>NC_090440.1:1052737004-1053086171 GCF_031143425.1 Pleurodeles waltl
TTCTAGGATACCTGTTACTGGCTGCAGCCAATAAACAAGATCTTTGACTTCACCAAGAAGACTCTGTGTTTCTGTAGTCTGAAACAGGAAGGACTCGAAGTCTTAGGGTGTGTTCCCTGGCACCACTGGGTTCTAAAAAACCCAGTACTTCAGAAGAAACAGGGAAAAATAAAGATATTTCTCCCCATTGTGTCACTCTTACGCCATTCCTGAGGTAGCGTAGGAATCTGATGCATTCCCAGACGTGTAAGTCTGCGATTGCATCAGTATCCTTTGGGTTCCAAGGGTGCTGTGTGGGAAAACCTCAATCAGCACCCATCAAGTGCCCCTTTCATGCAGTGTTATGCGTGAAAAGGGTCCATATTTACAAGGTTGTGAAAAGCCATGCAAGGTGAGATTCTGATAAATGACTATTTTACTTATTCTTTAAATGCAGTAAAATATAAGTACGGTAGACCATTAGGCGGGCTAATGCTTTTAGTAGATGTTAGGAAACAATTGAAACGTGTGAGAATAATGCAAGAGTTTGTTGACTTTATAACTGTAATGATATCAGGAACAAAACTTTCTCCTACATGAGGTATGATAAACAATAGAATGGAGTAAATAATTGTGAATGCTTACTTAACCCTAATCAATCTCAAGAGAAGCTATTTAGTGATCTAATGTATCTAATAGAGAATTGGGGCAAGTTACCTAAAGACCCCCATCTTACTGCTGGGAGATTTTGATGCAAAAGTACTGAGTGCACCACATCTTGATGAGCTCCAGTAAGAAAAAAAAAGAGGGGTTCGCTCATTTCGGGAACAGATTTTAGTAGATTCAGTAAGTGATCTTAGAGGTAAAAGATTTAATACTATGGTGGATACCCTAAGTTTTACAATATTTAATGGAAGGACAAAGAGTGATCAACCTGGGAGACAAACATTTGATACTGGTAGAACTATATCTTTAATAGACAATGCAGTAATTCCCACTGAACATTTCAATTGCATATATGATATAGAGATTGAAGATTAGGAAGTGATCATAAGTACTTGGGTCTAACATTATTCCATACCCTGGAAGTGAAGGAAAATTGGAGCAATAATGATCAAATATACTGTAAGAAAAATATATGGTCATCAGCAGTGAAAAGGGCAAGAATTACATTGAAAGTCGACCATTTTATGCCTCTCAGAGAGATGAAAGGGAGAACTCTTTTGGGGGAATATGGTAAGTTAATATGTGCTAATAGACAAATAGGCCCTCATTTCAACTTTGGCGGTCGGCAACCGCCGCCCGCCAAGTTGAAGCCGCCGGGCGGCCACCAATGCAGCTGCACTCCCGCGGGGTCTATTTGGAGATCCCCACTGGGCCGGCGGGCGGAAACCGGAGATCTCAGCCGCAGCTGCGGCGTTGCGATGGGTGCAGTTGCACCCATCGCGCTTTTCACTGCTATGCAGACAGTGAAATGCCGCATGGGGCCGTGGCAGGGGGCCCCGCGACTCCCCTTTCTGCCAGCCTTTTCATGGCAGTTCATACCGCCATGAAAAGGCTGCCGGGAGGGGGACTCGTAATCCCCTGCGCAGCGCTGCCGCGGTTGTAATGCCCGAGTTTGTACCGCCAGCCTGTTGGCGGTACAAACTCCAAAACAGCCCATGGCGGTTGTAATGAGGGCCATAGTGTCTCTTTCAAATAAAGAAGAAGATCGCTGAAAGGATCAAAAGAGGTCTTTTAAAGGGAAAGCAAAAATGCAGCTGAATAAAAAATGAGAAAGCAGCTTATTAAACACCTTAGAAAGGATTATTAGAACAAACTTAGAAAGATCGCCTGGATGGAAAAAGAGAAAGTATGGACTGAGTCGATAGCAGCTCTCAGACTAAGGAATATCAAATTGTTTTGGAAAAATGTTATTAAAACGATGGAAAGACAGAATGATATTGACACCCTTTCAGTTAACAAAAAGCAGTGGTGCCATTACATAGTAGAGCTCTATAGAATAAAAAATAAGAGTGTCGACAAGCGAAACAAACTGCTATTAAGACAAGTACAGTGCCTTATTATTCAAGCTGATTTGGAAAACTTAATACCATTTGTAAGGAATTTGACCTATTCAATATAATCTTGCGAAGTTCACGGGCACACGGACCAGATGGGCTATGTGCCGCTATATTAAAGGCTACACCCAGTGAATGGGCTGAAATTGTAACTCCAGTCTTTGCAGCCATAGTAAAGGGTCACAAACTCTCTGAGTTGGAGATGGGCAACATAAGAGGGCTAATACATAAAAAGGTGCACACTCTTCATCTAAACATTATGGCATGATTACATTATCGGATATGTCCAGTAAAGTATATGCTAAACATTCGTTACACTATTTAGAGGGATTGATGCGAGAAGAAGAAGTCTCATCAATGACCCAGCTGGGCTTTAGGAAAGGCTTCTCCACGGAAGATAGCTGATTTGCCCTAATTCAATTGTGGAGAACTATACTGTCAAGAGGAGGGTACCGATATTATGCCAGGTATATTGATCTATGTTCCACCTTTGATACCATAAATCGGGAGCACTTGTGGGAGAAACTGCTAAATCGAAATACCTCAACAGCCCTATTAAATTTGGTGAAGCAACTGCATGATGGCTCCTGGGCAAGAGTGGAAGTTGGAAAAAAACAGCTCACTGACTCAAAACATTTATTCACCCAACGGTTTACATCAAGGCCGTATGTTGGAATAGCTTTTCTATAATCGCAGATGCACCTAGAGTTTTTAAATCAAACATGCTCTTTCCCCACAAAATTGGGGGGCAAACCTATCTCGTCAATTTTTAATGCTGATGATACAGTTCTATTGGCTCTCACCCCAGTTGGCCTTAAACTGCAACTAAATGCCTTTGCAGAATATTGCGAATGGAATGATTTAATTATTAATGTTATGTATGTTTCAAAAACGAATAATGATTTTCTCGAATCGAATAAATTATAAATAAAAAATGAACTGGTGGCTTAGGGGTGAACAATTGGAAATTATGTCAGAGTCACATATTTCGGCATGGATTTTAAGTATAATCTAAATTTTAATTCGCACATTAACCAGCAAGAATAGAGGGTGAGAACAGTCAAAGGAACATTAAGGAAGTTGGATTCTGCACTTGGTTCTAGATTGCTTGAAGTTCTCAGGGAGGCCTACAATGCCAAAATAGCAAGGGGCATATTTACAAGCCCCTACTGTTGCCTTGCGCCGCATGAGCATGATTTTTTTTACGCTAGGGCAGTGCTAAGGAGGCCATTCCCCGCGTCATATTTACAAAGTGACATGCATTACGTCACTTTGTAACCCCTTAGGCCACATTACTCCTGCGTCAGGCATAATGTATGGAAGGGGGGCATTCCTCCACAAGGAGGCCTGAAAAAATGACACAATGAAATTTACAAGATTTCACTGCACATTTTTTTCCATCACTTTTAACACCTACTCAAGACAGATGTTAAAGTGACGCTCCTGTATTGGCCTATGGGCCTCCTTATGCTTTGCTGCACTAGCGGCACCGCAGCACCAAAGACTGTGTGGTAATGTCTGCCATGGTGTATTGTGAATACGGCGCAACCATGCACCGATGCACCACTTTTTTTGTAAATATGCCCCCAAGTTTGCTTTTGTATTGATGTGAGATTCTCCCTGACAATGTACAAAACAAATTGAAAGAATGGAAACTAGTAGTTGGATTGGTTTGCCGAGAGGCTCCGTGACTAGTGCATTAAGTCTCGAGCTTGGCCTAATGAATATCAGTTTCAGATACTGTCGGAGAGTATTGCAATGCAGGTACAATATCCTGAAAGAATCAGACAGCCCACTTAGACAAATGATTAAATAGCATCTATAATTAAAATACCACGTCCCATGGATGTAAAATCTAAAAAGAATAGCGGCAAACTTTGGTGCTGACATAGAAGCAGAGTTGGGCGAGGGATCAACCCAAAAGAGGAAGCAAGCTATAAACAAGCACTTGCAATGCAATAGGTCTCGCATTTGCGAGACTCAGAGCTATTGGCGTTTTAAATGCCTAATTTCACACCAAGCACTTTGAGGCATTTTTCCAAGCCCCTAGCATCTCCTTGCGCTGCCCTAGCATAATTTATTTATTTTTTTGTGCTGAGGCAGTGTCAAGGAGGCCTTTTCCCCGTGCAGCAGGTTTACAAAGTGGCCCAATGCAAACATTGCACCACTTGTAACCCCCTGTGCCACATTATGCACAATGTATACAAGGTGGGCATTCCCCCGTTAGGAGGCCCAGAAAAATGGTGCAGTGAAACTGGAGCGATTTCACTGCACCATTTTTCTCTTCATTTTTAATGCCTGCCCAAGGCAGGCATTAAAGTGACGCTCCCATTGTTTCTAATGGGCCTTCCCGTGCATTGCTGGACTAGCACCATCATTTTTGGCTCTAGTCGAACAATGCACCACAAGAGCATCAAAAATGTTGAGGCTATTGTGCTAACGTGAGTCATGGTGTGCTGTATTGTAAAAACTGCGCTACTGTGGTCGAGTTGGGGGGTGCGTAAGAAAAGTGCTGCATGTAAGCTGATGCGCCACTTTCTTGTAAATATGCCCCTTTGTATTTTCTTATAAATTCTTGGTTTTATCAGAATCATTCTTTAACTACTAAATTTAGCTGTATGAAGTATAATAAAATAACTTTGGTACTTCCATTATTGCTTAACTGATAAGATGGGCAGAAGGGGTTTTAGAAGGAACTAATTTGAAACCAATTTGATGTCTGATATGAATTTTATTACGAATGACTGTTTTATCTGGCAGATGGAATGATATGCAGTGTGTAGTAAGTGGGCAGGCATCCTGATACGTTATCTATGTGATACTAAATAATAAATTGGGTTAGTTTGTCGTTTTATTCCTTGTTTAGTATAATTTATCTCAGCTGAAATGATGCCAATTTGTAATCCTGTAATTTAAGCATACAGGTTTTTTCAGATGTATATTTTTATTATTCCTTTTACATTTGTTTTTCATTTTTAATTGCTTGTGTTGATTATAATGTTTGTTTTGCCAAGTCGGCAATATGTTAAACAAATACATTTCAACTAAAACTGAAACACTTTTAAATACCAAGCATTCTGCCTTGTGGACTATAAGGTTTACATGACGGTGGCTTAATAATATTTAAATGAGAGGTCTTTGCAAAGCATGGGAGCCTTCATGTATGTGTACTTGCTGCAGCCAATGATTGTAGTCTGAAATCCAAACAGTAAACACTTGCCCAATAGACCATAAAAGAAGCCCATAAACAGCCACAAAATGGTCCACATTACGACCTATCAGACCAGCCCTTCTGGGACTGCCAGATTGCCCAATAGACCAGTACGATGCTGCATGTTGACTACATTTCCTCCAACTTCAGATACATGTTCAGGTGCGGGGTTATTTGATGAGTTCCAACATGCGTTTATGACAGATGGTGCATTGATGGATAGCGGGGATAAACACCTGGAAATCAGTGTCAGACAGCGCTCTTTATTGGACTGGCCACAGCCTGTTGACACAGCAGATGCATTAGAAGGACCTGATAATGTACTAGGTCTGCTTTCTCCTTAAAGGCCAGTCACTACATGTGAATGTTGAATTTTCTCTTTGCCTTTATCAGTGAATTGGCGGGCCCTTGAAGACTCTGTGGTAGTCCCTCTGCTCATTAATGGTTACTTTCTGCCTTTACAGTTGATGCTGGACAGATCAAGTCTGATGTGCATGTAGATTATCCCCGTCTAGGGATGCGCAGTAAGCAACAAAAACAGAAACGATGAACTGGTGTCCCAGTGGCTGAGATTACGTTAAACATTCCACCCATCACTTGTTTGGTTGAATTTTCAGTCAGATGCTTACAGGGTTATATAGTGCTCAAATTCAGATTTTGTTTAGACATATTAGTGCATATGCTGTGGTGATCAAATATATGACATTTTCAGCCACAATAAATACAACCTAAAAGGACACATCTGAGCATAGTATTTTATTTCATGCACGATTTTTTTGTTTTATATTTCAAGTTAAAAAGACGATCAAAGATAAACACTACTTATACAAAGAGGTGACACAATGTCTTTTCAAGTAAAACATAAGTTATACTTCTGCACCTTTCACATAAGGCTGTATGATGAGCAAAATAAACAGTAAATTGCGTTTGTAAAAAACCCATTGATGTACATGTAACGAGGTGCGTCCCGTAGCTAAGGGCGGAGAGGCTCCGTCCCCGACTTTTTTTCTGAAGCCTGGAGAGTTTCTGTCAGGCTGAGCAAAGGTCAGCCTGACATACACTCTTCATGTTTGGGTCGTGCAGCCATGTGCTGTAACTGCACTAAATCGGAACCTTGACCGGCTGAAGATTTCACATCCTTGAAGACATGACCTCCTCAACCTGGGAAAGTACTGTGAGGTCACCGCCTCAAAACGAGGGGACATGTCACAGATAGACTTAGACATGGGCACTTCAGCTTTAAGCCCTGAAGTGCCCGGCGCCAACCATCCATCAGTGACACCCCGCCACAGAGTGGGGTGGTGTCAGGAAGTCTTACTGACCCCATCTCACTCTGTGACGAATAAGGGATCGTCCTACTTTCATTGGTTGATTCATGACAAGGTCAGACTCATGACTAGGTCAGCCAATGAGAAGAGGCATGGGATCTTCTGGTACTCCTTTCCTCGAAGCCTTCATGAACCACTGAGGCTTCCACCCTGCAGTCTGATGTCACCACTGTGGCAAGCACATTTTTTGTTTAATCTTGGGCATGCGTGAATGTACATGCATGTGTGTGTGTGCTGTGAATATGTGTGTGGATATGTATGTCCTTGTGAATGGTGGGTGAACGTGTGCTCCATTGTGAATGGATGGATTGGTGTGAGTGTGTATGTAGATGGATGAGTTTCTGTGTGTGAACGTGCTTGTGGACATCCCCCACCGCTCTGGCAAATTACTGGTTGCCACTGCATATAATACCCGCCATAGAAGACCTCCATCTGCTACACATTAAGCACTTTTTTGGTTTATTTGTTACTGAAATTTAGAAATGTATTTAAATATTTGTATTTGTCATCTTTGTACATTTTATGTTAAAACTGATTTTGAGTGCTTTGGCAATACTTTTTTAGGTGAAAATTGGGAAACAGATTTGGAAAAGTTAATTAAATTTCATATGTTTAGTTTATCCCTGTAATTGTTCCAACATACTTTAACTTCAGCTACAACGCCACCCTAACATTTTAAAGTCAATAATCGAACTCTCTCGTGGTCAGACAGTGGAATCATCAAAGTCCCTTTCGAAACCCACCCTACAATGCCTGCCAACATGTCCAGCAAGGAACGATGACAATGTAAATCACAACTATTTCTGAGAAACCCCAGACACAATCCTGCAAATGAACAGCTGCAGGGTGACCAATCTGCACTTCAATGTTTGACCACATACCTTCTGTAACTTACCGCTCATTGCAGACAGCTAACCAATCAATCGCTCCCTTGTGACACACAGCAGAACTACACTTACCACATTTAGCATAACTGTCAATCTCTTGTCATAGACAGTAGAATTATCTACCTTTATCAGAGCAATACCTTGCTCAGGTAACTGATCTCTAGCTGAGCGCAGATAGCAATATTAACTCGCAATTGTCAGTAACAGTGAGTCTACCAGTCACCTAGTGTAGGCAGCACAGCTATACTCCATTAGTTCTTTACAGTAGATCTATGCCTCGTACTGCTCTTTTATCCTTAGACCTGTCTGTCCGATGATGTGTCTATCTACATCCATCCATCTAACAGCTCCTGTAGGGGACTCCCACTTGATACTGAGAGAGCGTAGCTTACATAATCTATATTAACATGAAGTGTTTATGAATTAAAGTGTGACGATGCCGCATAGAAACTGTAGTAATAGCAATTTGCTTAAACGTACACTTGAATTGTGACCACGAAGAGTGCCCACCAATGTATACGCAAACTAATAATGATGACCAAAATGTTTATGTTACGATTAAATGAGCTTATGTTAATATTTGCGTTATTAAATCTGTATTGAAAACCTCATAGGCCTTAAATTAGCATGAGCCGGAGTGTAGCTGCCTGGCTCTCATATTAAATGCTTTTTTATTTTTCAGTGTGCTGACTCACAAGGGGCCATGACCCCACTCGTTCTTTTCCTTCGAACTTGGAAGATTAATGTAGCCATGTAGATTTGTTTCTCCCTGTTTCCCATCGTCTTGAAAACTAAATGTTATAAATGAATTGAAACAGTGTAGATTAATGTAATGTACAAGGTCATTCAAACCGGGGAAGACAATGGAACTGCTGACCAAAAGATGTGCAAAGAATTACAAGGGAATGAAGTCACCGGATGTGCCACCTCTGAAGACGTCAATTATGAAGACCAATCAAAGACTTGTAAACCAATATGGGGTGAAGATTAGGATTACTTAATGTACTTTCTGATAGGTTAAAGATAGTGGGGTATAGTAAATGTCCAATAGAATTTTGGGGGAATGTACTACGGAAAAGGGATAAAAACCCATGTCACAGAGAGGTCATTGAGGCGGGTTAGGGAATGCTATTGATTTTATCCAGAAACTCTGTCACTCTGTTTGGTGACTTGAGATTTTATTAAAACCATCCTCACCCTTAGACTGCCCATTTACACTTTCCTCCTTATGAGGGAAGTGCCCCTTTTGTCCCTTAGCTGAGTTCTGACTGATGGTGATTTGACTGATGTCCTGAAGACGAAGACTGAACCTGTGCACTGACCTAATCTTTGGAGGGTAATTATGACAATGCATTTGTAATTTGTTTGTTTGCTTTTCCTTTCTAGGTACCAAATGCTTACTTTTGACAGAGACCTTAGCTAAATGTTTTCCAAATTGGTGTTCAAAATTGTTTTGCATGAAGCCCAACATGCTAATGCTAATCAGTGGTTAGGACAGGTGTTCACCTAAACTGATGCAAATAGACAAACGACCGAGACTATGCTTTGTTGGACTGACGCAATATTGACACTCTGCAAAACTTGATCTATGTTTACGCCGTGTTATGTTCTGATGTTTGTGATTCTCGCATTTATGAAATCTTAGCAAAGTTGCCATATCGTGACTATGCTATTATGTTTCTTGGTGTTGAGATTAACGCATTTGCTTCTAGATTGTAATTAATAGGGAATAAAGTTCATAAAATTCTACTAAACTGGTGTGGTTATTCATGGCTGAAAGGTCATGGTAGCGTTTTGAATTGATTAATGACTTTGACTAAAGTGAAATGCATTGTCGTGATAAATATTGATGACATTATTGATGTATTGATTGATATATTGATTAGCTATCTTGTCCTACGGTGTCTCTCAACTGGGTCAAAAGATTCATTGGCCTAAAACGAGACCTGATGTGAAATAAATTATCATAAAGGGACGCGTTAGCAGTTTCTGGTAGCAGAGCGACGGTTTGGCCCTTTGGGGCCCTAGGACGGAGAATCATTGTTTAAATTGTTTTTCTGTGATAATGCAAATTGGCGGTATGATGTGTTTCTAAATTCACCATGACTTTCCCGGGATCTCAGAGCCTGCCTAAGTGAGTTGGGAATGTTCTCGGCGTCATAGCGTGTGTGGTATAGGGTTTTGCGCTTGCTCAGCTTATGCCTTTTTGCAGGTGAATGTGAGATCTGTGTGTATTGAGGCCAGGTAAATGTTGTTTTAGTAGGAGTGGGCGTACTCCGCAGTATGAGAGTAGGGAAGTCAGCGTACTTCATATATTAGTGTGGCGCTTTGTGCTAAAAAATTATCCACGTGGTTGGTTGTTTATGTACGGACTCGTCGTGGTCTAAGACTCTGGAGTATATTGACAAGTGTAGGAGAAGCTTGGGTTTATGTTGTAATCTGCGCGGTTTAATAGGTCAATCGGGCGTGGTTGACAAGTCGAGTTTGAGTCGAAATGTATGTATGAAACCTTCGATGGAGATTTGGCAAGTTCTAAAGTGCACTAGGACGAACCATTGACAAGTCGAGAGTAGGATTTGCGGGCCGAATTCTGCTTGCATATGCGGGAACTGAGAAGGAGAGAGTAGCGGCCGAGGCTTCAAGTGGAATCTCTGTAAAGTTCTGAAGCGAATGTGTTACCCTTTCTGTAGTAAACCGGCAGAT
Source organism: Pleurodeles waltl (assembly GCF_031143425.1). Lineage (NCBI taxonomy): Eukaryota > Metazoa > Chordata > Amphibia > Caudata > Salamandridae > Pleurodeles > Pleurodeles waltl. The sequence goes on from NC_090440.1 coordinate 1,052,747,173, forward strand.
TTGTGTTGTTGTTTAAAGGTGCTCGCAGTAATTTTGCATTAGTTTTGTGTGAATCCATTGAGGGGCGGACGAGCGCAAGACTTTGTCAGCTGCAGTGTGTGAGTGTGACGTCAGTGGTGCCGCGCTGAGATAGGTCAGCTGTCGAGAGGGGTCGGGCACGGATTGGCTGCCGTCCGTGAGAGGAAATAGGTTGAGAAAGGTGGGTGAAGAGTGTCCTGGGAACTAAGTCACTTTTTGATTAAATACAAACAAGAGAAAACGCAAAAATGAATTTTGTCAAGGCTTTTAAGAGTGCTCTGAAAGGACACACATACATTATGGCGAGTGAAGGGGAGCCTACACCGTCTGAGGGTACTCCAGCTTACATAGTTTTAAAAGAAAAAGGTGTTGCACCTTGTTTATGGATGAAACAGTGGTGCAAATAAACAGAGAAAGAGGGATGTTTAGCATTCCCAGAACATGGGAGGTTCAATACAAAGGTGCTAGAGAATCTAAGGTGGATGTTAAGTACACAAAAACCACCTCCGAGGCCAGCTCAGTATGAGGCTTTATTGATTTGGGTTTTAATGGCCCTTAAACTTAGACAAGAGAAATTCCAAAGAAGAATAAAAAGAGCAGAAAAGACTTATGCAGAAGCTAGGTGGGATAATGAGAACAAAATGTGGAGACGGGGAATAGTTGATGGACTGAAATTGTTCCCAGCAATGACACAGGGAGACGAGATTCAGGGAAAGAAAAGCACCTGTAAAACAGACAAAGACTCTAGTAAGCCTAAGGAAACTAAGAGACCTTGGGAAGAAGAAGATGATTCAGCGATGAAGAGTTTATGGATCGTGTATTACATGATCGCCCGCCACCTTATGCGGCGAGTGACAATGTCCCGAGCACTAGTACGGATCCTGGGAACCAGACGCAGAAGAAGGGAGTTACTGATACAGCACAGACTAGTGATACGGGTTTGATACAGAATGGTGTCAATGTACCCACTGCGCCAGACATTCAGACACAGTTGCAACCTCCACCGCAGATACAGAGAATCTATCCAGACGTCCCAGTACTAGAGACTATTACAAATCTGATAGTGCCACCAGACCCGATATATACAAAATCGCGGTTAGTGCAGATTGAGTCAACTCCGCAATTGCTGCCCCAGCTACGGCCACAACTGATACCGGGATATAACCCAGCAGCGGGTCCTCCGTTAATACCTACCCCGGCTTCGCTAGATCAGACCTTTGGAGTCGCTGCTCCACGAAGTTTGGGACCGGGTCAGACACCTGCCGCAATATCATTGCCAATTACTGTTGGTCCACCGGTACCATTGTATGCAGAAGGTAAGCCTGGTGTATGTGATCAGGGAGTAATGGCCCAAGATATGCTAAGAGGAGGGTCCATAGGAACCCCTCAGTTAATGGCCCCAGGAGAAAAAACGATTGAAAAAACAGGGTCTTTGATAGACCTTAGCCCAGTTGAAGCACCCTTGGAGGCAATGAGACAGGCAGGGCTAGGGGCGTTAACCCCACAGACAATAAGTACGAACGCTTCACAATCGCCAATGATGCATACAGGGAACATTTCACTGCAAGGTTTTACAGTACAACAGTTGAATGAGTGGTTAGAGAAGACCTATGCTTCACAGAAGACTACAGTGACTGCAATAGAACCGGAAAGGATAGGGAGAGATGAGTACCTGAATTTTGTGAGACTGGGGGTTGAAGCTGCTGAACTAGTGGACGAAACAATGGGAGTAAACAGATTAGAATCATACACAGAAGCAGAATTGAGGTATCTGTGTCCTAAGATTACTAAAGAGGTAGGCAAGGTACATCAGAGATTAGCGAACCTGGCAGACAAGTACAACATTGATATTGAGAACACTAGACATTTGAAAAGAAGTTACAGGTTAGACTTTGATTCAAAAGAATTTGAGCATATGAGGTCTGCCGGAATGAAAGCACATCTGAAGGAAATACTGCAAAGTGCGCAAATCTGGGGAGCGTTAGAAAAGTGGGAAGGCAGATGGGCTAAGAAAAGAGACAAGGAGAAAGATGACAGCCCAGGAACTAGTAAAGCCAAAGCTTCACCTGATATGGAATCAGTAAAAATACTACCAATGAGAGAAACAGCTGGTGGAGTTTTAATTCATGTGCCGTGGTCCAGAGGAGACATCCTATCTTTTACAAATGATTATCCCAGGTTGAGGGAGAAACTGATCGAGTGGTATCAGCAAACAGATAGGTTTGTAAAACTTGCAAAGTGTCTCTGGGAAGACTTGAATACCATGTTTGAGATCATTGTTCCCCCTGATTTGTGGCTCGAGTGCAAGAGAGGGGTAGATTGGCCAACGAAGGAGCCGGTAAGGGATAAGGTGACCGAAGCTCCCTCTGAGGAGGTGATGAAGTACTATCATAAAGTGATTGAATTTCTGAAGCAGAAAGTGTCTCCGAAGGTAACTGATTGGCAGAAAATCGACCGGACCTCACAGGAGGTTAAGGAATCAATACATGCTTACTATCAGAGGTTGTTGAAGGCATTCAAACATTATAGTGGTACTGAGACCATTGAGCCAAAAGACATGAACCATCTCGTGTTCAGATTCATTGAAGGGCTGAGACCAGAGGTTAGCCAGATGATTAAGAATCATTTGATTTGTTGGCAAGCAAAGCCGATTGATGAGGAGTTGCAGTATGCGAAATACTGTAGTGACGAAATTGAGCTGAAGCAGAAAAAGTTAAAGGAGAAAGTGATGGTGATGCAGATAAGGGCTGCACAGGCAGGAATACAGGGAAATGGAGTTCAACAGATGATACAGCAACAACCGCAAGTGAATGGTGTGTTTCAGGCACAATCGAGAGGTCGAGGTCGAGGTTTTGTAAATCGTGGTCCAGACTTGAATACTGTTGTGGTCCAAAATGATGCACAAGGGATGAAAAGGATGTCACCATGTCATGCGTGCGGGGGCGTGGGGCATTGAAAGCGGGAATGCCCGAATGTGGTGCAGGATGGTGTCGTTCAACAAAGCACTAATGTCGGTACATTGCAAAATGTGAGAGGTCCAAAATCAAAATTCGAACTTCCAAAATAACATGATTCAGATGCAAGGGTTACAGCCCATGCAGCAAATGCAAATGCCGCACGTTCAACCAGCGCAAATGCAGCAAGTACAACAGCAGGTTCCCATGGTACCTAGACAGCAAATGCAATTACCAATGGCTCCAATGGGACAGCAGCAGGTGATGCTTCCTCAGCAGGTCACGGGTCAGGTGATGAGTCAAAATAATATAGTACAGCAATTCCCATTGCGTGGTGAAGATAGTATGAATGAGGAGTGGTCGAATGATAGCTCACATAGCGAAGAGTGCAGGTTTGCAGCGTCCCTAGAAGTAGATCAGAGGGGACCCTATGTAGAAGGAAAGGTAATGGGTCACAAGGTTTCATTTTTGGTTGATACTGGACCTACACGCTCTACAGTCAGAAGTGCAGAGGTTCCGAAATAACCACTTTCGGGGCGTACCATAAGGGTGGTTGGAGTAGCAAACCAGTACCTGACAAATCCGATTACAGATCCAGTGCAAATTGAGATCGGCAACTTCCAGGGATTGCATAAATTTGTAGTCTGCGATTCGAGTCCGGTATCCCTACTGGGAAGAGACTTATTGTGCAAGACAAAATGTTCGATTACCTGTTCCAATGATGGAATCGAAGTGCAGACAAACAGTGATGATGAAGGGGATGATGGTCAGTTCTCAGAGTTAGAGACAGGAACTGCAAATGAAGATTATCCTTTGATTACATTGTTCCCGATGCTTACAGTGATTGATCTACCTGCCGAGTTACAAGGAACAGTGACAGAGAAAGTGTGGGATTTGACAGGAAAAGAAGTGGGACTGATAAAAGGAGTAGAACCAGTTAAGGTACAAGTGAAGCCAAATGCAGTGTTTCCCCAGGTGCCACAATATCACATGGCACAGGATGTTCTTATTCAAGTGTCGCAAATAATTGCAGATTTTGTGAAACAGGGAGTCCTGAAGGAAGTGTTGAGCAGCCCATGTAAGTCACCGATAATGGGACTGATGAAGCCTTGTGGGAAGGTTCGAATTGTGCAGGACTTAAGAAAAAAAAAAGAGATCGTGGTAAAGTGTTGCCCCATAGTGCCCAATCCAGCAGTGATCATGTTTCAGGTTCCATGTGATGCTGAGTGGTTCACTGTTGTAGACTTGTCACAAGCCTTCTTTTCAATACCTCTTCATGAGGACAGCCAGTTTTTGTTCAGTTTCATATTCCTGGATAAGGTGTACAGTTGGTGCAGAATTCCTCAAAGGTTTTCTGAGTCACCGTCCATCTTTAATCAGATATTGAAAAAGGACTTAGAATCCTTAGTACTGCCGTTTAATTCGACTCTAGTGCAGTACATTGACGATTTGCTGATTGCATCCAAGACAAGGGATGACTGTAAGTATATCACAATTGCTTTACTGAATCATTTGAGGAAAGAATGGACATAAAGGGGGTCATTACGACCTTGGCGGGAGCGGCCCCCATTACGACATCCCCGCTGGGCCGGCGGACGCAAACCCAGCGGGGATGAGGCCGCAACATAGGAGCCGGCTCCTAATGGAGCCGGCGGTGTTGCGGCCGTGCGACGGGTGCAGTAGCACCCATCGCGCTTTTCACTGTCTGCTATGCAGACAGTGAAAAGCTGGCTGGGGCCCTGTTAGGGGGCCCCAGGACACCCCTTACCGCCAGCCTCTTCCTGGCTTGCGGTAGGGGTGTCATAATCCCCAGGGAAGCGCTGCCCTGGTGGATTTTCACCGCCGGGGCTAAAACGGTGGGAAACCGCCGGCCCCGGCGGTGCAACCGCAGCGCTACCGCCGCGGTCGTAATAAGGGCCTCCGTATCGCCAGCCCGTTGGTGGTATGGACGCCACATTACCCCTGGCAGTCTCTGACCGCCAGGGTCGTAATGACCACCAAAGTGTCACCCAAGAAGCTGCAGTACTGCCAGAAAGAAGTAAAGTACCTAGGACACTTAATTGAAAGAGAGTCTAGGAAAATATCGAAAGAAAGAATAACAGCCAGTTTGCAAATGAACCCCCCAACAACGAAGAGAGATGTCAGGGTGTTTCTGGGAATGGTGGGCTACTGGATACCCAACTTCTCGATTATCTCAAAACCTTTGATAAAGCTGACAGGCAAAGAGATTAAGGATGAACCATATACCATAGTTTTATCGAAGGAAGAGCTTGAGTCACTCATGGAATTGAGAGAGTGCACGTGCAGGGCACCAGCGTTGGGTATGCCTGATTACACGAAGCCTTTTCTACTGTTTTGTCATGAACGTGATGCTTGTTCTTTGTCTGTCTTGACACAGGTCCATGGAGGTGCAAATCGCCCTGTAGCATATTTTTCAGCTACCTTGGACACCGTGGCAGCAGCCTTACCGGGTTGTTTGCACGCAGTTGCAGCAGTTGGTCAGAGCCTCACGCAGTGTGAAGGCATAGTGATGGGATATCCCCTAACAGTAGTGGTTCCGCATTCAGTTGAAATTTTGTTGACTCGAACCAGAACTCAGCACAGGACAAATGCTCGTCTTACCAAATATGAGACAATTATACTGGGGCCACCTAATGTTTCGCTGAAACGATGTACTGTGTTGAACCCAGCAACTATACTTCCTGCTGAGAATACTGAAGTTAATAATGAAGAGGAAGTTAAGCACGATTGTCTTGAGGTAACAGAACTATGTACCAAGGCACGACCTGATATTCAAGATACACAGTTAAAAGAAAATTACTGTATTATGTTTGTTGATGGATCCTGTTTGAGAGACTCAGTCGGAATGCTGGGAGCCGGTTACGCTGTATGTACCATAGCTGGTATCATTGAAGCTTCCTGGCTCGAGAAGGTGTATTCCGCACAAGTGGCAGAGCTAATTGCCCTTACTAAGGCATGCCACGCAGCTGAAAATCTAAGAGTCACTATATATACTGACAGCAGACACGGATTCGGAATTGTACATGATTTTGGCCAATTGTGGTCGCAGAGAGGTTTCATGACCTCTTCTGGTTCTCCTGTGAAAAATGGTGAACAAATCAAGGATTTGTTACATACGATTCAGTTACCTCTTGAAATTGCTGTGGTGAAATGCAATGCTCATGTTAAGTCACAAGACTTTGGGGGTTATTACAACTTTGGAGGAGGTGTTAATCCGTCCCAAATGTGACGGATATACCACCAGCTGTATTACGAGTTCCATAGGATATAATGGACTCGTAATACGGCCGGTGGTATATCCGTCACTTTACCGTCACTTTTGGGACGGATTAACACCTCCTCTAAAGTTGTAATAACCACACTTGTGTCCATGGGAAACGGTTATGCAGATCAAGTCGCAAGGTTTTGCGCATTGATCTGTATATCGTTTAAGGATCAGTGGGAATTGATGCCACAAACTGAAAATGACACATGTTTAAACCTTGCATTAAGGGTGGTTGATACCCTAGATGAGTTAAAGACACTGCAGGGTCGTGCTAGCAAAGAGTAAAAACGCTCCTGTCAAAGAATGCAATGTGTACAGAGGGCTGACGACTTGTGGGTCTCAGAGGAGGGGAAATTAGTTTTGCCAAACAGTCTTCTGTCACAATTCGCTAGGCTCTACCATGGACAGGCTCACCTCGGGAGAGACGCAATGATCAGATCATTCAAAATCGATTGGTTTAACCCAAAGTTCAGACATGCCACAGAGGTTACCTGTCACAGGTGCATCATCTGTCAACAGATGAATGCCGGAAAAGGGACTGTAGTAACTTTGAGCCACATTGGGAGAGCTGGTGGTCCATTTAGCAAGATGCAAATGGATTTCATTGAAATGCCTGTTTACGGAGGATTGAAGTATGTGTTGGTGATTGTGTGTGTTTTCAGTCACTGGATTGAAGCTTACCCCACACGAAGAAATGACAGTCTCACAGTTGCAAAGCTGTTGCTTAGGGAACTAATACCCAGGTTTGGGTTTCCGGTCTCTATAGAATAAGATAGGGGCAGACACTTTGACAATGAGGTGATTAAACTCTTGTGTGCCGCATTAGACATTGAACAGAAGCTGCACTGTAGCTACCGCCCTGAAGCATCAGGATTAGTAGAGCAAATGAATGGTACTTTGAAATCAAGAATGGCAAAAATGTGCGCAGCTACCAATATGAAATGGCCAGATGCATTGCCCTTAGTGCTGATGTCAATGAGGAACACCCCTGATAAGAAGACAGGACTATCTTCCCATGAGATCCTCATGGGCAGAGCTATGAGGTTACCCGCAGTACCTGCAAATGCTCTAGTGAATATCACGGATGATATGGTGTTGGATTACTTCAAAGGCTTGGCTGATGTGATTCGCTCTTTCTCTCACCAGGTAGAAGCTAACACATTGCCACCGATCGGTGATCCAGGTCACACCCTACAAGCTGGTGACTGGGTGGTTGTCAAGAAGCACGTGAGAAAGTCGTGTTTGGAGCCGCGCTGGAAGGGGCCATATCAAGTAATTTTGACAACAACTACTGCTGTGAAATGTGCAGGTGTTCCAAATTGGACACATGCCAGTCACACAAAGAAGGTAACGTGTCCAACTGATGAGGAACTTGAAGTTTCTGGCACAACAGTTCCAGAGAGGGAAGTCTCAGGGCTAGAAAACAGCCACGAGGGAACTGAGACTGCAGGAGAGCCCACTGAGAACAGCCTAGTCCCTCAAACAGTGAATGAGTTCGAGAGAGGTGACAGTGTGCCTATCTCAGTAGAGGCAGCAGGAGAACTAAATCAAGGAGAGGTTCTCCCAGAAATAGACGGATACGGGTTAGAACTTGAACCCGTTACAGATCCAGAAGAAGAAGAAGGGGAAATAATAGAAAGAGACCAAAGCACTCCGGCGTCCCCTGAGCCAGTTGCAGGTCCATCAAGAGAAAACACCATAGTACAAGAGGAGGGTGCTGTTCAGCGTCCTGAAAAGACAAATCGGAAGAAGACGCATAAGAGAGTTAACTGCTGCTGTCATTGGAGATATATTTGGAGCCATAATTCCTTCAGTAGGGGTTATCTTGAACTCCATAAAGATTCAAAGGTTGTCTACTATTGTGGATAACATGCTGACAAATTTTACAGGGGCCATACTCCTGATGGATACTGAACTTGCTGCAGAAAGAGCTATGACTCTTCAAAATCGGCTTGCTTTAGACATTCTTTTAGCAAAGAGTGGTGGAGTCTGCAAGATGCTCAACAAGCGTCATTGTTGCTCATTTATACCGGACAATAGCAAAAAGATTAGAGGTATGCTTACTAACCTAACTAGAGATAGTACAGATTTTAAAGATTTGAAGGAACCGGGAGTGTGGGAGAAATTTGGAAAAGGAATTGCCAGAGTAGGGAGCTGGTTTAGCAATATTTGGAATGGAGTAATTGCAAAAATTTTAGGGGGTCTATTAATAGTTTTGGCCTGTCTATTAGGATTATGGGGAGCATGCAAAATTAATGATAAAATTAAAAGAAATTTGACAAAGAGAACCAGGAGGAATGAGGAAAATGAAAGGGAGAAAATGTTTAATGAAATTTGGGAAAGTTCACATAAGGGACAAGATGTTGAAATGCGCATTATGTGTAAGGTGAAAAATTAAAGTGAGAGGTCAGAGCGAAAGGTTTGTGTGATGACGAACGTCATCAGGGGAGGGACTGAGAGAGGGTAGCTTATATAATCTATATTAACATGAAATGTTTATGAACTAAAGTGTGATGATGCCGCATAGAAACTGGAGTAATAGCAATTTGCTTAAACGTGCACTTGAATTGTGACCACGAAGAGTGGCCACCAATATATACCCAAACTAATAATGATGACCAAAATGTTTATGTTACAATTAAATGAGCTTATGTTAATATTTGCGTTATTAAATCTGTATTGAAAACCTCATAGGCCTTAAATTTGCATGAGCCGGAGTTTAGCTGCCTGGCTCTCATATTAAATGCATTTTTATCTTTCACTGTGCTGACTCACAAGGGGCCATGTCCCCGCTCGTTCTTTTCCTTCGAACTTGGAAGATGAATGTAGCCATGTAATTTTGTTTCTCCCTGTTTCCCATCGTCTTGAAAACTAAATGTTATAAATTAATTGAAACAGTGTAGATTAATGTAATGTACAAGGTCATTCAAACCGGGGAAGACAATGGAACTGCTGACCAAAAGATGTGCAAAGAATTACAAGGGAATTAAGTCACCGGATGTCCACCTCTGAAGACGTCAATTATGAAGACCAATCAAAGACTTGTAAACCAATATGGGGTGAAGATTAGGATTACTTAATGTACTTTCTGATAGGTTAAAGATAGTGGGGTATAGTAAATGTCCAATAGAATTTTGGGGGAATGTACTATGGAAAAGGGATAAAAACCCATGTCACAGAGAGGTCATTGAGGCGGGTTAGGGAATGCTATTGATTTTATCCAGAAACTCTGTCACTATGTTTGGTGACTTGAGATTTTATTAAAACCATCCTCACCCTTAGACTGCCCATTTACACTTTCCTCCTTATGAGGGAAGTGCCCCTTTTGTCCCTTAGCTGAGTTCTGACTGATGGTGATTTGACTGATGTCCTGAAGACGAAGACTGAACCTGTGCGCTGACCTAATCTTTGGAGGGTAATTATGACATTGCATTTGTAATTTGTCTGTTTGCTTTTCCTTTCTAGGTACCAACTGCTTACTTTTGACAGAGACCTTAGCTAAATGTTTTCCAAATTGGTGTTCAAAATTGTTTTGCATGAAGCCCAACATGCTAATGCTAATCAGTGGTTAGGACAGGTGTTCACCTAAACTGATGCAAATAGACAAACGACCGAGACTATGCTTTGTTGAACTGACGCAATATTGACACTCTGCAAAACTTGATCTATGTTCACGCCGTGTTATGTTCTGATGTTTGTGATTCTCGCATTTATGAAATCTTATCAAAGTTGCCATATCGTGACTATGCTATTATGTTTCTTGGTGTTGAGATTAACGCATTTGCTTCTAGATTGTAATTAATAGAGAATAAAATTAATAAAATTCTACTGAACTGGTGTGGTTATTCATGGCTGAAAGGTCATGGTAGCGTTTTGAATTGATTAATGACTTTGACTAAAGTGAAATGCATTGTCGTGATAAATATTGATGATATTATTGATGTATTGATTGTTATATTGATTAGCTATCTCGTCCTACGGTGTCTCTCAACTCGGTCAAAAGATTCATTGGCCTAAAACGAGTCCTGATGTGAAATAAATTATCATAAAGGGACGTGTTAGCAATACCACTGCCGAAGCTCACAGATGCTAGGTGGAGGGAGGGCTGTAAAACCCAAACACTGCCCCCCTCCCCAAAGAACATGCTGCAGGTATCATCAAGGGCATAAATTGACTCAAGTTAGATTGACGGAGTTGCAAGATCTATCACTGCTCTGAAAACTATAACTGTAGGAAAAGTAGGGGGTCATTCTGACCTCGGCGGTAAAAGCCGCTTACCGCCGGTCAGAAGGCCGCCACAATACTGCCGCGGCCGCGGTCAGCCGCCACGGACATTCTGACCCACAACTGCAAAACCTCCGAAAATCCGCCCTCCACTGCAGTCCGCCACATCAGCGGCCAGCGGTAAACTGGAGAAGACCAAACCTCCACCGCCACGCCAACAGAAATACGCCCATCCCATTATGACCCGCAAATCGACGCGGCGGTCATTCAACCGCGGTATTCCATTGGAGGTAGACCCCGCCGCGGTCAAAATACACACACCTTTACATACCCCTACCACATTGGACAATTTGAAAGGCACACACCTGAAACCCATACACACACCACTCCCACACATCCAATACCATATAAAACACACACCCACATCACCCACAAACCCCTACCAACAAAAACCAGAGACGAAAGAGAGAGAGACACACATCAGAGAATAGATAGCCAGACACACAGAGGCACACCGCAACATCACACACACCACATAGAAGCACAAAGCACCACACACCAACACACACATCATCACATACACCACCCCACACCTCATACACTCCACCCCATGGCACCACAAAGGCACCCACGCTTTTCGGACCAAGAACTCCGGGTCATGGTGGAGGAGATCATAAGAGTGGATCCCCAGCTCTTCGGCTCACAGGTCCAGCACACCACCATAGCGAGGAAGGCAGAGCTCTGGCAGCGGATCGTGGACAGGGTCAACGCGGTGGGACAGCATCCCAGAAATCGAGAGGACATCCGCAAACGATGGAACGACCTACGGGGGAAGGTGCGCTCGATGGTCTCGCGACACAACATCGCAGTGCAGAAGACTGGCGGGGGACCCCCACTCACTCCACCCGAATTCACAACATGGGAGCAGGAGGTACTCAACATCCTGCATCCTGATGGCCTCGCTGGAGTACACGGAGGAATGGACTCTGGTAAGTACAAGGCCAACCACTTCACCCCACCCCCAGCATGCTAACCCCCACCCTCACCCCCAACCCCCCAGCACACATCCTCCCTGAGAATGTCTCCCCAGCACAACCCACCCAACACCAACCCCTGCATGCCACCCCCAAACTATGGACACCCATCACCTAAGCATGACCACTGCACATACCCATCACCCCCCCCCACAAAACACCCTCACAACACCTCCCCCAAGGGAATGCCAGCACTGGGGGACAAGGGTACCTATAAAACGCAAGCTAATGCACACACAGAAACAATAACCATACCCTCTTACCCCATGCAGGACCCGAACGACAACACAGCGGTCAGGAGGGACCAGAAATGTCCATCCCACCCCCGGAACAGGCCACTAGTGATGACAGCAGCTCTGTCGACCTGGAACCTGACGACCAGCCCGGACCATCGGGGACCTCTGGGCAGTCGGTTCCCCTCACCCAGACACAGGCCACTGCAGACCCAACCCCCTCTGGGAACAACCGCACAGCTCCCACCCAGCGGGCCCATGCCTCTGTCTCTAGGACAGGTCAAGCAGCGGTGTGTCTACCACTACAGGGCCCCCAGGGTAACCCACCAACCCAACAACAACAGGGACCTGGGGGCAGTGGGAGTGGGCACACCGTCCAGGGGACAGAGGCCCAGGGAAACAGGGCAACTCGGAGGGCTGCTGTGCGACAGGGGGGGGAGGAGAGGCCCAGGGAACCCACTCTCCAAGAGGCCCTCACCACCATCATGGCTGCCTACCACCACTCACAAGAGACGATGGCGACGGTACTGGCCAGGTTCCAGGAGATCCAGGCACAGCAGGAGCAACGCTACATGGGGTTCAGCGACCAACTAACCAACATCTCAACCGCTATGGGGAGCATAGTCCAGGCCCTGAACCGCATAGAGGACACGTTTCGGGACCATGTGGCATCACACAGGGCCCCTGTCACTACCCAGGAACAGGAACAGCCTACCACCTCCGCCGGCGCTAGTGGACAGGAGGCCCCACCACAACGACAGCCTCCCAGAACCCCACCTCCTGCTGAACAACAACCGCCCGCAAAAGGAGCCTGAGATCAAAAAAAACGACAGAGTAGGATGTCAAGTCCCCCGCCAGCATCACATACCCCCTGAAGTCCTCCCACTGTCCCACATGGCCACCCTGTCAAACCTTGAACTGCCCCTGCTCCATCCTGCCACAGGCGTATGGACAATGCACCTGTGAGACTGAGAACTGGACTCCGCCATGGACATTACTCCACCCCCACCCATCACTGTTTCACCATCATGTACCAATATCTATGCACTAATAATAAATCACACATTGCACTGAAATCAATCAGGACTCAGGCTGTCTTATTTACAAATGTATGACACATTACATATCAATTACGTATAGTGAACATTGTGAATTACACATACTGAGGTAACTTAGCATTAGTCCATGGGCCAACCAAGCCGAGGTCACGCAGTGGCTCATACAGCACAGAAAAGGGAAGGGAAATTCAAACATCATGTCCATAGGTCTGGGGGGAAACCGACAAAGTTGAGATGCAGGAGGCTTTCAGGAAATGTAAAATGGCATGGGTGATCATTACCTGTGTGCTACCGGAAATACTGTGCTATTACTCTGTCCCTGTTGTCTGTGTCGTCCTCTGAGTCTTCCTCCTCTTCACTCTCCGCAGGCTCCACAGCTACTTCAACACCACCATCTGCACCATCCTCCTGCAGGAAAGGGACCTGACGTCGCAATGCCAGATTGTGAAGCATACAGCAGGCCACGATGATGTGGCACACCTTCTTTGGTGAGTACATCAGGGATCCCCCAGTCATATGCAGGCACCTAAACCTGGCCTTCAGGAGGCCAAAGGTCCTTTCGATGATCCTCCTAGTTCGCCCATGGGCCTCATTGTACCGTTCCTCTGCCCTGGTCCGGGGATTCCTTACTGGGGTCAGTAGCCAAGGCAGGTTGGGGTAACCAGAGTCACCTATTAGCCACACACGTTGTCTCTGTAGCTGCTCCATCACATAGGGGATGCTGCTATTTCGCATCACATACGCGTCATGCACTGACCCTGGGAACTTGGCATTTACATGGGAGATGTACTGGTCAGCCAAACAGACCACCTGGACATTCATCGAATGATAACTTTTTCTGTTTCGGTACACCTGCTCATCGTCTTTTGGGGGTACCAAAGCCACATGGGTCCCATCAATGGCACCAATGATGTTGGGGATATGTCCAAGGGCATAGAAATCACCCTTCACTGTAGGCAAGTCACCCTCCTCTGGGAAAATGATGTAGCTCCGCATGAGTTTCATCAGGGCAGACAACACTCTACTCAAAATCTTTGAAAACATAGGCGGAGACATTCCAGATGACATGGCCACTGTGGTCTGGAATAACCCACTTGCCAAAAAATGGAGGACTGACAAAACCTGCACCAGAGGGGGAATCCCTGTGGGTTGGCGGATGGGGGACATCAGGGCTGGCTCCAGCTGGGAACACAGTTCATGGATAGTGGCTCGGTCAAGTCAGTATCGTAGTATGATGTGGCGTTCTTCCATTGTCGACAGGTCCACCAGCGGTCGGTACACACGAGGATTCCTCCTTCTCATCGCAAGTCCCAGCGGACGGTGCCTAGGAAGGACAACATGGAGCACAGAGTCAGCCAAACCACAGGTACGTACAGACAGCTTGCACAGTTAAAGAATGGCAATGGGTTGAAAGGCGTGTATGTGTGGCAATGCAAGGCCTAGGCCTGTGTGTCGCATTCAAAATTAAGCCATGTAGGCCCTTGAAATGACGGCTGCCTGACCTGTGAAGTGGGACAATGGGATGTGAGGTCAATGCGCTGGCGGGGCACACCGTGGCGGTAGGCGGTCGAAGACCGCGGCGCAAAGCCGCATTGGTTAACATTGAAGCCTATGGGTTTCAGGAGCCAATGACGAAGTGCGCCGGCGGTCGCGGTACGCACCGCCGCGGTACGCACCGCCGCGGTACGCACCGCCGCGGTACGCACCGCGGCGGGCGTGACCGCCATTTTCTATCTGCTTAATCACTCGAGACCTGATCATCCACAGGAGAGGACCTATACTGCAAGTGCTGCTGTGACCTCGGTCTGGAAGATACAATGGCTGCTGCGACTGGGGAAAGGGCCCCTGCCTTCACGTCTGAAGAGTTGGAGAAGCTCATGGATGGGGTCCTCCCCCAGTATGCGCTACTCTACGGTCCTCCAGACCAACAAGTGAGTACACCGGGTGCACATGGAATGGGCTATGCCTGTGTGGATTGGGGTGGATGTAAGTTGGTGGGGTGGGGGGCGAATGAGGAGTGCAACGCCCGACACATGAGAGCATGTGCCATATGGCAAAGTTGGTGGGGGGGGCCAATCACATCTAACATGCAGGTCATTGATGAATTCCTCCTTTCCACCCTGTACATGTCAAATAGGTCAGCGCCCATCAGAAGATCGAGATTTGGCGTGCCATCGCCAAGGAAGTCCGGAACTTGGGGGTCCACAACAGACGGGGCACCCACTGCCGCAAGAGGTGGGAGGACATCCGCTGCGGAACAAGGAAGACCGCAGAAACACTGCTGGGGATGGCCTCCCAACCTAGGAGGGGTGCCAGTCGCACCATGACCCCCCTGATGTCCCGGATCCTGGCGGTGGCTTACCCAGAATTGGATGGGCGCTTTAAGACATCACAGCAGACACAAGGGGGTGAGTATCAGCACATTCTCCTATCTTTCTGCGCAGTGGAGGCGTCTGGGTGGGGGAGGAGGGCTGTGGGTGACATTAGGCCAGGGCGCTTTCTGTAGTGTAGTCCTCTCCCTTAGGCATGGCCCTGTGCCCCCGGCCCCCACCTCAGTAGGGTGACAAGTACAGCCATTGAAGGTCCAGCATCTCCCATGTGCGCGTTTGACGTCTCTTGGCCTGTTGTCCTAGTCAGTAGTACTGAGTAGTGTACCCCGAATGCGCGGCTTAGTGCATTAGGCTCCTGTGTCTGTCCTCTCCGCCAACGGTGTTGACATTGCATGCACTCAACCTGGTCTTCTTTTTTCTCCCCCCACCCTTTCTCTTCATCTTCTTGTGCATGTGTGCATTAGCATCATCAGGCGGAGGATATTTGGCATCGGAGCACGAGGGAGCTGCAGGACTCAAGGCCCCGGTGGGCCCAGGAACAGACACCGAGGGAACCAGTGATCCGGAGGGCGAGGGGAGCACCACGACGGGGACCGCTGGTGAGAGCAGCGAAAGCGACACGTCCTCGGACGGGAGCTCCCTAGCGGTGCCGGCAACATCCGTGCCCCCCGCCTCTACAGGTACAGCCGCCACCCAGCGCACCAGCCCCGCCCTCCCAGCAGCCCCTCAGTCTTTGCTCCGTGCCGGTTCGCCCAGGAAGGCGCGTGTCTCCTTCGCCCCAGGCACCTCAGCCCCTGCCCCTGTTGCCCCTGCTGCCCTCAGTGCGGAGCTCATTGACCTGGTAAGGACGCTCATTGGTGGGCAGACGACCCTTTTGAATGCCATCCAGGGTGTGCAAAGGGAGGTGCAACAGAGCAATGCGTACCTGGAGGGCATTCATTCGGGTCAGGCTGCCCATCAACGAGCGTTCACTGCTCTGGCCTCAGCACTGACGGCAGCCATTGTCCCTGTTTCCAGCCTCCCTCTTCTTACTGCCTCCAGCCTTTCTCTGTCTCCTGTTCCTCAGCCTATCCCATCCACACCATCAGACCAGCCTGCACACACCTCAACACCCAAGAGCAGCTCATCCAAACACAAGCACCACAGATCCCACAAACACTCACCCAAGCAACACCCAGATGCAGACATGCCAACAGCCACTGCCACCCCTGTGTCCCCCTCCTCCTCGTCTCCCTCCTCCCTCCCTGTGACGTCTACACTCACACCTGCATGCACCCCAACATCAGCCAGTGCTTCCATCACCACCTCACCCTCCAGTACAGTCCACACTCGTGCAGTCACCACCCCCACTGCCATTTACACGTCCCCTGTGTCCTCTCCCACTGTGTCTGTCACCCCCTCTTCCAAGACACACAAACGCAGGCAGCCACCCACCCAACAGCCATCCACCTCACGACAGCCTACAGCACCAGCACCTTCACCCAATGACAGCACACCTGACTCTCCTACAACCACCTCCTCTACCTCCACTTCCATCTCCACTTCTCCTACCTTTTACCTTGGCCCTAAAAAACTTTTCCTGGCTAACCTTGACCTCTTTCCCCCCGATGAGCTCCCCCATCCATCTTCAAAGAGTCCCAAGAGCACCGCAGCCACCACCAGCCCAGCTTCGGGTGTCACTGTTGTGCATGGGTTCTGGAGCCCACCCTTTGCCAGCAGTGACACATCCATCAGCAGCAAGGACACGTCCAGCCCCCCCCCCGGCAAGAGGACACGCAAAAACAAGGGCCGCCGTGCGAGGACCGACAGGGCTGCCCCCAAGGAGCAATGTGCGGCCACTTCACCACCCACACCATCTAGGGGAGGCAAGGGCCCGAGAGCCCCATCAAAGGAGCGGAAGGGCAGCAGGAGCGCGGAGAAGGTGGACCCCACATGCCACATCCCAGCTGGGAAGGAGGACACTAAGGAGGCCAGGAGTCCGTCCCCGAAGGGTCCAGAAACGTCACGGTCCGAGGGCGACTGAGCCGGGAGTCCAGGCCAGGTCTGGCTCCCTTGACCTGCTGGATGAGCACCGCTGAACAGGGCCCGCGGGGCAGAAGAGCACCACTGAACAGGGCCCCGCCGTGAAGATAGGCACCGCTGAACAGGGCCCGCGGTGCAGAAGAGCACCGCTGAACAGGGCCCTGCCGTGGAGATAGGCACCGCTGAACAGGGCCCCGCCGTGGAGATAGGCACCGCTGAACTGGGCCCGCGGTGCAGAAGAGCACCGCTGAACAGGGCCCCGCTGTGGAGATAGGCACCGCTGAACAGGGCCCGCGGTGCAGAAGAGCACCGCTGAACAGGGCCCCGCCGTGGAGATAGGCACCGCTGAACTGGGCCCGCGGTGCAGAAGAGCACCGCTGAACAGGGCCCCGCCGTGGAGATAGGCACCGCTGAACTGGGCCCGCGGTGCAAAAGAGCACCGCTGAACAGGGCCCCGCCGTGGAGATAGGCACCGCTGAACAGGGCCCGCGGTGCAGAAGAGCACCGCTGAACAGGGCCCCGCCGTGGAGATAGGCACCGCTGAACAGGGCCCCGCCGTGGAGATAGGCACCGCTGAACTGGGCCCGCGGTGCAGAAGAGCACCGCTGAACAGGGCCCCGCCGTGGAGATAGGCACCGCTGAACAGGGCCCGCGGTGCAGAAGAGCACCGCTGAACAGGGCCCCGCCGTGGAGATAGGCACCGCTGAACAGGGCCCGCGGTGCAGAAGAGCACCGCTGAACAGGGCCCCGCCGTCTCAAGCACCGCTCCGCTGGGCCCTTCATCTCAAGCACCGCTCCGCTGGGCCCTTCCTGTCATGCACCGCTCTGCTGGGCACCGCCGTCTCAAGCACCGCTCCGCTGGGCACCGCTGTCTCTCCACCTCTCCGCTGGGCCCTTCTTCTCAAGCACCGCTCCGCTGGGCACCGCCGTCTCAAGCACCGCTCCGCTGGGCCCTTCTTCTCAAGCACCGCTCCGCTGGGCACCACCGTCTCAAGCACCGCTCCGCTGGGCCCTTCATCTCAAGCACCGCTCCGCTGGGCACCGCTGTCTCAATCACTGTTTATGGTTCACTGTGCCCACCATGCCTCCTCCTTGACCAGTGGAGACTGTCATCCACCTGATGGACTGTGGCTTTGCACTCCCCAGGATGGTCCAGTGGGCAGCCCACCCACTGTAGAGACATTGAGAGACTGTGGCTTTGCACTCCCCAGGATGGTACAGTGGGCAGCCCACTCACTGTAGAGACATTGAGAGACTGTGGCTTTGCACTCCCCAGGATGGTCTAGTGGGCAGCCCACCCACTGTAGAGACATTGAGAGACTGTAGCTTTGCACTCCCCAGGATGGTACAGTGGGCAGCCCACCCACTGTAGAGACATTGAGAGACTGTGGCTTTGCACTCCCCAGGATGGTACGGCTTTGCACTCCCCAGGATGGTACAGTGGGCATGGTGGCTCCTCGTGGATCTGGCGTCGTGGACTCATGTGGCTGTGGTGCCCCCCCCTTCCCTTCCCCCTGAGGTGCCTGTAGTTTTTACATCTGATGCCCCTGCAGTGTTCTCTCCAAAGGACTCAGGTCTCCTGTGTGGGCTTTGCCCTTATTTCTCAAAACTTTGGCCCACGGACATGATGAATTCGTAGGATGTGCAGGACTTGTTACTTCAGTTATACACTGATGTGTATGTCATTAGTTTTGTTGTGAATATCTTTCATGGTTGTACGATAATTTTCAGGAGCTTTTTGGTACATAAATATTTATTCCAAATTTGATTATGTCCTAGCATTTTTCAGGGGTGTTTGGGTGGTGTCATTGTGACTTGTTGCTCTGCATTGGTGTGTACATAGTTGGGGGTGGGGGGTCGCATATGTGTGTGCCCGTAACTTTTCGTCCTCCCCCTCCCGTGTGTCGTAGGTGCAGTACTCACCGTTGTCGTCTGCGCCGGACTTCATACTCGTGGTAGATGAGAAGGTAGACGAGAGCAGGTAGGATGTTTAATTCGGGTTCCATGCTGTCCTCCTTCCTCCTGGAGTGCGTAGTGGTGAGCGTTTTCCCGTCCGTAGTCTGTTTCCGCCGTGTTTTTATCGGCGGTGCTCCCGCCCCGGAAAAGGTGGCGGATTGGTGAGTTGTAATAGTGTGGGCGGTACATTGGCTGCCGCCTGGCTGTTGGCGGTGACCGCCGCGCAGTTTGTTTGTACCGCCGTGGCGGTCGGAGTGTTAAAGTGGCTGTCTGTGTTGGCGGTTCCCGCCAGGGTCAGAATCCCATATTTTTTACCGCCAGCCTGTTGGCGGGTTGGCCGCCGCTTTAACACCGACCGCCAGGGTTAGAATCACCCCCGTAGTCATCTATCAGTCACACTACCTACAGTTAGGGCATGATTTAGGTCCTGGAGGAGGGAATACTCAATCCAAAATGTGACGGGTATCCCATCTTTCGTATTATGATCCCTATAGGAGATAATGGCATTGTAATTCGGCAGACGGGATATCTGTCACGTTTGTGATGGAGTATCCCCTCTGTCAACATCTATGTCACGTCTTAGTCTTGCCAGGGGAATATTGATATGATTCCCTCACACCGAAGTAGAACCTCCATCAGGTAAATATCGACAATCACTGAATATGCCCTGAGTATGCTAAAAAAAAAACAACGCACCAAAAGGTCAATAATTTACAGTCAATGGGCTTTAAAAATCCAATAATCACATTAGTAAACATATGTGTTCTGAAGGGAAACATTGGATTACTTTATAGAGATTCGGGGAAAGGGGGAGTTCTGGGAGAGGTAGCTCACTAGGATAGTGTTTCCCGAGCAAGCTCAACTACTTCGACCAATCTAATTTCGAATGAATCCCTTTACTCTTAAATCGGACAAATCACAAACCTGATACTAGAATCAATGTAACACTCTTAACAATCTTGTGCTCATACACCCGAAATACACACTTATATAACCACCTCACTAACACTTGTACCCCATAAAGCATAGATTTAGTAAGACCATGAGCAGATGCACTGACACAGTGCATACAAGGTAGGAGATGGGTCAAATAACACACACCCCTCCATTATTATACACCCCACAGACACACACTTGAACTTCTCACCTTTTCACAAGCCTGACTAGTATGTGGTAGTGACTGGTCCTACCTTGAGAACGCTAGGAAAGGAAAAAACTCAACACAACTCCACTCTCACTAATTTGGATATGGTCAGCTGTCTATTGGCAGCTCTACAGATGACGCTCTGTTGGTATACCCACACGTCTACAAGGAAGAGTGATAAGGATCTAAATAACTGCCACATAAATAATTACATAACCTCAGTCCACACATGATCGAGGCTCAGAAATTGTCAGTCAAAATGTGGTTTACTGATGACCAGCTGACACAAATATATGTGGCATGTTGGTGGGCAGTCCCATGGGTTAGCCTCAGGAGGGCATGGGTGACTACTACCTTTAAGACTGGTGCCCCATGCCCATTCTTACAGCCCAGTTTGCCATGTGAAAACTGAACAGCAAGTACCACCACTTGATTCATAAAATGTCAGTATTTATTGCAACACTGACAGGGTAAAGGTGGAGCTAGAACATTTGACAATAATCGTGCATCCACCCCGAATTGTAATAGACAAATTGGTGAACAAGATGATAGTTTGGTGGAGGAAGGCTACTGACACCCCTGCCAAGATTTTAAATGGGTCCCAATTCTTCAATCCACATTGAGCATGAGGCTTACCCCATGTTCCAAAAATTATATAAGACCAGTCAAGAATTACAGTAGATCACACCTCTCTCTCATGCAGCTGAAAAGAATCAATGTGAGATATTAATTTCTCCTCAGCCTGCCTCATCTCTAAAACTCTGTGATGGCTAATGTATTTTCTTTTTTTTAAACAAAATCACACCTTTTACTTTAGCATCACTAGCATCAAATGATCACAAGGGTAAGATTCACAGAGTATACACTACAGTTCTCCACAACTTTAACCGCTAAATAATGGAGCATGCCTAAATTTCTGCCTGCTTTTAATCAAATGTTAAAACATACAACTGCAGGTTGCTGTGTTGTCATTTGCACAAGGACATCACCAGTATTTGGTAAATGGTTTTTCTGCTGAAGGACAAATATGCAGAACAAAACAAATTATCAACAGAGTCCTAATATGGTTCATTGCCATTTTAATCTACTTTTCTTAAAAATATGTTTTGAAAAAGCAAATCCTGGGAGAGTAGCACCTGTTCTGATCACACAGTGAAAAAGCAAAGACAGGTGGGGATTGTGTATAAACAGTGGAGAAAATGACCATGAGAATTAATGGGTTGAAAATTGACGGGTGTTGTGATGGAAAATGGTGCCTCCCCATAACAAGGTCTGTAGGTCATATGACCTTTCACATCAGCACAGGCAACAATCATGAAGAGCTTCCGTTGACAAAGAATGAGATCCAGGGCTGGGCTCCACATTCAGGGGTCTCCAACCTTTTCTGTAGAGAGAGCTACTTCTGATCAGTGAAAATCATCATGAACTACTGAAGACTAAACAACTCGAGCATTATTACCAGACATCCCGACAGCAAACTTGCGTGGGTTTAAGCCTAATGTTCATAGAGCCAAATGTCATGGTTTGAATAAAATACTTAGACTATGGGCACTATGACAGAGCTGCCACGTGTGTCAGTGAGAGAGTATGAACATGTGTGCATATGAATGGAATATATGTGTATGGGTAACTGAGAGCCGGTGTTGTATGTACTTGTAGCACAGACCATACCTTTCGTCATATGTGGCACCATTACAAGCATAACAAAACCATACAACCATGTTTTTAAATGGGAGAAATTTAAAGTGCAAAGATTCTCATAATGTGGAACATTTTCTGCACCTTAAATTCCTCCCATTTAAAAAATAATAGTATTTTTCAGTTATAAATATTCCAGAGTGTTCTAATGGCCACAGGGAGCAAGAGGCCTGCTGTTTGTAAATGCAACTCTTTGAAAAATAATTTGAGAAAATGAAAATGAAAAGTTAACTTAATTAGAAGGTAACTTTTCAGTTTCATTTTCTCAGATTTAAAAGCATTTAGAAACATTGTTCTCACTTCCAATACTGAGTTCACAAGAACTTTTATTTAAGAGTTAAACACCTTAGCGCTTCAATTCTTCACCTCTGTCACCTGGGTAATAAATGTGACTCCACCACTGCTTCTTATCAGGCTCTGCTATCTGCAGCCTGGTGGTATTAATGTAAAGTAAATACAGCCTCCCCTTACCTTAAAAGGAAAAATGTGAGCCTTGTGTTTATTTAAAAATGAACTCCAGGTTGTGAGCTACTCTGAAGGGGTCCAGGAGCTACTAATAGCTCACAATCGACTGGTTGGAGACACCAGGTCTAGAGGGGAACACCAGGTGCTCACCTCATTTACTGAGAGTAACTAACATCAAATCACTAGGCTCTAGAGGAGTGACAGTGGTGGTACAACAAATCATAGTAGCACGAGTGGCCCTTTTACCTATCAACTGCCACGGAGAGTCACCTAGAGGCATCTCCTGTGATTTCGAGTTGTTCTGCTAGTCCCATGCAACAGGGTTTGCACTCTATCTATGTGGGAAATGGATGCTTGGTGTGTATACTTAACTTATTTGTGTGCAAATTTGTGTGCAAGGCTGTGCATGCAAGGTGTCAGTTGTTTGTGAACTGCCTCTCTTCTAGCATCTGAAGTCAAAGACTATGACAGAACCTGTCTGGAAACAAAGTAAAATGGGACATTAGAATACACAAACTATCGGCAACATTATTATAAAGATGGATGAGAAACTACCTGGCAATGTGACAGGATTTCTCTACCAGAATACTCGGGCTGCACATCAGTGCTGACAAGAATCTTTTATGTGTGCCGAGGCTGCAGTTGCAGACTACCAACTCCCCACTCCTATATTTCAGACCAGGAACTTTGAAGATTCTGATATCTACCAGGAGAAGCGTTTGGGAAGGTGACTGCTGATGAAGGATGCTGGGGCACCCCTGCGCAAAAAAACAATACCTTGAAAAAAAGGACTGCTTAGGTAGGATGTGTGGAGCACTGGCAATTGCAGCCAGGAAAGGCTCACCTCTGCCAAGATAGTTGATGATCAGAAAGTAATCAGGACATACCCTTATTTCACCTGTAACCAGAGTTAGAACATAAGAAATAAAACAGTGGTGCACAATGATTCATTTGAATGTAAAGCTACTGTGACATAAATAGCCAAACTCACCATATTGTATAGAGAAATAAAATTATTTCTTATCTGTAGGTAAACATCTCAAAACAGTCATAAAGCCAATGCATGCGAATATTCAGGAGAGTAACAACAGCTAGGTATGTATATTTTTTTTCAAGGGGCTTTCCATGTATCTTTATATGTGGGCCAAACTATGGCCCATATTTCTGGAAAGTTAGCACCGCCTTAGCATCATTTTTTTATGCTAAAGCAGCGTTAACATAACTCCATAGTTATATTTTGACGCTAGATCCTTCTAATGTCAAAATATATGAGTTTGTGTCAATTTTAGCAAGCGGCAACCAAGCTTGCATTGAATCGCGACAATGATATGCAAGGTAGGCATTCCCTTCCAAAAAATGACGCTAGCCCCCCAGTGCCATATTTACCTCCCAACACTAAAACGATGCACACTAAGGAGGCGGACCTAAACAATGACGCTAAGGTTTATTAGCGTCAAATTTTAACGCCTGGTCAGACCAGGAGTTAAAGTGGTATTATGCACATTTCCTTAGGGAAACACCATGGAGTCCACCATGGTGTCACTGTTTTGGGCACATAGAGGCCCACTCCAACCCCCAGTATCACGACCCACACCACGGGAACACTAAGGCCCATATTTATACTTTTTTTGCGCTGCATTTGCGGTATTTTTTTACACAAAAGCGGCGCAAATTTAGAAAATATAATTGTATTTTGTAAGTTTGCGCCGCTTTTGCATCAAAAGAAGAAGCAAATGGGGCGCAAAAAAAAGTATGAATATGGGCCTTTGGGGGTCATTTTGACTCTGGCGGTCCGAGACCGCCAGGGCTAAAAGGATGGAAGCACCGCCAACAGGCTGGCGGTGCTTCCAGCCCTATTACGACCGCGGCGGAAGTGCCGCGGTCGCACCGCCGGGGCCGGCTGTTTCCCGCCGTTTTAGCTCCGGCGGTGATAATCCGCCAGGGCAGCGCTGCAAGCAGCGCTGCCCTGGGGATTATGACACCCCTACCGCCAGCCTGTTTCTGTCGGTTTGCACCGCCAGGAAGAGGCTGGTGGTAAGGGGTGTCCTTGGGCCCCTGGGGGCCCCTGCACTGCCCATGCCACAGGCATGGGCAGTGCAGGGGCCCCCTAACCGGTCCCCAGCCAGCTTTTCACTGTCTGCATAGCAGACAGTGAAAAGCGTGACGGGTGCAACTGCACCTGTCGCACGGCGCAACACCGCCGGGTCCATTAGGAGCCGGCTCCTATGTTGCGGCCTCATCCCCACTGGGCCGGTGGGCGCAAACTTGGTTTGCGCCCGCCGGCCCAGCGGGGATGTCGTAATGGGGGCCGCGTGAGTGCGGCAGCACGGCGATTACCGCCTGGCAGGCGGCGGTAGCCGCCTGCCAAGGTCGTAATGACCCCCTTGGTGTCCCTGTGGTGTGGGTAGTGAAAGCCACTTACAGGGGACCGCCTTGCTGGCACTGGTTCTGTTGGGGTTGTCCTGGGGACACTGGTCCCCTGTGGTGGACATGGGTGTTGTGGTAATGTCTCCTTTCTATACTTAGACAGGCATAATATTTTGGCTGATTGTGTGACCAAAAATGACGCTAGGCTGACTAGCGGCAGAATTTTCGCCGCTAATCAGTGTTGCGTACGTTTTGGCTCACTAGCACCATTTTCCCTAACGACGTGCATCACCGGCTTGTGCCTTTTTTTTCTTACGCTAACCATTCCTTAGCGCCATTGTGCATCTTTTAAAAAATATGGCACATGGATTGCGCTTGGGAATGGAGTTAGCTTGTTGTAAAACTTTTGACGCACAACTGCGCTAGCGCAGTTGTGCGGCATTTTTCATAAATATGGAGCTACATATCAGCTAACAGTATCAGTTTGCGCCATGCCAAAGCCTTGACTAGATGCCCTGGCTTGTACTGGGGCTGAGAAACTGATTAAACTAAATGTGCTGTCCTCAGCACAGTCGTGAACACTACCAATTTGCGCAAACACTCAGGAGAGCCATTAGTGAAAGACATGACTGTGGTTTGAAATTGTGTCTATCTTTCACTGGAAGAGGAGCAACCTCTCATTGAAGAGGGGGAAAGGGCATTCCCATGCAGGGGGGTACAGTGCATTACTATATCTGCTAGTAGGCGGATGTCTGATGGGGCCACTCTGAACCACTTGCTCCTCAAGGTGCACCCTTGAAAGGTGTACTAGCTGTTTACCACCTCTATGTGATGCATAGTCAATGTTGCCCCCAACAGCTTCTTTGCCTTTGCCTGTGCACTTGCATCTGCAATACAGCACAGGTACAAATGCAAAATATTCACTCAATTGCACAGTGCCACACCTCAGTGCAAATCAGGGAACACCCCATTGTGAACACAACTGTACAGTGGAAAGGGGCTGCACAAGCACCTGCCAAACCAGTCTATAACACTAAAGGGTTTTGGGGATACAAAAGGAGGTTGCAAATGTGTGTTGTGCTCCTAGGACACTTTCTGTACCCTGCAAAATTGGTGGTATTTATTACTACAGCCCATTCACAAAAAGGGGCCCATAAATAACCCTTAGAATTATGGGACAATGGGGCCAGATGAATGAAGCATTTTCCTGGTCGGAAACAGCCCATTGGGCCGTTTGCGACCGAGAAAATGCTTTTTTTCCATGTACAAAAGCAAAATGGGACTCAGTACCTTGTTTTCTGAATCACATTTTGCTTTTGTGGTTCGATATTAGGAAGGGGTGTGTTTCGGGCATCCCTTCCTAATACCGAATCTCACTGGCATGTAGGAATGTTTTCTGACCATGAATCCGGTCATAAACATTCACAGTTACCACCAGCTTCAAGTTGATGGTAACCCATTCACAAACGGCAAGGGGTCCCGAGGCACCCCTTCCCCTTTGTGAATGGAAGGGTAAATATTTTTTCAGAGCAGGTGTTGGTCTCACAACTGCCTTTTCTGAAAAAATGAAAAGAAAACTTTTCATTTTTTTGTTTGAAATGCATCCTGTATTCCTTTAAGAAAAACAGGCTGCATTTTTTTTTTTAAATGCTGTATTTAAAAGCTGTCACAGACATGGTGGTCTGCTGTCCCCAACAGACCCTCATCTCTGTGAGTGCGGCCATTCCCAATGGGGTCGCAAATTGCGACTTACCTCATAAATATTGATGAGGTAGGTCTTTGTGACCCCATTGGGAATCGCTAAATGAGACACATTTGTACATTTCATTCTGTGAGTCTCTAATTGACACTCGCAAAAACCTGCAGTTAGAGACTCGCAAAATGAAATGGACATGCATCTGGCCCAATATTCCTTCTTGACACTGAAGCCAAGGCATTCGCTAAAGTGATGCTGGCTGAAATGAAAAATTGGGCGTACAAACAAAGCATCCTGCCAATTTTCCAGACTGGGTTCAGAAAAGGTTGTGAAACATTATACAATATAACAGCTAAGTATTTTATAATGTAAAGTCTTAATTTTATTAAAGACACGGAGGCTCCTATTATGCTTTCTTTTCCTGCTTTATTTTAATAGCAGCCAAGAGGAAAACACCAATCCCAGAGGTTTGCGCAACAAGCACCCAATGGGAGATAAGACTATTAACATTAACCAATCAGTATACTGTATCACGTAATATATACCAATCCTGACTGCAGGCAGCCCTCTTTTCAGTTGTGAGACAGTCAAGAAACGGATTTGAAAAAAAGGCACTATACAACAAATTAAACATATTGCCAGGATTAGAGCAAAAAAGTATTGAATTCTGTCCAAGTTAGGTGAGTAGGATGGCTTGACAGGATGATGGATTCAGGGATCCGAGTTCAATGGAAATTGCGGTGAATGAGTACTTCGAGGAGAATTGGCATCCGTTGAATTAGGTTGAAGAGGATGCTGGTGCGTTGGTATTAACTAGAGAGGGTGGGAGAGAACAACGTTAGTACAAGAAGCGGTTGGATAATACTCGCCTCCGTGTCTTTAATAAAATAAAGACTTTCCATCATAAAATACTTGGAAAATCTACATTTTATGACAAGACCGGAGGCTCCTATTATGCTTGTTTAAAGCATGTTAACTACAACAGAAGTTGCTGAACTAACAGGTTTACAATAAAATGTGCGAAAAGTAGAATCATTTGACCAATCTGCCGATCTTAGAATATCTTCCAATCGTGAACCGGCCCAAAAGGCTTTTGACGCCATGGCACCTCTTGCAGAATGGGCGCCAAACTTCGAAGTATCAATGCCCGCTAGGGACATCACCCATTTGACCCAACGAGCCAAGGTAGGGGAAGATACAGGTTTATAGGGTTTCCTGAAGGAAATTAGGAGTTGGGAAGCAGAAGATGTTCTAAGATCGGCCCTTTTCTGTTCATAAACCTTTAAACAGTTTCCCACACAAAGTTTTGGATGGTTAGAAAAAAAGGGATAGAAAACAGAAGTAATGTTGGTTTTGGTACGACGAGAAACATTGAACAGAACACCAGTAGGAGTGAAGTGACGAGCCGAGATATCCAGGGCTTTGACATCTGACAGACGTTTGATAGAAACAAGACAAAGTAACATTGTTAGTTTGGCCGAAAGCATTTTCAAAGATAAAGAATCATTACCCTGCCACGAGACAAACATTTGTAGGACTAGGTTCACATCCCATAAAGTGGAGTATTTGGGAATTGGGGGATTGGAGAATTTTACTCCTTTTAAAAGACGACAAATGATAGGATGTTCTCCTACGGGTTTCCCGTTTATAAACGGGTGATGTAGAGATATCGCTGATCTATATAGATTGATGGTTCTGTACGATTTGCCAGCGCTAGCTTGAGAAGAAAGAAAATTAGCTATCAGAGTTAGATCTGCTGAAAAGGGATCACATACTTTTCCCAAACACCAGCTAGACCAGATGGACCAAGCTGACTTGTAAGCCTTGGAAGTATCCAGAGCCCAGGAATTGTTGATGTAGGTTGAAGCCTCGAGTGAAATTCCTGGATAAGATGAGGAAGACTTGAGACTTTCCAGGCAGATAGGAGAAGGGTTTTGTTGAGAATGAGGTCGTGGGGGAGACCTTGTGGATCGAGAAGGAGGGAGGGAAAGGAGGGCAGAAGCACAGGGAAGTTGACAGCTAATTCTAGGAGAGTGGGATACCACACTTGAGCTTGTCACAACGGGACTACTAAAACAACTGTGGCTTTTTGACATCAGAGATGGGTGAGGACTCTGTTTATCATGATGAAAGGAGGGAATGCATAATGTATTGCATGATGCCACTGTTGAAGAAATGCATCGGTCGCTAAAGCGTGAGGGTCTGGTCTTCAGCTGAAGAAACGAGGAAGCTGTGTGTTCAGACGGGAAGCGAAGTGGTCTATATGGAAAGGACCCCATTTGCGATGAATAGAATTGAAGACTGAAGAGTGAAGCTTCCAGTCGCTGTAATCTGAAAGATGACGAGAAAACCAGTCTGCAACTGAGTTGAGAGAACCTGGCAAGTGTTCTGCTTGAACTGAAATTTTTCGGTGAAGGCAGAATTCCCAAAAGCTCTTTGCTACTTCTGCTAGCGGTTTGGATTTGGTACCGCCTAGGTGATTGATGTATTTTACCGCTGTGAGGTTGTCCATACGAAGAAGTACGGAACAAGAGACTCTGTTTTTGGTGAAAGTTTTTATTGCAAAGGAGCCTGCAAGCATCTCTAAATAGTTGATGTGCAATGAGAACTCCTGTCGAGACCATGTGCCTCCAGTCGATATCTGCCCACACCTTGCACCCCAGCCTGTTAGGCTTGAATCGGATTCTAAGACAAGATCTGGGACTGAGGCAAAGATGGTCCTGCCATTCCAGGCTTCGAGATGGTCGAGCCACCATTGGAGTTCTGTACGGGATTCGAGGTCGAGGGGGATGTAATCTGAATAAGCAAGACCTTTGCGTAGATGACGAATTTTCAATCTGAAGAGCCCGAAAGTGAAGAGGGCCCGGAAAAATTGCCTGAATCGATGAAGAAAGAAGGCCTACAATCCTTGCAAGAGACCTGAGGGAGAGAGAAGTCTGCTGTAAAGATAGGGTTATCTCTGATTTGATACTTTTTATTTTTGAGGTCAGGAGTTGAAGGAGGCCTTGAGAGGAATTGATTAGGAATCCTAGAAATTCCATTGTCTGCGACGGGGTAAACGTCGATTTCTCTTTGTTGACTAGAAAGCCTAGGTCCGAAAGAAGAGAGATTACTTAAGAGAGTTGGGACCGAAGGGTAGAAATGTCTTGATGCATTAGAAGAATATCGTCTAGATAGATTATCATTCTGAAGCCTTGAGATCGAAGAAGAGCTACAATCGGTTTCATTAACTTGGTGAAGCACCAGGGGGCCGATGAAAGACCGAAGGGTAGGCAGGTAAACTGGTAGGTGTGATGATTCCATTGAAATTGGAAAAACTTTCTGTGAGAGTGATGTATGGGGACTGTTAAGTAAGCGTCTTGAAGATCTAGACGGACCATCCAGTCGTTGAGAAGGAGCGAATCTCTTAGATGGAGAATCGTTTCCATCTTGAAGTGTCGATAGACAACAAATTGATTGAATTTTCTGAGGTTGATGACTGGTCTGATTTTCTTGTTTTTTCTTATCACTAAAAACAGTGGGCTTATGAATCCTGAAGGAAGGGGACGCGCTGGTTGAATAGCATGTTTTTGAAGAAGATCTTGGATTTCTGTGGAAATGAGATTTGACATTTCTTCTGTAAATTTGAGGGGAAGAAGGGGGAGGGTTGAAAGGGAGTTTCGTAAAATTCTATTAAATAGCCTTTGACGGTGTTGAGAACCCAGGGGTCTGAAGTAATCTCCTTCCACTTGTGGAGAAAGAATTTTAGACGACCCCCTATAGAAAGATGGCCAGAAGGTTGGCTTACCTGAGTTGTTATAGGACCTGCGTTGATTCCTTCCTCTGAATCCTCTGGAACGCTCTGGGTAGAATTGTGGGCGAAAGTCTTGTTGCTGTTGGTAATTATAGGAGCCTCTGAAGCCTTGGTTTCTGAAGGACCGGCCGGTGGAACGGCTTCTTCCTTTACCGGCCCTGGCAAAAACCTGTGAGTTAAAAACTTTTTTAAGTGACTGCTGGGCTTTGTCAATAGAAGCAAAGGTGGTGACGTATTTGCTTAGTTCTTTAATGAAGTTATCTTCAAAGAGTAAGCCATCAGCTTTAGCTCCTGGATCCTTAGCTGCCAGATTTGCAAGCTTAGGATCTAGCTTGAGCAGAAGTCCTTTTCGACGCTCGTGAGTCATGGCTGAGTTCGCATTACCCAGTAAACAAAATGCTCTCTGAATCCAGAGTGACAGTTCTTCAGGATCAATTGACTCGTCATTGGTTCTAGCGGATTCTGCGAGGTCAAAAATGCGGAATAAGGGACCAACCAAATCAAAGACTTTATCTTGGCACAGAGCTCAGGCTCTGTCCACCCCTTTTCGGGGATCTTTACCAAATTTGGAGAAGAAGGTTAGGAGGGACGGATCTATAGAAGGGGTAGCTGTAATGTGTAATGGGAGTGAGGGTCTGGGACATTCAGAACGTAGTTTTGTTCGTGCCTGTTTATCTAGGGGAAGGCGTAATTTTGCTAGAATATAGTTTGCAACATGGTCAGAAGGTAACCATTCGGTAGAATTGGGATGGTGGATTAAGCCAGGGTCAAACATGAGATTACCATCAGAATCTAAAAGGGGAGCGTGGGTTTGGTTAGTTGATGTTGGTTTAGATTTTTTAGGGGGAGGACCAATCCAAAAATTAGAGGAGTTATCTTCCTCATTGTCTGAGGAAGAAATATTGGTATCACCATCATCATCAGTGTCTCTAATATCCGCAATCACAATTTTTTGGGTCTTAGACAATTTTTTTGTTTTGTTTTTACTTTTAGTACCCATAATTTTATTCCCCTCCATAGTAGGAGGCCTTTGAGGAACTTCGTCCTCTATCCTGAGTGAGTTTGACTCACCATCCATAAGCGCAGACGAGGCGTTAGCCTGATTTAAAGAAGCCTCCGAGGCTTTGCACTTTCTGCTTTCCCCCGCAGAATGGGCCACTTGTGATTGGGATAAACAGGACGATACAGTGGAATGAATTTGTTTAGAAATTTTCCCCATAGAAGCAGAAACTGCTTTCTTAACTGAAGATTGAATAAAATTATTTAAATTATAAGAAAAATCGTCTTCAGAATCATCATTCGTTGTGAAAAACTCTGAGAAATCCATTTTGCTATGGAGAGAAGAGGAAAAACTGGTAAAAAAGGGGTTAACTAGGAAGGACAGGCTTTAAATTTTAATAGGCGTGTGACTCATCAGGCAATTGAGGAGAGAAAAGTCTGTAATTCGATGTGCGACTCGCTAGCTGCCTTAAAAGCTGACCGTTGAGTTTCTGGGCAGGAGAAGCTGTTCAAAACGCGGTAAAATCTGAAGAATGCTTTTAAAACACGAGCGCTAGACCGGAATGCGCTCAGGAATGCGCTCCGGAATGCGGAGACTGGGCGTTTGAAGGTCGCGTCAGCCGGCGTTCAAAATAGAACGTTCACGGCGACGCGACTGGAAAGACGAGGGAGGTATTTCCTTTCGCGCGCGAGAGAAAGAGAAAGAGCGGTTGGGGCAGCAAAGGCACACGCATTTCAGTTAAACACAAAACGTTATTAATATTTAAACATAAAACAGTAAAATACATTGATATTAGAATAAATGTATGGAGCAACGAAAGATATACTTATCTTGACTGCGAGCAGCAAGAAAAGAGGGCTGCCTGCAGTCAGGATTGGTATATGTTACGTGATACAGTATACTGATTGGTTAATGTTAATAGTCTTATCTCCCATTGGTTGCTTGTTGCGCAAACCTCTGGGATTGGTGTTTTCCTCTTGGCTGCTATTAAAATAAAGCAGGAAAAGAAAGCATAATAGGAGCCTCCGGTCTTGTCATAAAATTCATCACTGTATGTGTGCTTCCTCGATTACAGCCTAGCTTTCGACAAAGTCAGTCCGGGAATACCATAGAGAAAGCTAAATGACTGGAATATTCCTGAACAACTCTTTGCAGCTATTTATTTCCTTTATGGACTGACACCTTTGTAAGGGTAGAGTTGGATAACAGGTCATCAATCTCCATGAAAATTTCAATCAACCAGGGCCTGAAAAAGGCTGTGTTTGCAGCAGTGCTTTTAAATCTATAGACAGCCAACCTACTGCAATGTCCGAAAACACATAAAATCTTTCCTCCAAAAACTGGGAGCAAGACATTTTCCACTCCTACAGTATTTAGATGACACTGCACTGCTAAATCAAACTGTGATTGGCATCCAAAAGGTCCTAAATGGCCTACAGTAGTACAGTCAAGACAATTAATTTAAATAAAATCTGCCAAAACCAAAGATAATGAAATTTTGCACCACAAAATCAAGCAGGTATGGAAGTTACGAGACCAAAAGACATCTACCACAGACTCATATCTTTAACCATGAGTACTGTTAAATGCCAAATCAAAAATTTTAAATCAGTTCAGAGCGGTTCAAGCCCATGCCAGGTATCTGCAAAACCTATTACGGAAAATTAACAGAAGTTGAAATAGTTCAAGAGGTACTTGGGTGCTAGGAGCATTGAGAGCAAAACTAGCAAAATTATATGGGTCCTCAACCTGAGGTTCAAAGCTCTACATAGCCTTCGAAAAAATCTATTTGAGTGCCATTTGGCCAGTGTTCAGGTTACCAAGAGGTAAGCCAGTTTGTAATTTCAGACTTGAGATTGCATCAAAAAACAAAATGTGGGATGGAATTCTATTCCACATGCAACAATTTACAATCCTTGCTCTATACCAAATACCTGGTCCTCCAATGAGATGTATCCCTTTTTATGGATGGAAAGGCCTCACCCACATTGTAGTGGCATGCTTCATCACAGGCCAGTCCATCCCACCAGGTTAAGATATCACTAACCCGGCGTCTCAACCGTAGCCTGAAGGGAGAACTAGCTCCTTTGGGGGGAACGGAGATCTAAATAAAGTATTTTCCAGTCAGTCGGGCACCAGTTTGATCATTCAAACATTTAGGTCTTTAATTCTCTTCTGAATGTGGAAGAAGCTGTGTCCTCCGCTGTTGGCTCGACGGAATGTTGGGGTGTCTATGAAAGACAAGAAGATGATTGAAGGTGTCTGGTCAGTTGGTGGAGGGTCAGGCCTTTGTTGATTTATGCTGGTCCTTAGTTGTGCAGGCCCTTGTAGGCGTGGGTCAGCATCTTGAACTGGAATCTCTTCTGAACAGGGACGCTGTGTAGTTTCTTGAGATGAGGTGTGATGTGGGTCCCTCTGGGGAGGTCGAGTACGAGAATTGCCTCTGAGTTCTGTATTGTCTGGAGTCTCTTCAGGAGGTGTGCAGTGATTCCTATGTAGAGCGGGTTTCCGTAGTCCAGTTTACTTTTAATAAGGGCCTGTGAGACGGTCCTTCTGGTGTTTGCCGGGGGCCACCTGAAGATCTTGTGGAGCACGCAAAGCGTGTGGAAGCAGGCAGATGAGACTGCGTTGACTTGCTTCTCCATGGATATCTTGCTATCCAGGATGATGCTGAGGTTGTGGGCGTGGTCTGTTGGGGCAGGGGGGTGCCGATCTCCATGGGCAGGCTGCCATGTGCCGGTCCATGATGAGGTGTTTTTCCCAAAGATGAGGGCTTCAATTTTTTTGGTGTTGAGTTTGAGACAGTTGTCCATCATCCTGTCTGTGATGTTCACCATGCATCTGTGAAAGTTAGCTTAGGGGTGGAGGGATCTTCAGAGAATGAGAGGATGTGCTGTGTGTCATCAGCACAGGAGATGATGTTGAGTCCGTGTGATCTGACCACAGCGGCCAGAGGGGTCATGTAGGTACTGAAGACGGTCAGGCTGAGGGACCATCCTTGGGGGACTCCCAAAGGTAATTTCCTTGAGCCCTGAGGTGAATGGTCCTTTGGGTTCTGACAGTGAGGTAAAAGGCGATCCATTTGAGGGTATTTTCTTGAATCCCAATATGTGGAGTCTGTTGATCAGGATGTGTTGGGAGACATTGTCAAACATGTGCAGGAGGAGGAGGGCTGCTGTTTCCCTGCAGTCCAGGAGTGCTCTGGTGTCATCTGTGGTTGCAATAGGGCTGTCTCGGTGCTGTGGTTAGCTCAAAATCCAGATTGGGAGGGGTCCAGGCGGTTTTGGTCTTCAAGGAGTTGGTTGAGTTGCTGGTGGATCCCTTTCTCAAGGACCTTTGCTGGATAGGGGAGCAGAGAGATGGGCCGGTAGTTCATTAATTCGGCTGGGTCGGCTGATCGTTTTTCAGAAGGGGCCTCACTTCACCATCTTTTCAGTCCTCAGAGAAGGAGGACACAGTGATGGAGGTGCTCAGAACTTTCCTTAGCTCGTTGCCAATTGTCATGTTTCCGGGGTTAAAGATGTGGTGGGGGCATTGGTCCGTGGGTGCATCGAGCGCATTGAGTTCGTGATGGAGATAGTGTCTTGCGTGGTGAGTAGTTCCCAGTGGGTGAGAAGGTGTTCAAGGTTTGTGTTCGTTGGTGTGAGTTGGTTGATGCTGTCTGAGGTGGAGAGTTGGTGTTAAAAGTTTTTATAGATGGCAGAGATCTTGTCGTGGAAGAAGTCTGCAAGGTTGTCACAGAGTTCCTGGGAGGGTGTGATGTCATTCTCCATGGCTGCAGTATTGGCGAATTTCTTCACAATGGTGAAGCGTTCTTTGCTGGGGTTTGTGCTGGCTTTGATGTGGTCTGCTGGGGTGTCCTTCTTGGTTTCTTTCAGAAAGCAGTGGCACTGGTTGAGAGCAGACCTGAAGTCGGTGTGGTCTTCTGTTTTTTTTTATCAAGCGCTAGGTCCTTGTTGAACCAGCTTGCTCTTTTGCTTTGTTCTTTGACCGTGGTGTCTTGGCGAGGGAGATGGCATTTGCACATTCTGTGATCCACTAGGAGAAGTTCCTAGCTGCTTGTTCAAGGCCGTGCGTAGAGTCTGGCTGTTGGGAGCAGATAGTGTTGTTCCAATGGTCTTCTGATACATTTTTCCAGTCTCTGTGCATGAGTCAGGGGGGCACGGTGCTGGGGTGGGTGGGTCCTGAAATGGTGAAATGTAGGATGTGGTGGCCAAATTCAGGGGCATATTTATACTCCGTTTGCGCCAAATTTGCGTAGTTTTTTTCGACGCAAATTCGGCGCAAAACTAACGCCATATTTATACATTGGCGTTAGACGCGTTTAGTGCCAAAGTATGAGTAAAGAGCGTCATTTTTTTGCGTGAACGCCTTCCTTGCGTTAATGAGATGCAAGGTAGGCGTTCCCGTCCCAAAAAATGACTGCGACGCAAATGCGTCGTATTTATACTCCCGGGCAAAAATCACGCCCGGGAGTGGTCGGGTCAAAAAACCCCGCATTTGCGCCTCTTTTTAACGCCTGGGTCAGGGCAGGCGTTAAGGGACCTGTGGGCTCAAAATGAGCCCACAGCTGCCCTCCCATGCCCCCAGGGACCCCCCCTGCCACCCTTGCCCACCCCAGGAGGACACCCAAGGATGGAGGGACCCACCCCAGGGACATTCAGGTAAGTTCAGGTAAGTATAAATGTGTTTTTTTTTTATTTTTTTTTGGCATAAGGGGGCCTGATTTGTGCCCCCCTACATGCCACAATGCCCAATGACCATGCCCAGGGGACATAAGTCCCCTGGGCATGGCCATTGGGCAAGGGGGCATGACTCCTGTCTTTACTAAGACAGGAGTCATGTAAATGGCGTCTGGGCGTCGTTAAAAATGGCGCAAATCGGGTGGAGGCGATTTTTTAGCGTCAACCTGACTTGCACCATTTTTAAGACGCCCTACCCTAATGCCATTTTTCCCTACGCCGGCGCTGCCTGGTGTACGTGGTTTTTTTCCACGCACACCAGGCAGCACCGGTCTGCTTGCGCCGGCTAACGCCATTCAATAAATACGGCGCCCGCATGGCGCTTCAGAATGGCGTTAGCCGGCGCAAAAATTTTTGACGCTAAACTGGGTTAGCGCAGTTTAGCGTCAAAAAGTATAAATACGGGCCTCAGTGAGTGGTGTGGATGCACCTAACTCTATCACTGGAGGTGGAGATGGGGTTGAGTGTGTGTCCTGCTATGTGGGTAGGGTCAGTGATGAGCTGTTTGAGGCCGATGTTAATCATGCTTTCTAGGTGGTTGTTAGAGTTGGTGCTGTTGGGGTCGTGGGGATGAAAGTTGAGGTCCCCTAGGAAGATGTAGTGCTTGGAGTCATTTGCGGGTGAGGCAATGAGTTCCGGGATGGCATTGCAGAAGCTGCGGCATGATCTTGGTGTTCTTTAGGCAAGAGTGCCTCTGATGGTGCTTTTTCTATCCATGTGGAGTTGCAAGTTGATGTTTTCCGTTACTGGTGTTGGGTCCTCAGGGGATGTTATGCAGCAAATGGTGTCCCTGTAGGTGATTTCTATTCCACCTCTGTTCTTGTTGGTTTGGTCCCAGTGTGTTATTTTGTCACCTTCGGGGATGGCGGTGGCGATGTCTGGTGTGGAGGCGGGGTTTTGCCAGGTTTCTGTGAGAAAGATGATGTCTGGGCTGAGCAAGGAGATCATGTCCCAGACTTCTGTGGCATGTTTATCGAGTGAAAATGCTTTGAGAAGGATGCACTGGGGTTGTGATGTTGTGGTCTCGGTTGATGTAGCAGGTGCGCCAGGGCATTAGCGATGTCTCTGGTGTCATTGACTACTTCGGTGCTGAAGGTGAGGCAGCAGTGTCACAGGAGAAAGATCCTCTGTTGGTGCACAGGGATGTGTGTCAGCAGTGGTTGTTGGTGCATCCTGTGTTCAGAGGTCAGCAGAGGTGTATCTTTGTGTGGTGGAAGAGCCAGGGGTCCTGGCGCGGTACAGGTGCAGATGGGCTTGCCTTTGGCGCTGCAGCCTCCACTAAGTAGGTTCTGGGAGAAGGGAGGGTGCTGGAAGGCAGTGGGCGCGGCTAGGCAGGAGGCAGGAAAACAGGCAGCAGGTGGGAGCAGCAATGGAGAAAACAAGGAAACACAGTGAAAAAATGAAGGCAGAGCAGGGGAAAGTACTCAGAAAAATGAGAAAAAAGGAAGATGAAAGCAGCTAAAACAAGGCAGGCTGAAAGCTTGAGAAAGCACTCAGAGAAAGAGGGGGAAAGGCAAGAGGAATCAGTAAAACCGAGGCGTAAAGCAGGAGAAAGCGCTCAGAAAAACAGGGGAAAAGGCAGGAGACAGCAGTAAAAACGAGGGACAAAGCAGGAAAAAGCACTCACAAAAACTGGAGAAAAGGAATGAGGAAGCAGTAAAAACAAGGCCGAAAGCAGGAGAAATCACTCAGAAAAACATTGGAAAAGGCAGGAAGAAGCAGTAAAATAGGGCAGAAAACATGAAAAAGCGCTCAGAAAAACGGGAGAAATGGCAGGAGGAAGCAGTAAAAACAAGGGAGAAAGTAGGAGAAAACACTCAGAAAAACAGGGAAAGACAGGAGGAAGCAGTAAACTGACGCAAAAGCAGGAGAAAACACTCAGAAAATATGGAAATATGAAGGAGGAAGCAGTAAAATGATGCAAAAGTGGAGGAGAGCCATGCAGCAGCCTTGGAAAGCTGGGCCTTGGACCTGCTCTGTAATCTCTGCAATCGGACAAAAGAAAGTTTCGGTGGGTCAAATGGTTTAACCTACATATGTGGCAATTTATCGACATGCTCAAGTGGTTTATATAAACCTATGACATATTAATGTTAATATTCCAAAAGCATAAAGGGTTTATTCATGCAGACACTTCTCAAATTGGAAAGCCCAAAGTAAACCTTATCAACTGTGAGAACACTACAAAGAATTCAGAACGCTGTCACTAGACTCCTCCTACATGTAAAGCTACAAGCATAAATCTATCCTGCATTACAGGCGCCACACTGGTTACCAGTTGCCAGAACATAATCCTTCAAGCTTCTTGATGAAGAGGGCCACTCTTTATTAGAAAGAATATGAACAAATACATAAAACGTAGGGACCTAACCTCAAGACTGGCTCCCTGCCTCATAATTCTTACATACAGAAAAAAAAATATGGGTGGAATATCTTTCTCTACTCAAGCAGCCTAACTATGGAGTTCCCTTCCCGCAAGCATAAGATCCATAGACAACCATCTCCACTTCAGAAGATTAGTCAAAAGCTGTCTCTTTCCGACATGATGACTAAACTCACAACTTAAAGATGTACCACAGCAGTATGTTCAAACGTGACAAACTATACTTCCTGTGGTATGGAAAACAGCTGTTACTTTGAACTAACTAGGACTCCAGTTATAGGCAGATACCTTTATATAAGGGGACAATTGTATATTACACCACAGGACACATGTGGATATCAAATCATGTCAAATTGCTGCGTCTATATACATATATGTGAATAATAGACAGTTACGCCTGCTGCTAATAACTACAATGGGTGCTGTGTGTATAGTTATGCGGATAAAACTTAATTATGGGTATTTGAAAGCATAAACGAATGTGCCACACAATAAATGTGGGCAGCAGACCATGTAGCTATTGCGCTTCAATGTGCATATGGGTATTTATGTAGAGGGGTTTAATCAAGCAAATACAACTTTACCAACGTTCATGTGTATATATATATATATATATATATATATATATATATATATATATATATATATATATATATATATATATATGTATATAGATACAGAAAGAAACCCTTCCCATCCCTATTCCATGTAACTCATCCCAAAACTGCTTACTAACTTGAACTCGCAAACATCCTTCTCAGGGGCATGTCCAAGATGGCACCCGGACGGTAGCAGTATCTAATAGCAGATTCTCTGAGCTCTGCCCTCGGCTCGGTAAAACCGGTGCAGATCGGGACACCTCAGCACTGGTGACCGGAGGTGCAGCCTCCAGAGCAATGTAGGAAGGTGGGGGCATGATCATGTGCTGAAGCACTGAGCTACATGCACCATCTCCGAGGCTCAGACTACGAGCTCCCCGGTCTGCCTGACCTTAAAATTGCGGCTGCCTGGAGATAAGTGCAGGAAGGCCTAACTACTATGTGAGGCACCACACTGCAATGTTTGCTGCCAGGGGCCTTGACCCAATCAACAGCCATAGCCCTACCCCAGAGTCCCAAACTACGCTTGTGGGATGCAATTGCTTCACAACGACAAGGCTCCACCGGTGAGCAAAGCAGCAGAGGGCTCAGGATAAGGCAGGAGCACGAGGCAGTGAGATGACCTGCCCTGGGGGACTTTAATGGAAGACAACACAGCTCTGACACCCTTTAAGAGCAGCAGTACGCTTGGTGGGGGGGTTCCTCTGACAATAACAGGGAGTGGATACGGCTAAACAATACTGCGGTGCCTGGGCAGCGTGGGGCACATCCTACTGTTCCCTGGACAATGACCTCTCGTCAGGAGGCGGCACCACTGCGGCCCCTACCTATGCTGCACAGGGTGTGGGCCTGCCATTCTCTGGTCATGGATGGTGCATCCCTGGGGGTGCAATAGGCACTGTAGAAAGCCTTTAAGGTGCCTGACTGCGAGCCGCACACCCCAGCATAGCTGCAGTCATTGCCTCAGCGTGGCTGGTTGGATCGGGCCTTCTGCCTTGTCGGATGGGCATCAGTTAGACCATCCACAGACTGATGATCCTCTATGCTAGCATTAGAACCCCAAAGGTGAGAGATATTGATAATTGGCTGAAGGAATAACACCTGCGGTGCCACGGGGTGTCTGACACAGTGAGCTATAGCTGCCTACTCCGCAGAAGATTATGGCAGAAAGAGGCCTCCATTAGGGATCTGCTTGCCAAACCAGTGGGGAAAAAATGGACCATCACAAGGAAACCACCTCTTTGGCACCTCCATTGACAGATGGCGACGCCACAAGAACAGCCAACAGTGCCGAGCACATCACACGCACCTTCCTAGAAACCCTTTTTGGAGCTCTCCATGCAGACATCGCATTACAGCAGACATCAAAGGCCTTAAAGGCCTCATGTAAGAAATGAACGAACTGGGAGATCGAGTGTCTGGCCTTGAACAAACCAGCGGTGCGCGAGGAGAGGAATTGGGCGCTCATCGCCATGAAATTTTGGACTTGCAAAACAAAAATGCAGAATTTGGCTACCTGGTGGAAGACCTCGAAAACAGATCCAGAAGGGCCAACATAAGAATTAAGGGAGTCCTTCTGCAAGCTGCTGGAGAGAATCTGGGGGACTATGTCCGGAAACTCTTCCATCATGTTATATCAGTACTTGCACTCCAAGATATTATACTGGACAGAACCCATAGGGTTGGGAGACCTCCTACATCCCCTGGGCAGCCCCAAGATTTCTTGACCTGCCTTTACTACTTTCAACAAAAAGTCATGATTATGGCAGAAGTGCTGGTTCGCAATCATATAGACTTTGAAGTCAACAAAGTCTGGTTCTATCAATTTCTCTCACCCATTACCCTGCAACGTCGCCGCCAACTGCATCCTGCCATGGAACTTCTCCAAAAGAGAGACATGCGTTATCGATGGGGTCACCCATTTCGCCTGACATTCGTTTGAGACATTGAGCATGTAGTGTGCACACCTTGGAAGAGGCACAGGCAATGCTGCCTATCATGAACCAACGAAGCATAGACGCGTCTCCCACGTCAATGTTGAACCCCCCACTCTCATCTGAGTCCTTCAGGCACTCTGCATGAAAGTAAAAGGTGAGGGGGTGTTGGAGGGTTGGAACCACTGAAATAAAAAGCTGGAGCGAAAGAGCAGCCTTTCTTCAACTGCTGAATCCCTGGGATGGAGCCTACGACCCAGACAATGACTAAGATCTGGTTTCACAGCTATGATGGCCCTGAAGGCCCTAATTCTGTGATAACTTTCTGCCTCGCACAACACATGGAAGGGAAGGTCATATGGACCCCATCTCTGTGGTTTGGGAATGACACGCACTGACAGCGGAGTCTCCCTCTCCATAGAAGTGGCCTCTGCTCTGTCTGCAATGCTCCGACATGGACCCGAATCTGCTTGTTTGATGCAGTGCTGGGACAGACTATTTCCTCCTCCTATTTCTGCCAGTCCATTCTAACTCTCTTCTCCTTTTAGCCTACCTATCATTGCAAGCAAGAAATAGATGTTGTACTATACCTATCTGCAAGATCTTAGTTGGCCCTACTCAGACAAACTATGGTGAGTCTCACAAGCACACACCCCCCCCACAGTCTTCCCACATTCTCTGTTATAATGTGCGGGCATTAATTCACCCTCAAAACGTTTAGCATTTTTGTCTTTGCTTCGAGGATCCAAATGTGATATATGGCTGGTACAAGAAACTCACCTCCTTCTGGCCTCCCATTTCCCGGGCAAGGTGTTCCAGACACAGGCTGACATCCCAGGTAGGCTCTTATCACTCCGCATTACTTTACAACAATACACCTTTACATTTGCTACTCTCTATGCACCTAATGATCATAAGGAGGCCTTTATTCTAGAAGCATTGGGTCGGGTGATGGCCACCACAGATAAAGATGTCCTCATGGAGGGGACTTTAACTTACTGCCCGATACGGGACTGGATAGATCTGTGCAAAGGGTGGGTCAAACAGGAGCGTTTTCCGCACACAGTTTGGAACAACTGACTAGATACGGGCTTACAGATGTCTAGCACAGCTGCCACCCCATTGAGAGAGACTACACTTTATTTTCAGTGGCACACCTGAAGTATGCATAAGTAGATCTCTAGCTAGCTACACCTCAACTCTTGGAGTCTATCTCTCGTGTAGACATAGGGACGACGACGTTCTCAGACCATGCCCCCTTCACACTACCATACATCTCCCAGGCTAAGCCCCTCAACACCGCACTGGGGGCCAGATTTAAGGGAAAATGACAGTACGCCTCATTGCGCCAAATTTGGCAGCTTCGCACACCATCATTTTCACAACAAATGGATGTGGGAAATTTTAAAGAATACAGTGCACCCCTGTGTTTCCCCCTGCGCCGGCGCTGAATTTGCTGTTGTGTGCCAATGTAGCAACCCTTGCACCATTGTGCATTGATGGCTGCGTTAAGGGGAGAGATTGTTTTTGTGCGGGAAGGAACACCTTCTTGCACAAAAACAATCTTAAAAGGCAATTTGCTCTTTCTATGTGTGCTGTAGGATGGAACTACCTCACGTTTAAAAAAACTCGTAAATCTGGGGCAGCATCAAAACGTAATTGGTGTTGCTGTAGCACACCCGTAGCAACACCCATTGCATACCCCTTCCATGCAAAGTGCTGCGTGTGACGGGGCCCTATTTACAAGGTGGTGTTAAGCCAAAAAAAGTGGCTTAACCCCACCTTGTAAATACGGTGCAGTGCTTAGCGCCACTGGAGTGTCACTAAAAGTGACTCTCCGGTGGCGCTAGGGGCTCTTAAATAAGCCCCTTGGTGCCTTAATCATAGACTTCTAACTAGCACAGCACATGTCACAGAGTTATCTGGCACCATTGCTGAATTTTTGAGACACAATGACCTCCGAGACATGCCCATTGCAACTCTCTGAGATGCACTGAAAGTGGTGCTTCGTGGCCACTTGATCGAT
The DNA here is from genome assembly GCF_031143425.1 of Pleurodeles waltl. NCBI lineage: Eukaryota > Metazoa > Chordata > Amphibia > Caudata > Salamandridae > Pleurodeles > Pleurodeles waltl. The sequence continues at coordinate 1,052,790,135 of NC_090440.1, forward strand.
TTGGCAACACGCCTTAATAGAGACCTGAGAGATAAAAGAGCCTTGCTTGAGGGACAGGTGAAATAACTAGAAATGGAACGCAAACAAACAATGTCTCATGAGTTACGCTGCTAATTAAATACAGCGCACAAGAAACTTTGGGCACTGGACATGGACAGAGTGGCATAAGCCCGCATGTGCACCAAACAAAAATGTAATGTAGGGAGTAAGAAAGCTGGACGACTCCTAGCGCACCACTTGTGGTCCCAAGCTGTCTGACAACAGATAGCGGTGCTAGAGGGACTACAGGGTGCCTGCCTTGATCAAAATGAACAAATTGCTGACTCCTTCAAGCAATTTTACACACAGCTCTCCTCTGCTGACCACTTAATGAAGGGGGATCTTTTGCCATACCTAGCTGGAGCACCTACCTCCATCAGACGCTCTGGCTTTGGACCAGGATATCAAGGAAGAAGAACTGAGGTCAGCGATTTCCCATTTGCAGCCCAGTAAGGTACCTGGGCATGATCGTTACACCTCAGCATTTTACAAACTATTTGCCAACCAACTGGCCCCTATACTCGTGCACCTTTATAATTCCTTCAGCACCACAGGAACACTTACAGATTCTGCAATGCAGTGCTCCTCCTTCGGACTGATCTTGTTACTAAGGTGCAACAAGTACTAAATCCTTGCACCGTATTTACAGAGTGGCGCAATGCATGCATTGCTCACTCTGTACCCCTTTGTGCTACATTATGCCTGTGCAGGCAGGCGTTTAAATGGGACTTCCATTCTTTAGAATGGGCCACCTTGTACTCTGCAGGAGTAGCACCAACAGTTTGGCTCTAGTCCTGCAGAGTACATCAATAGCGTCACATTTAATGATGATATTGCCCCCTACCCTCCACCATAGTGTGCTGTATTTTAAATACGGCGCACACATGGTGGTGGTAGGGGGGCGTTAAGGGGCGCAGGGAAAGTGTCTCCTCACTTGGTGCAGCTCCACTATCCATAAATCTGCCCCTTAATGTGGACGCCAAGATATTTACCTCTATTGTGGCGAGTCGATGAGCCCCCTACATGCAGGACTTTATCGACCCAGATCAAGCCAGGTTTATCCCTGAGTGCAACTGCAGTGATAATACGAAACATATTGGCCATTTGTTGGATAAAATCCAATGCTCTCAAATATCATCCCTGCTGTTATCAGTTGACGCTCAGAAGGCCTATGACCGGATGCATTGGCCCTATTTATTTGCTGTGCTTTGGCGAGCGGTTCCTCAGCTGGGAGCAGTGCAGCTACAATGGTCTCAAGATGGTGGTTCGGGTGAATGGGCTAAGATCCTCCCCCTTTCAGATTGCTCAGGGAACCAGACAAGTTTGCCCATTATCCCACTACTTTTTGCACTGTATATGGAGCCCTTCGCTGAATGTATACATCGAAACTCCACAATAACTGACATTCAGATGGAGGGAAGAGAACACAAGTTAGCTCTCTATGCAGACGATGTCATGGTGACCTTGATGCATCCCCTTCAGTCCCTGCCCCCGCTGGTGGAGGAGTTGGCGGCTTTTGGAAGTGCTTCTGGGTTTAAGGTGAAGCTACAAAAATCTCAGATCCTACATTTGACAGTTCCAGCAGTGGATTGTAGTCTTCTACAATACCACTTTCCCTTCTTCTTGGCTGTGCAGGATGTGGTGTATTTGGGACTCCGTATTCACTCCACTACGGTTCAAACTGCAGTATCTAACTATGGCACTTTGCTGTCAAACACACGTGCAGACCTTCCCTCTTGGAAGGCCTATGCACTATCCTGGCTATTAAGATGACATTGCTACCCAAAATACTTTACATCATGCAGACGTTGCCCTTATCCCCTCTCCACAAGTACTGACAAAATTACAACACCACATAGAGGACTACATTTGGGGAGGGAAACAAACATGAATGGCCAGGAAACAAACTTACCTGCCCCCAGGGGCGGGAGGCCTGGGGATCCCTCACCTTCCGCATACTACAAAGCTGCTCAACTGTGGTATCTGATAGAGTGGACCAGACCCCACAAGGAAAAACAATGGGTCTTCATTGACCAGGCCATCGCAGGCATAAACATCTGGAAGATACCCTGATTACCTAAACACCACAGACCACCAGGAGTTTACATTCCCTAATTTTAAGAGCCACGATGGGAGTCTGAAACAAAGTACAGATGGGCAGAAATCTTTCACCCGAATCTCCCTCTCACTCCAATCCTAGGTAACCCGGATTTTTCCCCCACTTATAGGGGATCCAGTTATGAGGTGTGGCAGCAAGCCAATTGTAAGAGGATTGGTGACTTGTTTGATGAGTTGGGCCTTCTAACCTTTGCACAGATCCAACAACAATATGGTATTTCCGAAACCGCCGGGTGACAATATCTGCCCATCTGCCATTGGGCCACTCAATCTTCCACTTGGCCACATGATAGCTGCCCACTACTCCCCTTCGAGAAATGGCTCCTGACTAGAGGTTCCGATAAGCACCTACTCACAGATAACTACACCTTTCTTAACACTATACAAGCTCCACTGGTATCCTCGGCACAATGGCATTGTGAGAGGGAGTGTGAGGGCTCCTTCAAACCTAAAGAGCGGTCCGAAATTCTAAAATGGGCAAATTTTTCAGCATGCAGCGCCTCGGGCAAAGAGACCCTTCTTAAGATGGTACACTATTGGTACTATACACCGGCACAGGTTGCCCAATGGAGGAGGGATGGGAATGCCCATTGCTGGCCAGGCTGCAGTCAAGAGGGAACATCTCAACGACTTTATGAATATAGACCTGGACTCAGATTAACGTAAGTATAGGTTATTGCCTATGTAAGGGCAAAAGGAGGGTCTGTGGTACTGAAAATTCTGGACCCGTGTTATAAACATCGTCGTATCACAACGATTTTGGTATCAGCAGACCGAGAATTATTAGAATAGTATGCACAAGCATTGTATTCATATTCGGGTAACAAAATCACCCGAATATCAGAGTTTCCGTCCTGAACCCTCGGGTTCCATTTAAACGACAGCCATTTTGTGATTGCCCTCACATAGGCCAATGACTAATGCCGAAAATGAGTCTGAAGGACACGTACATCTTTGCTGACTCCTCTGTGACCTGGGCAAGCTGACTCCACTGCCTGAAGCCAAACCTGTTCAGCCAGTTTCTTTCCCAGTGGCCGAATGAGATTAGTATCAAGGCACAACACATCATAAAACCTTTCATCACACACAAACCATGCCTAATCTTACACACACCTGTCCCTGTTTCTTTCTTTATGACTTGCTTTACAAGGAGGAGGTGCCTGTTTATATTGGGGGTCCGTTGATATCTGATGAAAGTACTGAGCCTTGCCGGGTAATTGATTGAGGGCTGGACAAACTGAAATATGGGCTTGTCATCATAACCCTGCTATTTCTTTGTAGTGAAAATATGTGAATGGTCAACTGTAAAATAAGGAATGTTTGCCCAAGGCATAATATTTTGTGTAAAAGAGAAGGTTAGCTTTGCAAGAGCAGCAGTCTCCTGAGAATATACACCGTGTTATACTTCTAGGATACCTGTTACTGGCTGCAGCCAATAAACAAGATCTTTGACTTCACCAAGAAGACTCTGTGTTTCTGTAGTCTGAAACAGGAAGGACTCGAAGTCTTAGGGTGTGTTCCCTGGCACCACTGGGTTCTAAAAAACCCAGTACTTCAGAAGAAACAGGGAAAAATAAAGATATTTCTCCCCATTGTGTCACTCTTACGCCATTCCTGAGGTAGCGTAGGAATCTGATGCATTCCCAGACGTGTAAGTCTGCGATTGCATCAGTATCCTTTGGGTTCCAAGGGTGCTGTGTGGGAAAACCTCAATCAGCACCCATCAAGTGCCCCTTTCATGCAGTGTTATGCGTGAAAAGGGTCCATATTTACAAGGTTGTGAAAAGCCATGCAAGGTGAGATTCTGATAAATGACTATTTTACTTATTCTTTAAATGCAGTAAAATATAAGTACGGTAGACCATTAGGCGGGCTAATGCTTTTAGTAGATGTTAGGAAACAATTGAAACGTGTGAGAATAATGCAAGAGTTTGTTGACTTTATAACTGTAATGATATCAGGAACAAAACTTTCTCCTACATGAGGTATGATAAACAATAGAATGGAGTAAATAATTGTGAATGCTTACTTAACCCTAATCAATCTCAAGAGAAGCTATTTAGTGATCTAATGTATCTAATAGAGAATTGGGGCAAGTTACCTAAAGACCCCCATCTTACTGCTGGGAGATTTTGATGCAAAAGTACTGAGTGCACCACATCTTGATGAGCTCCAGTAAGAAAAAAAAAGAGGGGTTCGCTCATTTCGGGAACAGATTTTAGTAGATTCAGTAAGTGATCTTAGAGGTAAAAGATTTAATACTATGGTGGATACCCTAAGTTTTACAATATTTAATGGAAGGACAAAGAGTGATCAACCTGGGAGACAAACATTTGATACTGGTAGAACTATATCTTTAATAGACAATGCAGTAATTCCCACTGAACATTTCAATTGCATATATGATATAGAGATTGAAGATTAGGAAGTGATCATAAGTACTTGGGTCTAACATTATTCCATACCCTGGAAGTGAAGGAAAATTGGAGCAATAATGATCAAATATACTGTAAGAAAAATATATGGTCATCAGCAGTGAAAAGGGCAAGAATTACATTGAAAGTCGACCATTTTATGCCTCTCAGAGAGATGAAAGGGAGAACTCTTTTGGGGGAATATGGTAAGTTAATATGTGCTAATAGACAAATAGGCCCTCATTTCAACTTTGGCGGTCGGCAACCGCCGCCCGCCAAGTTGAAGCCGCCGGGCGGCCACCAATGCAGCTGCACTCCCGCGGGGTCTATTTGGAGATCCCCACTGGGCCGGCGGGCGGAAACCGGAGATCTCAGCCGCAGCTGCGGCGTTGCGATGGGTGCAGTTGCACCCATCGCGCTTTTCACTGCTATGCAGACAGTGAAATGCCGCATGGGGCCGTGGCAGGGGGCCCCGCGACTCCCCTTTCTGCCAGCCTTTTCATGGCAGTTCATACCGCCATGAAAAGGCTGCCGGGAGGGGGACTCGTAATCCCCTGCGCAGCGCTGCCGCGGTTGTAATGCCCGAGTTTGTACCGCCAGCCTGTTGGCGGTACAAACTCCAAAACAGCCCATGGCGGTTGTAATGAGGGCCATAGTGTCTCTTTCAAATAAAGAAGAAGATCGCTGAAAGGATCAAAAGAGGTCTTTTAAAGGGAAAGCAAAAATGCAGCTGAATAAAAAATGAGAAAGCAGCTTATTAAACACCTTAGAAAGGATTATTAGAACAAACTTAGAAAGATCGCCTGGATGGAAAAAGAGAAAGTATGGACTGAGTCGATAGCAGCTCTCAGACTAAGGAATATCAAATTGTTTTGGAAAAATGTTATTAAAACGATGGAAAGACAGAATGATATTGACACCCTTTCAGTTAACAAAAAGCAGTGGTGCCATTACATAGTAGAGCTCTATAGAATAAAAAATAAGAGTGTCGACAAGCGAAACAAACTGCTATTAAGACAAGTACAGTGCCTTATTATTCAAGCTGATTTGGAAAACTTAATACCATTTGTAAGGAATTTGACCTATTCAATATAATCTTGCGAAGTTCACGGGCACACGGACCAGATGGGCTATGTGCCGCTATATTAAAGGCTACACCCAGTGAATGGGCTGAAATTGTAACTCCAGTCTTTGCAGCCATAGTAAAGGGTCACAAACTCTCTGAGTTGGAGATGGGCAACATAAGAGGGCTAATACATAAAAAGGTGCACACTCTTCATCTAAACATTATGGCATGATTACATTATCGGATATGTCCAGTAAAGTATATGCTAAACATTCGTTACACTATTTAGAGGGATTGATGCGAGAAGAAGAAGTCTCATCAATGACCCAGCTGGGCTTTAGGAAAGGCTTCTCCACGGAAGATAGCTGATTTGCCCTAATTCAATTGTGGAGAACTATACTGTCAAGAGGAGGGTACCGATATTATGCCAGGTATATTGATCTATGTTCCACCTTTGATACCATAAATCGGGAGCACTTGTGGGAGAAACTGCTAAATCGAAATACCTCAACAGCCCTATTAAATTTGGTGAAGCAACTGCATGATGGCTCCTGGGCAAGAGTGGAAGTTGGAAAAAAACAGCTCACTGACTCAAAACATTTATTCACCCAACGGTTTACATCAAGGCCGTATGTTGGAATAGCTTTTCTATAATCGCAGATGCACCTAGAGTTTTTAAATCAAACATGCTCTTTCCCCACAAAATTGGGGGGCAAACCTATCTCGTCAATTTTTAATGCTGATGATACAGTTCTATTGGCTCTCACCCCAGTTGGCCTTAAACTGCAACTAAATGCCTTTGCAGAATATTGCGAATGGAATGATTTAATTATTAATGTTATGTATGTTTCAAAAACGAATAATGATTTTCTCGAATCGAATAAATTATAAATAAAAAATGAACTGGTGGCTTAGGGGTGAACAATTGGAAATTATGTCAGAGTCACATATTTCGGCATGGATTTTAAGTATAATCTAAATTTTAATTCGCACATTAACCAGCAAGAATAGAGGGTGAGAACAGTCAAAGGAACATTAAGGAAGTTGGATTCTGCACTTGGTTCTAGATTGCTTGAAGTTCTCAGGGAGGCCTACAATGCCAAAATAGCAAGGGGCATATTTACAAGCCCCTACTGTTGCCTTGCGCCGCATGAGCATGATTTTTTTTACGCTAGGGCAGTGCTAAGGAGGCCATTCCCCGCGTCATATTTACAAAGTGACATGCATTACGTCACTTTGTAACCCCTTAGGCCACATTACTCCTGCGTCAGGCATAATGTATGGAAGGGGGGCATTCCTCCACAAGGAGGCCTGAAAAAATGACACAATGAAATTTACAAGATTTCACTGCACATTTTTTTCCATCACTTTTAACACCTACTCAAGACAGATGTTAAAGTGACGCTCCTGTATTGGCCTATGGGCCTCCTTATGCTTTGCTGCACTAGCGGCACCGCAGCACCAAAGACTGTGTGGTAATGTCTGCCATGGTGTATTGTGAATACGGCGCAACCATGCACCGATGCACCACTTTTTTTGTAAATATGCCCCCAAGTTTGCTTTTGTATTGATGTGAGATTCTCCCTGACAATGTACAAAACAAATTGAAAGAATGGAAACTAGTAGTTGGATTGGTTTGCCGAGAGGCTCCGTGACTAGTGCATTAAGTCTCGAGCTTGGCCTAATGAATATCAGTTTCAGATACTGTCGGAGAGTATTGCAATGCAGGTACAATATCCTGAAAGAATCAGACAGCCCACTTAGACAAATGATTAAATAGCATCTATAATTAAAATACCACGTCCCATGGATGTAAAATCTAAAAAGAATAGCGGCAAACTTTGGTGCTGACATAGAAGCAGAGTTGGGCGAGGGATCAACCCAAAAGAGGAAGCAAGCTATAAACAAGCACTTGCAATGCAATAGGTCTCGCATTTGCGAGACTCAGAGCTATTGGCGTTTTAAATGCCTAATTTCACACCAAGCACTTTGAGGCATTTTTCCAAGCCCCTAGCATCTCCTTGCGCTGCCCTAGCATAATTTATTTATTTTTTTGTGCTGAGGCAGTGTCAAGGAGGCCTTTTCCCCGTGCAGCAGGTTTACAAAGTGGCCCAATGCAAACATTGCACCACTTGTAACCCCCTGTGCCACATTATGCACAATGTATACAAGGTGGGCATTCCCCCGTTAGGAGGCCCAGAAAAATGGTGCAGTGAAACTGGAGCGATTTCACTGCACCATTTTTCTCTTCATTTTTAATGCCTGCCCAAGGCAGGCATTAAAGTGACGCTCCCATTGTTTCTAATGGGCCTTCCCGTGCATTGCTGGACTAGCACCATCATTTTTGGCTCTAGTCGAACAATGCACCACAAGAGCATCAAAAATGTTGAGGCTATTGTGCTAACGTGAGTCATGGTGTGCTGTATTGTAAAAACTGCGCTACTGTGGTCGAGTTGGGGGGTGCGTAAGAAAAGTGCTGCATGTAAGCTGATGCGCCACTTTCTTGTAAATATGCCCCTTTGTATTTTCTTATAAATTCTTGGTTTTATCAGAATCATTCTTTAACTACTAAATTTAGCTGTATGAAGTATAATAAAATAACTTTGGTACTTCCATTATTGCTTAACTGATAAGATGGGCAGAAGGGGTTTTAGAAGGAACTAATTTGAAACCAATTTGATGTCTGATATGAATTTTATTACGAATGACTGTTTTATCTGGCAGATGGAATGATATGCAGTGTGTAGTAAGTGGGCAGGCATCCTGATACGTTATCTATGTGATACTAAATAATAAATTGGGTTAGTTTGTCGTTTTATTCCTTGTTTAGTATAATTTATCTCAGCTGAAATGATGCCAATTTGTAATCCTGTAATTTAAGCATACAGGTTTTTTCAGATGTATATTTTTATTATTCCTTTTACATTTGTTTTTCATTTTTAATTGCTTGTGTTGATTATAATGTTTGTTTTGCCAAGTCGGCAATATGTTAAACAAATACATTTCAACTAAAACTGAAACACTTTTAAATACCAAGCATTCTGCCTTGTGGACTATAAGGTTTACATGACGGTGGCTTAATAATATTTAAATGAGAGGTCTTTGCAAAGCATGGGAGCCTTCATGTATGTGTACTTGCTGCAGCCAATGATTGTAGTCTGAAATCCAAACAGTAAACACTTGCCCAATAGACCATAAAAGAAGCCCATAAACAGCCACAAAATGGTCCACATTACGACCTATCAGACCAGCCCTTCTGGGACTGCCAGATTGCCCAATAGACCAGTACGATGCTGCATGTTGACTACATTTCCTCCAACTTCAGATACATGTTCAGGTGCGGGGTTATTTGATGAGTTCCAACATGCGTTTATGACAGATGGTGCATTGATGGATAGCGGGGATAAACACCTGGAAATCAGTGTCAGACAGCGCTCTTTATTGGACTGGCCACAGCCTGTTGACACAGCAGATGCATTAGAAGGACCTGATAATGTACTAGGTCTGCTTTCTCCTTAAAGGCCAGTCACTACATGTGAATGTTGAATTTTCTCTTTGCCTTTATCAGTGAATTGGCGGGCCCTTGAAGACTCTGTGGTAGTCCCTCTGCTCATTAATGGTTACTTTCTGCCTTTACAGTTGATGCTGGACAGATCAAGTCTGATGTGCATGTAGATTATCCCCGTCTAGGGATGCGCAGTAAGCAACAAAAACAGAAACGATGAACTGGTGTCCCAGTGGCTGAGATTACGTTAAACATTCCACCCATCACTTGTTTGGTTGAATTTTCAGTCAGATGCTTACAGGGTTATATAGTGCTCAAATTCAGATTTTGTTTAGACATATTAGTGCATATGCTGTGGTGATCAAATATATGACATTTTCAGCCACAATAAATACAACCTAAAAGGACACATCTGAGCATAGTATTTTATTTCATGCACGATTTTTTTGTTTTATATTTCAAGTTAAAAAGACGATCAAAGATAAACACTACTTATACAAAGAGGTGACACAATGTCTTTTCAAGTAAAACATAAGTTATACTTCTGCACCTTTCACATAAGGCTGTATGATGAGCAAAATAAACAGTAAATTGCGTTTGTAAAAAACCCATTGATGTACATGTAACGAGGTGCGTCCCGTAGCTAAGGGCGGAGAGGCTCCGTCCCCGACTTTTTTTCTGAAGCCTGGAGAGTTTCTGTCAGGCTGAGCAAAGGTCAGCCTGACATACACTCTTCATGTTTGGGTCGTGCAGCCATGTGCTGTAACTGCACTAAATCGGAACCTTGACCGGCTGAAGATTTCACATCCTTGAAGACATGACCTCCTCAACCTGGGAAAGTACTGTGAGGTCACCGCCTCAAAACGAGGGGACATGTCACAGATAGACTTAGACATGGGCACTTCAGCTTTAAGCCCTGAAGTGCCCGGCGCCAACCATCCATCAGTGACACCCCGCCACAGAGTGGGGTGGTGTCAGGAAGTCTTACTGACCCCATCTCACTCTGTGACGAATAAGGGATCGTCCTACTTTCATTGGTTGATTCATGACAAGGTCAGACTCATGACTAGGTCAGCCAATGAGAAGAGGCATGGGATCTTCTGGTACTCCTTTCCTCGAAGCCTTCATGAACCACTGAGGCTTCCACCCTGCAGTCTGATGTCACCACTGTGGCAAGCACATTTTTTGTTTAATCTTGGGCATGCGTGAATGTACATGCATGTGTGTGTGTGCTGTGAATATGTGTGTGGATATGTATGTCCTTGTGAATGGTGGGTGAACGTGTGCTCCATTGTGAATGGATGGATTGGTGTGAGTGTGTATGTAGATGGATGAGTTTCTGTGTGTGAACGTGCTTGTGGACATCCCCCACCGCTCTGGCAAATTACTGGTTGCCACTGCATATAATACCCGCCATAGAAGACCTCCATCTGCTACACATTAAGCACTTTTTTGGTTTATTTGTTACTGAAATTTAGAAATGTATTTAAATATTTGTATTTGTCATCTTTGTACATTTTATGTTAAAACTGATTTTGAGTGCTTTGGCAATACTTTTTTAGGTGAAAATTGGGAAACAGATTTGGAAAAGTTAATTAAATTTCATATGTTTAGTTTATCCCTGTAATTGTTCCAACATACTTTAACTTCAGCTACAACGCCACCCTAACATTTTAAAGTCAATAATCGAACTCTCTCGTGGTCAGACAGTGGAATCATCAAAGTCCCTTTCGAAACCCACCCTACAATGCCTGCCAACATGTCCAGCAAGGAACGATGACAATGTAAATCACAACTATTTCTGAGAAACCCCAGACACAATCCTGCAAATGAACAGCTGCAGGGTGACCAATCTGCACTTCAATGTTTGACCATATCATACCTTCTGTAACTTACCGCTCATTGCAGACAGCTAACCAATCAATCGCTCCCTTGTGACACACAGCAGAACTACACTTACCACATTTAGCATAACTGTCAATCTCTTGTCATAGACAGTAGAATTATCTACCTTTATCAGAGCAATACCTTGCTCAGGTAACTGATCTCTAGCTGAGCGCAGATAGCAATATTAACTCGCAATTGTCAGTAACAGTGAGTCTACCAGTCACCTAGTGTAGGCAGCACAGCTATACTCCATTAGTTCTTTACAGTAGATCTATGCCTCGTACTGCTCTTTTATCCTTAGACCTGTCTGTCCGATGATGTGTCTATCTACATCCATCCATCTAACAGCTCCTGTAGGGGACTCCCACTTGATACTGAGAGAGCGTAGCTTACATAATCTATATTAACATGAAGTGTTTATGAATTAAAGTGTGACGATGCCGCATAGAAACTGTAGTAATAGCAATTTGCTTAAACGTACACTTGAATTGTGACCACGAAGAGTGCCCACCAATGTATACGCAAACTAATAATGATGACCAAAATGTTTATGTTACGATTAAATGAGCTTATGTTAATATTTGCGTTATTAAATCTGTATTGAAAACCTCATAGGCCTTAAATTAGCATGAGCCGGAGTGTAGCTGCCTGGCTCTCATATTAAATGCTTTTTTATTTTTCAGTGTGCTGACTCACAAGGGGCCATGACCCCACTCGTTCTTTTCCTTCGAACTTGGAAGATTAATGTAGCCATGTAGATTTGTTTCTCCCTGTTTCCCATCGTCTTGAAAACTAAATGTTATAAATGAATTGAAACAGTGTAGATTAATGTAATGTACAAGGTCATTCAAACCGGGGAAGACAATGGAACTGCTGACCAAAAGATGTGCAAAGAATTACAAGGGAATGAAGTCACCGGATGTGCCACCTCTGAAGACGTCAATTATGAAGACCAATCAAAGACTTGTAAACCAATATGGGGTGAAGATTAGGATTACTTAATGTACTTTCTGATAGGTTAAAAATAGTGGGGTATAGTAAATGTCCAATAGAATTTTGGGGGAATGTACTACGGAAAAGGGATAAAAACCCATGTCACAGAGAGGTCATTGAGGCGGGTTAGGGAATGCTATTGATTTTATCCAGAAACTCTGTCACTCTGTTTGGTGACTTGAGATTTTATTAAAACCATCCTCACCCTTAGACTGCCCATTTACACTTTCCTCCTTATGAGGGAAGTGCCCCTTTTGTCCCTTAGCTGAGTTCTGACTGATGGTGATTTGACTGATGTCCTGAAGACGAAGACTGAACCTGTGCACTGACCTAATCTTTGGAGGGTAATTATGACAATGCATTTGTAATTTGTTTGTTTGCTTTTCCTTTCTAGGTACCAAATGCTTACTTTTGACAGAGACCTTAGCTAAATGTTTTCCAAATTGGTGTTCAAAATTGTTTTGCATGAAGCCCAACATGCTAATGCTAATCAGTGGTTAGGACAGGTGTTCACCTAAACTGATGCAAATAGACAAACGACCGAGACTATGCTTTGTTGGACTGACGCAATATTGACACTCTGCAAAACTTGATCTATGTTTACGCCGTGTTATGTTCTGATGTTTGTGATTCTCGCATTTATGAAATCTTAGCAAAGTTGCCATATCGTGACTATGCTATTATGTTTCTTGGTGTTGAGATTAACGCATTTGCTTCTAGATTGTAATTAATAGGGAATAAAGTTCATAAAATTCTACTAAACTGGTGTGGTTATTCATGGCTGAAAGGTCATGGTAGCGTTTTGAATTGATTAATGACTTTGACTAAAGTGAAATGCATTGTCGTGATAAATATTGATGACATTATTGATGTATTGATTGATATATTGATTAGCTATCTTGTCCTACGGTGTCTCTCAACTGGGTCAAAAGATTCATTGGCCTAAAACGAGACCTGATGTGAAATAAATTATCATAAAGGGACGCGTTAGCAGTTTCTGGTAGCAGAGCGACGGTTTGGCCCTTTGGGGCCCTAGGACGGAGAATCATTGTTTAAATTGTTTTTCTGTGATAATGCAAATTGGCGGTATGATGTGTTTCTAAATTCACCATGACTTTCCCGGGATCTCAGAGCCTGCCTAAGTGAGTTGGGAATGTTCTCGGCGTCATAGCGTGTGTGGTATAGGGTTTTGCGCTTGCTCAGCTTATGCCTTTTTGCAGGTGAATGTGAGATCTGTGTGTATTGAGGCCAGGTAAATGTTGTTTTAGTAGGAGTGGGCGTACTCCGCAGTATGAGAGTAGGGAAGTCAGCGTACTTCATATATTAGTGTGGCGCTTTGTGCTAAAAAATTATCCACGTGGTTGGTTGTTTATGTACGGACTCGTCGTGGTCTAAGACTCTGGAGTATATTGACAAGTGTAGGAGAAGCTTGGGTTTATGTTGTAATCTGCGCGGTTTAATAGGTCAATCGGGCGTGGTTGACAAGTCGAGTTTGAGTCGAAATGTATGTATGAAACCTTCGATGGAGATTTGGCAAGTTCTAAAGTGCACTAGGACGAACCATTGACAAGTCGAGAGTAGGATTTGCGGGCCGAATTCTGCTTGCATATGCGGGAACTGAGAAGGAGAGAGTAGCGGCCGAGGCTTCAAGTGGAATCTCTGTAAAGTTCTGAAGCGAATGTGTTACCCTTTCTGTAGTAAACCGGCAGATTTGTGTTGTTGTTTAAAGGTGCTCGCAGTAATTTTGCATTAGTTTTGTGTGAATCCATTGAGGGGCGGACGAGCGCAAGACTTTGTCAGCTGCAGTGTGTGAGTGTGACGTCAGTGGTGCCGCGCTGAGATAGGTCAGCTGTCGAGAGGGGTCGGGCACGGATTGGCTGCCGTCCGTGAGAGGAAATAGGTTGAGAAAGGTGGGTGAAGAGTGTCCTGGGAACTAAGTCACTTTTTGATTAAATACAAACAAGAGAAAACGCAAAAATGAATTTTGTCAAGGCTTTTAAGAGTGCTCTGAAAGGACACACATACATTATGGCGAGTGAAGGGGAGCCTACACCGTCTGAGGGTACTCCAGCTTACATAGTTTTAAAAGAAAAAGGTGTTGCACCTTGTTTATGGATGAAACAGTGGTGCAAATAAACAGAGAAAGAGGGATGTTTAGCATTCCCAGAACATGGGAGGTTCAATACAAAGGTGCTAGAGAATCTAAGGTGGATGTTAAGTACACAAAAACCACCTCCGAGGCCAGCTCAGTATGAGGCTTTATTGATTTGGGTTTTAATGGCCCTTAAACTTAGACAAGAGAAATTCCAAAGAAGAATAAAAAGAGCAGAAAAGACTTATGCAGAAGCTAGGTGGGATAATGAGAACAAAATGTGGAGACGGGGAATAGTTGATGGACTGAAATTGTTCCCAGCAATGACACAGGGAGACGAGATTCAGGGAAAGAAAAGCACCTGTAAAACAGACAAAGACTCTAGTAAGCCTAAGGAAACTAAGAGACCTTGGGAAGAAGAAGATGATTCAGCGATGAAGAGTTTATGGATCGTGTATTACATGATCGCCCGCCACCTTATGCGGCGAGTGACAATGTCCCGAGCACTAGTACGGATCCTGGGAACCAGACGCAGAAGAAGGGAGTTACTGATACAGCACAGACTAGTGATACGGGTTTGATACAGAATGGTGTCAATGTACCCACTGCGCCAGACATTCAGACACAGTTGCAACCTCCACCGCAGATACAGAGAATCTATCCAGACGTCCCAGTACTAGAGACTATTACAAATCTGATAGTGCCACCAGACCCGATATATACAAAATCGCGGTTAGTGCAGATTGAGTCAACTCCGCAATTGCTGCCCCAGCTACGGCCACAACTGATACCGGGATATAACCCAGCAGCGGGTCCTCCGTTAATACCTACCCCGGCTTCGCTAGATCAGACCTTTGGAGTCGCTGCTCCACGAAGTTTGGGACCGGGTCAGACACCTGCCGCAATATCATTGCCAATTACTGTTGGTCCACCGGTACCATTGTATGCAGAAGGTAAGCCTGGTGTATGTGATCAGGGAGTAATGGCCCAAGATATGCTAAGAGGAGGGTCCATAGGAACCCCTCAGTTAATGGCCCCAGGAGAAAAAACGATTGAAAAAACAGGGTCTTTGATAGACCTTAGCCCAGTTGAAGCACCCTTGGAGGCAATGAGACAGGCAGGGCTAGGGGCGTTAACCCCACAGACAATAAGTACGAACGCTTCACAATCGCCAATGATGCATACAGGGAACATTTCACTGCAAGGTTTTACAGTACAACAGTTGAATGAGTGGTTAGAGAAGACCTATGCTTCACAGAAGACTACAGTGACTGCAATAGAACCGGAAAGGATAGGGAGAGATGAGTACCTGAATTTTGTGAGACTGGGGGTTGAAGCTGCTGAACTAGTGGACGAAACAATGGGAGTAAACAGATTAGAATCATACACAGAAGCAGAATTGAGGTATCTGTGTCCTAAGATTACTAAAGAGGTAGGCAAGGTACATCAGAGATTAGCGAACCTGGCAGACAAGTACAACATTGATATTGAGAACACTAGACATTTGAAAAGAAGTTACAGGTTAGACTTTGATTCAAAAGAATTTGAGCATATGAGGTCTGCCGGAATGAAAGCACATCTGAAGGAAATACTGCAAAGTGCGCAAATCTGGGGAGCGTTAGAAAAGTGGGAAGGCAGATGGGCTAAGAAAAGAGACAAGGAGAAAGATGACAGCCCAGGAACTAGTAAAGCCAAAGCTTCACCTGATATGGAATCAGTAAAAATACTACCAATGAGAGAAACAGCTGGTGGAGTTTTAATTCATGTGCCGTGGTCCAGAGGAGACATCCTATCTTTTACAAATGATTATCCCAGGTTGAGGGAGAAACTGATCGAGTGGTATCAGCAAACAGATAGGTTTGTAAAACTTGCAAAGTGTCTCTGGGAAGACTTGAATACCATGTTTGAGATCATTGTTCCCCCTGATTTGTGGCTCGAGTGCAAGAGAGGGGTAGATTGGCCAACGAAGGAGCCGGTAAGGGATAAGGTGACCGAAGCTCCCTCTGAGGAGGTGATGAAGTACTATCATAAAGTGATTGAATTTCTGAAGCAGAAAGTGTCTCCGAAGGTAACTGATTGGCAGAAAATCGACCGGACCTCACAGGAGGTTAAGGAATCAATACATGCTTACTATCAGAGGTTGTTGAAGGCATTCAAACATTATAGTGGTACTGAGACCATTGAGCCAAAAGACATGAACCATCTCGTGTTCAGATTCATTGAAGGGCTGAGACCAGAGGTTAGCCAGATGATTAAGAATCATTTGATTTGTTGGCAAGCAAAGCCGATTGATGAGGAGTTGCAGTATGCGAAATACTGTAGTGACGAAATTGAGCTGAAGCAGAAAAAGTTAAAGGAGAAAGTGATGGTGATGCAGATAAGGGCTGCACAGGCAGGAATACAGGGAAATGGAGTTCAACAGATGATACAGCAACAACCGCAAGTGAATGGTGTGTTTCAGGCACAATCGAGAGGTCGAGGTCGAGGTTTTGTAAATCGTGGTCCAGACTTGAATACTGTTGTGGTCCAAAATGATGCACAAGGGATGAAAAGGATGTCACCATGTCATGCGTGCGGGGGCGTGGGGCATTGAAAGCGGGAATGCCCGAATGTGGTGCAGGATGGTGTCGTTCAACAAAGCACTAATGTCGGTACATTGCAAAATGTGAGAGGTCCAAAATCAAAATTCGAACTTCCAAAATAACATGATTCAGATGCAAGGGTTACAGCCCATGCAGCAAATGCAAATGCCGCACGTTCAACCAGCGCAAATGCAGCAAGTACAACAGCAGGTTCCCATGGTACCTAGACAGCAAATGCAATTACCAATGGCTCCAATGGGACAGCAGCAGGTGATGCTTCCTCAGCAGGTCACGGGTCAGGTGATGAGTCAAAATAATATAGTACAGCAATTCCCATTGCGTGGTGAAGATAGTATGAATGAGGAGTGGTCGAATGATAGCTCACATAGCGAAGAGTGCAGGTTTGCAGCGTCCCTAGAAGTAGATCAGAGGGGACCCTATGTAGAAGGAAAGGTAATGGGTCACAAGGTTTCATTTTTG
Organism: Pleurodeles waltl; assembly: GCF_031143425.1. NCBI lineage: Eukaryota > Metazoa > Chordata > Amphibia > Caudata > Salamandridae > Pleurodeles > Pleurodeles waltl. The sequence continues at coordinate 1,052,807,311 of NC_090440.1, forward strand.
GTTGATACTGGACCTACACGCTCTACAGTCAGAAGTGCAGAGGTTCCGAAATAACCACTTTCGGGGCGTACCATAAGGGTGGTTGGAGTAGCAAACCAGTACCTGACAAATCCGATTACAGATCCAGTGCAAATTGAGATCGGCAACTTCCAGGGATTGCATAAATTTGTAGTCTGCGATTCGAGTCCGGTATCCCTACTGGGAAGAGACTTATTGTGCAAGACAAAATGTTCGATTACCTGTTCCAATGATGGAATCGAAGTGCAGACAAACAGTGATGATGAAGGGGATGATGGTCAGTTCTCAGAGTTAGAGACAGGAACTGCAAATGAAGATTATCCTTTGATTACATTGTTCCCGATGCTTACAGTGATTGATCTACCTGCCGAGTTACAAGGAACAGTGACAGAGAAAGTGTGGGATTTGACAGGAAAAGAAGTGGGACTGATAAAAGGAGTAGAACCAGTTAAGGTACAAGTGAAGCCAAATGCAGTGTTTCCCCAGGTGCCACAATATCACATGGCACAGGATGTTCTTATTCAAGTGTCGCAAATAATTGCAGATTTTGTGAAACAGGGAGTCCTGAAGGAAGTGTTGAGCAGCCCATGTAAGTCACCGATAATGGGACTGATGAAGCCTTGTGGGAAGGTTCGAATTGTGCAGGACTTAAGAAAAAAAAAAGAGATCGTGGTAAAGTGTTGCCCCATAGTGCCCAATCCAGCAGTGATCATGTTTCAGGTTCCATGTGATGCTGAGTGGTTCACTGTTGTAGACTTGTCACAAGCCTTCTTTTCAATACCTCTTCATGAGGACAGCCAGTTTTTGTTCAGTTTCATATTCCTGGATAAGGTGTACAGTTGGTGCAGAATTCCTCAAAGGTTTTCTGAGTCACCGTCCATCTTTAATCAGATATTGAAAAAGGACTTAGAATCCTTAGTACTGCCGTTTAATTCGACTCTAGTGCAGTACATTGACGATTTGCTGATTGCATCCAAGACAAGGGATGACTGTAAGTATATCACAATTGCTTTACTGAATCATTTGAGGAAAGAATGGACATAAAGGGGGTCATTACGACCTTGGCGGGAGCGGCCCCCATTACGACATCCCCGCTGGGCCGGCGGACGCAAACCCAGCGGGGATGAGGCCGCAACATAGGAGCCGGCTCCTAATGGAGCCGGCGGTGTTGCGGCCGTGCGACGGGTGCAGTAGCACCCATCGCGCTTTTCACTGTCTGCTATGCAGACAGTGAAAAGCTGGCTGGGGCCCTGTTAGGGGGCCCCAGGACACCCCTTACCGCCAGCCTCTTCCTGGCTTGCGGTAGGGGTGTCATAATCCCCAGGGAAGCGCTGCCCTGGTGGATTTTCACCGCCGGGGCTAAAACGGTGGGAAACCGCCGGCCCCGGCGGTGCAACCGCAGCGCTACCGCCGCGGTCGTAATAAGGGCCTCCGTATCGCCAGCCCGTTGGTGGTATGGACGCCACATTACCCCTGGCAGTCTCTGACCGCCAGGGTCGTAATGACCACCAAAGTGTCACCCAAGAAGCTGCAGTACTGCCAGAAAGAAGTAAAGTACCTAGGACACTTAATTGAAAGAGAGTCTAGGAAAATATCGAAAGAAAGAATAACAGCCAGTTTGCAAATGAACCCCCCAACAACGAAGAGAGATGTCAGGGTGTTTCTGGGAATGGTGGGCTACTGGATACCCAACTTCTCGATTATCTCAAAACCTTTGATAAAGCTGACAGGCAAAGAGATTAAGGATGAACCATATACCATAGTTTTATCGAAGGAAGAGCTTGAGTCACTCATGGAATTGAGAGAGTGCACGTGCAGGGCACCAGCGTTGGGTATGCCTGATTACACGAAGCCTTTTCTACTGTTTTGTCATGAACGTGATGCTTGTTCTTTGTCTGTCTTGACACAGGTCCATGGAGGTGCAAATCGCCCTGTAGCATATTTTTCAGCTACCTTGGACACCGTGGCAGCAGCCTTACCGGGTTGTTTGCACGCAGTTGCAGCAGTTGGTCAGAGCCTCACGCAGTGTGAAGGCATAGTGATGGGATATCCCCTAACAGTAGTGGTTCCGCATTCAGTTGAAATTTTGTTGACTCGAACCAGAACTCAGCACAGGACAAATGCTCGTCTTACCAAATATGAGACAATTATACTGGGGCCACCTAATGTTTCGCTGAAACGATGTACTGTGTTGAACCCAGCAACTATACTTCCTGCTGAGAATACTGAAGTTAATAATGAAGAGGAAGTTAAGCACGATTGTCTTGAGGTAACAGAACTATGTACCAAGGCACGACCTGATATTCAAGATACACAGTTAAAAGAAAATTACTGTATTATGTTTGTTGATGGATCCTGTTTGAGAGACTCAGTCGGAATGCTGGGAGCCGGTTACGCTGTATGTACCATAGCTGGTATCATTGAAGCTTCCTGGCTCGAGAAGGTGTATTCCGCACAAGTGGCAGAGCTAATTGCCCTTACTAAGGCATGCCACGCAGCTGAAAATCTAAGAGTCACTATATATACTGACAGCAGACACGGATTCGGAATTGTACATGATTTTGGCCAATTGTGGTCGCAGAGAGGTTTCATGACCTCTTCTGGTTCTCCTGTGAAAAATGGTGAACAAATCAAGGATTTGTTACATACGATTCAGTTACCTCTTGAAATTGCTGTGGTGAAATGCAATGCTCATGTTAAGTCACAAGACTTTGGGGGTTATTACAACTTTGGAGGAGGTGTTAATCCGTCCCAAATGTGACGGATATACCACCAGCTGTATTACGAGTTCCATAGGATATAATGGACTCGTAATACGGCCGGTGGTATATCCGTCACTTTACCGTCACTTTTGGGACGGATTAACACCTCCTCTAAAGTTGTAATAACCACACTTGTGTCCATGGGAAACGGTTATGCAGATCAAGTCGCAAGGTTTTGCGCATTGATCTGTATATCGTTTAAGGATCAGTGGGAATTGATGCCACAAACTGAAAATGACACATGTTTAAACCTTGCATTAAGGGTGGTTGATACCCTAGATGAGTTAAAGACACTGCAGGGTCGTGCTAGCAAAGAGTAAAAACGCTCCTGTCAAAGAATGCAATGTGTACAGAGGGCTGACGACTTGTGGGTCTCAGAGGAGGGGAAATTAGTTTTGCCAAACAGTCTTCTGTCACAATTCGCTAGGCTCTACCATGGACAGGCTCACCTCGGGAGAGACGCAATGATCAGATCATTCAAAATCGATTGGTTTAACCCAAAGTTCAGACATGCCACAGAGGTTACCTGTCACAGGTGCATCATCTGTCAACAGATGAATGCCGGAAAAGGGACTGTAGTAACTTTGAGCCACATTGGGAGAGCTGGTGGTCCATTTAGCAAGATGCAAATGGATTTCATTGAAATGCCTGTTTACGGAGGATTGAAGTATGTGTTGGTGATTGTGTGTGTTTTCAGTCACTGGATTGAAGCTTACCCCACACGAAGAAATGACAGTTTCACAGTTGCAAAGCTGTTGCTTAGGGAACTAATACCCAGGTTTGGGTTTCCGGTCTCTATAGAATAAGATAGGGGCAGACACTTTGACAATGAGGTGATTAAACTCTTGTGTGCCGCATTAGACATTGAACAGAAGCTGCACTGTAGCTACCGCCCTGAAGCATCAGGATTAGTAGAGCAAATGAATGGTACTTTGAAATCAAGAATGGCAAAAATGTGCGCAGCTACCAATATGAAATGGCCAGATGCATTGCCCTTAGTGCTGATGTCAATGAGGAACACCCCTGATAAGAAGACAGGACTATCTTCCCATGAGATCCTCATGGGCAGAGCTATGAGGTTACCCGCAGTACCTGCAAATGCTCTAGTGAATATCACGGATGATATGGTGTTGGATTACTTCAAAGGCTTGGCTGATGTGATTCGCTCTTTCTCTCACCAGGTAGAAGCTAACACATTGCCACCGATCGGTGATCCAGGTCACACCCTACAAGCTGGTGACTGGGTGGTTGTCAAGAAGCACGTGAGAAAGTCGTGTTTGGAGCCGCGCTGGAAGGGGCCATATCAAGTAATTTTGACAACAACTACTGCTGTGAAATGTGCAGGTGTTCCAAATTGGACACATGCCAGTCACACAAAGAAGGTAACGTGTCCAACTGATGAGGAACTTGAAGTTTCTGGCACAACAGTTCCAGAGAGGGAAGTCTCAGGGCTAGAAAACAGCCACGAGGGAACTGAGACTGCAGGAGAGCCCACTGAGAACAGCCTAGTCCCTCAAACAGTGAATGAGTTCGAGAGAGGTGACAGTGTGCCTATCTCAGTAGAGGCAGCAGGAGAACTAAATCAAGGAGAGGTTCTCCCAGAAATAGACGGATACGGGTTAGAACTTGAACCCGTTACAGATCCAGAAGAAGAAGAAGGGGAAATAATAGAAAGAGACCAAAGCACTCCGGCGTCCCCTGAGCCAGTTGCAGGTCCATCAAGAGAAAACACCATAGTACAAGAGGAGGGTGCTGTTCAGCGTCCTGAAAAGACAAATCGGAAGAAGACGCATAAGAGAGTTAACTGCTGCTGTCATTGGAGATATATTTGGAGCCATAATTCCTTCAGTAGGGGTTATCTTGAACTCCATAAAGATTCAAAGGTTGTCTACTATTGTGGATAACATGCTGACAAATTTTACAGGGGCCATACTCCTGATGGATACTGAACTTGCTGCAGAAAGAGCTATGACTCTTCAAAATCGGCTTGCTTTAGACATTCTTTTAGCAAAGAGTGGTGGAGTCTGCAAGATGCTCAACAAGCGTCATTGTTGCTCATTTATACCGGACAATAGCAAAAAGATTAGAGGTATGCTTACTAACCTAACTAGAGATAGTACAGATTTTAAAGATTTGAAGGAACCGGGAGTGTGGGAGAAATTTGGAAAAGGAATTGCCAGAGTAGGGAGCTGGTTTAGCAATATTTGGAATGGAGTAATTGCAAAAATTTTAGGGGGTCTATTAATAGTTTTGGCCTGTCTATTAGGATTATGGGGAGCATGCAAAATTAATGATAAAATTAAAAGAAATTTGACAAAGAGAACCAGGAGGAATGAGGAAAATGAAAGGGAGAAAATGTTTAATGAAATTTGGGAAAGTTCACATAAGGGACAAGATGTTGAAATGCGCATTATGTGTAAGGTGAAAAATTAAAGTGAGAGGTCAGAGCGAAAGGTTTGTGTGATGACGAACGTCATCAGGGGAGGGACTGAGAGAGGGTAGCTTATATAATCTATATTAACATGAAATGTTTATGAACTAAAGTGTGATGATGCCGCATAGAAACTGGAGTAATAGCAATTTGCTTAAACGTGCACTTGAATTGTGACCACGAAGAGTGGCCACCAATATATACCCAAACTAATAATGATGACCAAAATGTTTATGTTACAATTAAATGAGCTTATGTTAATATTTGCGTTATTAAATCTGTATTGAAAACCTCATAGGCCTTAAATTTGCATGAGCCGGAGTTTAGCTGCCTGGCTCTCATATTAAATGCATTTTTATCTTTCACTGTGCTGACTCACAAGGGGCCATGTCCCCGCTCGTTCTTTTCCTTCGAACTTGGAAGATGAATGTAGCCATGTAATTTTGTTTCTCCCTGTTTCCCATCGTCTTGAAAACTAAATGTTATAAATTAATTGAAACAGTGTAGATTAATGTAATGTACAAGGTCATTCAAACCGGGGAAGACAATGGAACTGCTGACCAAAAGATGTGCAAAGAATTACAAGGGAATTAAGTCACCGGATGTCCACCTCTGAAGACGTCAATTATGAAGACCAATCAAAGACTTGTAAACCAATATGGGGTGAAGATTAGGATTACTTAATGTACTTTCTGATAGGTTAAAGATAGTGGGGTATAGTAAATGTCCAATAGAATTTTGGGGGAATGTACTATGGAAAAGGGATAAAAACCCATGTCACAGAGAGGTCATTGAGGCGGGTTAGGGAATGCTATTGATTTTATCCAGAAACTCTGTCACTATGTTTGGTGACTTGAGATTTTATTAAAACCATCCTCACCCTTAGACTGCCCATTTACACTTTCCTCCTTATGAGGGAAGTGCCCCTTTTGTCCCTTAGCTGAGTTCTGACTGATGGTGATTTGACTGATGTCCTGAAGACGAAGACTGAACCTGTGCGCTGACCTAATCTTTGGAGGGTAATTATGACATTGCATTTGTAATTTGTCTGTTTGCTTTTCCTTTCTAGGTACCAACTGCTTACTTTTGACAGAGACCTTAGCTAAATGTTTTCCAAATTGGTGTTCAAAATTGTTTTGCATGAAGCCCAACATGCTAATGCTAATCAGTGGTTAGGACAGGTGTTCACCTAAACTGATGCAAATAGACAAACGACCGAGACTATGCTTTGTTGAACTGACGCAATATTGACACTCTGCAAAACTTGATCTATGTTCACGCCGTGTTATGTTCTGATGTTTGTGATTCTCGCATTTATGAAATCTTATCAAAGTTGCCATATCGTGACTATGCTATTATGTTTCTTGGTGTTGAGATTAACGCATTTGCTTCTAGATTGTAATTAATAGAGAATAAAATTAATAAAATTCTACTGAACTGGTGTGGTTATTCATGGCTGAAAGGTCATGGTAGCGTTTTGAATTGATTAATGACTTTGACTAAAGTGAAATGCATTGTCGTGATAAATATTGATGATATTATTGATGTATTGATTGTTATATTGATTAGCTATCTCGTCCTACGGTGTCTCTCAACTCGGTCAAAAGATTCATTGGCCTAAAACGAGTCCTGATGTGAAATAAATTATCATAAAGGGACGTGTTAGCAATACCACTGCCGAAGCTCACAGATGCTAGGTGGAGGGAGGGCTGTAAAACCCAAACACTGCCCCCCTCCCCAAAGAACATGCTGCAGGTATCATCAAGGGCATAAATTGACTCAAGTTAGATTGACGGAGTTGCAAGATCTATCACTGCTCTGAAAACTATAACTGTAGGAAAAGTAGGGGGTCATTCTGACCTCGGCGGTAAAAGCCGCTTACCGCCGGTCAGAAGGCCGCCACAATACTGCCGCGGCCGCGGTCAGCCGCCACGGACATTCTGACCCACAACTGCAAAACCTCCGAAAATCCGCCCTCCACTGCAGTCCGCCACATCAGCGGCCAGCGGTAAACTGGAGAAGACCAAACCTCCACCGCCACGCCAACAGAAATACGCCCATCCCATTATGACCCGCAAATCGACGCGGCGGTCATTCAACCGCGGTCAAAATACACACACCTTTACATACCCCTACCACATTGGACAATTTGAAAGGCACACACCTGAAACCCATACACACACCACTCCCACACATCCAATACCATATAAAACACACACCCACATCACCCACAAACCCCTACCAACAAAAACCAGAGACGAAAGAGAGAGAGACACACATCAGAGAATAGATAGCCAGACACACAGAGGCACACCGCAACATCACACACACCACATAGAAGCACAAAGCACCACACACCAACACACACATCATCACATACACCACCCCACACCTCATACACTCCACCCCATGGCACCACAAAGGCACCCACGCTTTTCGGACCAAGAACTCCGGGTCATGGTGGAGGAGATCATAAGAGTGGATCCCCAGCTCTTCGGCTCACAGGTCCAGCACACCACCATAGCGAGGAAGGCAGAGCTCTGGCAGCGGATCGTGGACAGGGTCAACGCGGTGGGACAGCATCACAGAAATCGAGAGGACATCCGCAAACGATGGAACGACCTACGGGGGAAGGTGCGCTCGATGGTCTCGCGACACAACATCGCAGTGCAGAAGACTGGCGGGGGACCCCCACTCACTCCACCCGAATTCACAACATGGGAGCAGGAGGTACTCAACATCCTGCATCCTGATGGCCTCGCTGGAGTACACGGAGGAATGGACTCTGGTAAGTACAAGGCCAACCACTTCACCCCACCCCCAGCATGCTAACCCCCACCCTCACCCCCAACCCCCCAGCACACATCCTCCCTGAGAATGTCTCCCCAGCACAACCCACCCAACACCAACCCCTGCATGCCACCCCCAAACTATGGACACCCATCACCTAAGCATGACCACTGCACATACCCATCACCCCCCCCCACAAAACACCCTCACAACACCTCCCCCAAGGGAATGCCAGCACTGGGGGACAAGGGTACCTATAAAACGCAAGCTAATGCACACACAGAAACAATAACCATACCCTCTTACCCCATGCAGGACCCGAACGACAACACAGCGGTCAGGAGGGACCAGAAATGTCCATCCCACCCCCGGAACAGGCCACTAGTGATGACAGCAGCTCTGTCGACCTGGAACCTGACGACCAGCCCGGACCATCGGGGACCTCTGGGCAGTCGGTTCCCCTCACCCAGACACAGGCCACTGCAGACCCAACCCCCTCTGGGAACAACCGCACAGCTCCCACCCAGCGGGCCCATGCCTCTGTCTCTAGGACAGGTCAAGCAGCGGTGTGTCTACCACTACAGGGCCCCCAGGGTAACCCACCAACCCAACAACAACAGGGACCTGGGGGCAGTGGGAGTGGGCACACCGTCCAGGGGACAGAGGCCCAGGGAAACAGGGCAACTCGGAGGGCTGCTGTGCGACAGGGGGGGGAGGAGAGGCCCAGGGAACCCACTCTCCAAGAGGCCCTCACCACCATCATGGCTGCCTACCACCACTCACAAGAGACGATGGCGACGGTACTGGCCAGGTTCCAGGAGATCCAGGCACAGCAGGAGCAACGCTACATGGGGTTCAGCGACCAACTAACCAACATCTCAACCGCTATGGGGAGCATAGTCCAGGCCCTGAACCGCATAGAGGACACGTTTCGGGACCATGTGGCATCACACAGGGCCCCTGTCACTACCCAGGAACAGGAACAGCCTACCACCTCCGCCGGCGCTAGTGGACAGGAGGCCCCACCACAACGACAGCCTCCCAGAACCCCACCTCCTGCTGAACAACAACCGCCCGCAAAAGGAGCCTGAGATCAAAAAAACCGACAGAGTAGGATGTCAAGTCCCCCGCCAGCATCACATACCCCCTGAAGTCCTCCCACTGTCCCACATGGCCACCCTGTCAAACCTTGAACTGCCCCTGCTCCATCCTGCCACAGGCGTATGGACAATGCACCTGTGAGACTGAGAACTGGACTCCGCCATGGACATTACTCCACCCCCACCCATCACTGTTTCACCATCATGTACCAATATCTATGCACTAATAATAAATCACACATTGCACTGAAATCAATCAGGACTCAGGCTGTCTTATTTACAAATGTATGACACATTACATATCAATTACGTATAGTGAACATTGTGAATTACACATACTGAGGTAACTTAGCATTAGTCCATGGGCCAACCAAGCCGAGGTCACGCAGTGGCTCATACAGCACAGAAAAGGGAAGGGAAATTCAAACATCATGTCCATAGGTCTGGGGGGAAACCGACAAAGTTGAGATGCAGGAGGCTTTCAGGAAATGTAAAATGGCATGGGTGATCATTACCTGTGTGCTACCGGAAATACTGTGCTATTACTCTGTCCCTGTTGTCTGTGTCGTCCTCTGAGTCTTCCTCCTCTTCACTCTCCGCAGGCTCCACAGCTACTTCAACACCACCATCTGCACCATCCTCCTGCAGGAAAGGGACCTGACGTCGCAATGCCAGATTGTGAAGCATACAGCAGGCCACGATGATGTGGCACACCTTCTTTGGTGAGTACATCAGGGATCCCCCAGTCATATGCAGGCACCTAAACCTGGCCTTCAGGAGGCCAAAGGTCCTTTCGATGATCCTCCTAGTTCGCCCATGGGCCTCATTGTACCGTTCCTCTGCCCTGGTCCGGGGATTCCTTACTGGGGTCAGTAGCCAAGGCAGGTTGGGGTAACCAGAGTCACCTATTAGCCACACACGTTGTCTCTGTAGCTGCTCCATCACATAGGGGATGCTGCTATTTCGCATCACATACGCGTCATGCACTGACCCTGGGAACTTGGCATTTACATGGGAGATGTACTGGTCAGCCAAACAGACCACCTGGACATTCATCGAATGATAACTTTTTCTGTTTCGGTACACCTGCTCATCGTCTTTTGGGGGTACCAAAGCCACATGGGTCCCATCAATGGCACCAATGATGTTGGGGATATGTCCAAGGGCATAGAAATCACCCTTCACTGTAGGCAAGTCACCCTCCTCTGGGAAAATGATGTAGCTCCGCATGAGTTTCATCAGGGCAGACAACACTCTACTCAAAATCTTTGAAAACATAGGCGGAGACATTCCAGATGACATGGCCACTGTGGTCTGGAATAACCCACTTGCCAAAAAATGGAGGACTGACAAAACCTGCACCAGAGGGGGAATCCCTGTGGGTTGGCGGATGGGGGACATCAGGGCTGGCTCCAGCTGGGAACACAGTTCATGGATAGTGGCTCGGTCAAGTCAGTATCGTAGTATGATGTGGCGTTCTTCCATTGTCGACAGGTCCACCAGCGGTCGGTACACACGAGGATTCCTCCTTCTCATCGCAAGTCCCAGCGGACGGTGCCTAGGAAGGACAACATGGAGCACAGAGTCAGCCAAACCACAGGTACGTACAGACAGCTTGCACAGTTAAAGAATGGCAATGGGTTGAAAGGCGTGTATGTGTGGCAATGCAAGGCCTAGGCCTGTGTGTCGCATTCAAAATTAAGCCATGTAGGCCCTTGAAATGACGGCTGCCTGACCTGTGAAGTGGGACAATGGGATGTGAGGTCAATGCGCTGGCGGGGCACACCGTGGCGGTAGGCGGTCGAAGACCGCGGCGCAAAGCCGCATTGGTTAACATTGAAGCCTATGGGTTTCAGGAGCCAATGACGAAGTGCGCCGGCGGTCGCGGTACGCACCGCCGCGGTACGCACCGCCGCGGTACGCACCGCCGCGGTACGCACCGCGGCGGGCGTGACCGCCATTTTCTATCTGCTTAATCACTCGAGACCTGATCATCCACAGGAGAGGACCTATACTGCAAGTGCTGCTGTGACCTCGGTCTGGAAGATACAATGGCTGCTGCGACTGGGGAAAGGGCCCCTGCCTTCACGTCTGAAGAGTTGGAGAAGCTCATGGATGGGGTCCTCCCCCAGTATGCGCTACTCTACGGTCCTCCAGACCAACAAGTGAGTACACCGGGTGCACATGGAATGGGCTATGCCTGTGTGGATTGGGGTGGATGTAAGTTGGTGGGGTGGGGGGCGAATGAGGAGTGCAACGCCCGACACATGAGAGCATGTGCCATATGGCAAAGTTGGTGGGGGGGGCCAATCACATCTAACATGCAGGTCATTGATGAATTCCTCCTTTCCACCCTGTACATGTCAAATAGGTCAGCGCCCATCAGAAGATCGAGATTTGGCGTGCCATCGCCAAGGAAGTCCGGAACTTGGGGGTCCACAACAGACGGGGCACCCACTGCCGCAAGAGGTGGGAGGACATCCGCTGCGGAACAAGGAAGACCGCAGAAACACTGCTGGGGATGGCCTCCCAACCTAGGAGGGGTGCCAGTCGCACCATGACCCCCCTGATGTCCCGGATCCTGGCGGTGGCTTACCCAGAATTGGATGGGCGCTTTAAGACATCACAGCAGACACAAGGGGGTGAGTATCAGCACATTCTCCTATCTTTCTGCGCAGTGGAGGCGTCTGGGTGGGGGAGGAGGGCTGTGGGTGACATTAGGCCAGGGCGCTTTCTGTAGTGTAGTCCTCTCCCTTAGGCATGGCCCTGTGCCCCCGGCCCCCACCTCAGTAGGGTGACAAGTACAGCCATTGAAGGTCCAGCATCTCCCATGTGCGCGTTTGACGTCTCTTGGCCTGTTGTCCTAGTCAGTAGTACTGAGTAGTGTACCCCGAATGCGCGGCTTAGTGCATTAGGCTCCTGTGTCTGTCCTCTCCGCCAACGGTGTTGACATTGCATGCACTCAACCTGGTCTTCTTTTTTCTCCCCCCACCCTTTCTCTTCATCTTCTTGTGCATGTGTGCATTAGCATCATCAGGCGGAGGATATTTGGCATCGGAGCACGAGGGAGCTGCAGGACTCAAGGCCCCGGTGGGCCCAGGAACAGACACCGAGGGAACCAGTGATCCGGAGGGCGAGGGGAGCACCACGACGGGGACCGCTGGTGAGAGCAGCGAAAGCGACACGTCCTCGGACGGGAGCTCCCTAGCGGTGCCGGCAACATCCGTGCCCCCCGCCTCTACAGGTACAGCCGCCACCCAGCGCACCAGCCCCGCCCTCCCAGCAGCCCCTCAGTCTTTGCTCCGTGCCGGTTCGCCCAGGAAGGCGCGTGTCTCCTTCGCCCCAGGCACCTCAGCCCCTGCCCCTGTTGCCCCTGCTGCCCTCAGTGCGGAGCTCATTGACCTGGTAAGGACGCTCATTGGTGGGCAGACGACCCTTTTGAATGCCATCCAGGGTGTGCAAAGGGAGGTGCAACAGAGCAATGCGTACCTGGAGGGCATTCATTCGGGTCAGGCTGCCCATCAACGAGCGTTCACTGCTCTGGCCTCAGCACTGACGGCAGCCATTGTCCCTGTTTCCAGCCTCCCTCTTCTTACTGCCTCCAGCCTTTCTCTGTCTCCTGTTCCTCAGCCTATCCCATCCACACCATCAGACCAGCCTGCACACACCTCAACACCCAAGAGCAGCTCATCCAAACACAAGCACCACAGATCCCACAAACACTCACCCAAGCAACACCCAGATGCAGACATGCCAACAGCCACTGCCACCCCTGTGTCCCCCTCCTCCTCGTCTCCCTCCTCCCTCCCTGTGACGTCTACACTCACACCTGCATGCACCCCAACATCAGCCAGTGCTTCCATCACCACCTCACCCTCCAGTACAGTCCACACTCGTGCAGTCACCACCCCCACTGCCATTTACACGTCCCCTGTGTCCTCTCCCACTGTGTCTGTCACCCCCTCTTCCAAGACACACAAACGCAGGCAGCCACCCACCCAACAGCCATCCACCTCACGACAGCCTACAGCACCAGCACCTTCACCCAATGACAGCACACCTGACTCTCCTACAACCACCTCCTCTACCTCCACTTCCATCTCCACTTCTCCTACCTTTTACCTTGGCCCTAAAAAACTTTTCCTGGCTAACCTTGACCTCTTTCCCCCCGATGAGCTCCCCCATCCATCTTCAAAGAGTCCCAAGAGCACCGCAGCCACCACCAGCCCAGCTTCGGGTGTCACTGTTGTGCATGGGTTCTGGAGCCCACCCTTTGCCAGCAGTGACACATCCATCAGCAGCAAGGACACGTCCAGCCCCCCCCCCGGCAAGAGGACACGCAAAAACAAGGGCCGCCGTGCGAGGACCGACAGGGCTGCCCCCAAGGAGCAATGTGCGGCCACTTCACCACCCACACCATCTAGGGGAGGCAAGGGCCCGAGAGCCCCATCAAAGGAGCGGAAGGGCAGCAGGAGCGCGGAGAAGGTGGACCCCACATGCCACATCCCAGCTGGGAAGGAGGACACTAAGGAGGCCAGGAGTCCGTCCCCGAAGGGTCCAGAAACGTCACGGTCCGAGGGCGACTGAGCCGGGAGTCCAGGCCAGGTCTGGCTCCCTTGACCTGCTGGATGAGCACCGCTGAACAGGGCCCGCGGGGCAGAAGAGCACCACTGAACAGGGCCCCGCCGTGAAGATAGGCACCGCTGAACAGGGCCCGCGGTGCAGAAGAGCACCGCTGAACAGGGCCCTGCCGTGGAGATAGGCACCGCTGAACAGGGCCCCGCCGTGGAGATAGGCACCGCTGAACTGGGCCCGCGGTGCAGAAGAGCACCGCTGAACAGGGCCCCGCCGTGGAGATAGGCACCGCTGAACAGGGCCCGCGGTGCAGAAGAGCACCGCTGAACAGGGCCCCGCCGTGGAGATAGGCACCGCTGAACTGGGCCCGCGGTGCAGAAGAGCACCGCTGAACAGGGCCCCGCCGTGGAGATAGGCACCGCTGAACTGGGCCCGCGGTGCAAAAGAGCACCGCTGAACAGGGCCCCGCCGTGGAGATAGGCACCGCTGAACAGGGCCCGCGGTGCAGAAGAGCACCGCTGAACAGGGCCCCGCCGTGGAGATAGGCACCGCTGAACAGGGCCCCGCCGTGGAGATAGGCACCGCTGAACTGGGCCCGCGGTGCAGAAGAGCACCGCTGAACAGGGCCCCGCCGTGGAGATAGGCACCGCTGAACAGGGCCCGCGGTGCAGAAGAGCACCGCTGAACAGGGCCCCGCCGTGGAGATAGGCACCGCTGAACAGGGCCCGCGGTGCAGAAGAGCACCGCTGAACAGGGCCCCGCCGTCTCAAGCACCGCTCCGCTGGGCCCTTCATCTCAAGCACCGCTCCGCTGGGCCCTTCCTGTCATGCACCGCTCTGCTGGGCACCGCCGTCTCAAGCACCGCTCCGCTGGGCACCGCTGTCTCTCCACCTCTCCGCTGGGCCCTTCTTCTCAAGCACCGCTCCGCTGGGCACCGCCGTCTCAAGCACCGCTCCGCTGGGCCCTTCTTCTCAAGCACCGCTCCGCTGGGCACCACCGTCTCAAGCACCGCTCCGCTGGGCCCTTCATCTCAAGCACCGCTCCGCTGGGCACCGCTGTCTCAATCACTGTTTATGGTTCACTGTGCCCACCATGCCTCCTCCTTGACCAGTGGAGACTGTCATCCACCTGATGGACTGTGGCTTTGCACTCCCCAGGATGGTCCAGTGGGCAGCCCACCCACTGTAGAGACATTGAGAGACTGTGGCTTTGCACTCCCCAGGATGGTACAGTGGGCAGCCCACTCACTGTAGAGACATTGAGAGACTGTGGCTTTGCACTCCCCAGGATGGTCTAGTGGGCAGCCCACCCACTGTAGAGACATTGAGAGACTGTAGCTTTGCACTCCCCAGGATGGTACAGTGGGCAGCCCACCCACTGTAGAGACATTGAGAGACTGTGGCTTTGCACTCCCCAGGATGGTACGGCTTTGCACTCCCCAGGATGGTACAGTGGGCATGGTGGCTCCTCGTGGATCTGGCGTCGTGGACTCATGTGGCTGTGGTGCCCCCCCCTTCCCTTCCCCCTGAGGTGCCTGTAGTTTTTACATCTGATGCCCCTGCAGTGTTCTCTCCAAAGGACTCAGGTCTCCTGTGTGGGCTTTGCCCTTATTTCTCAAAACTTTGGCCCACGGACATGATGAATTCGTAGGATGTGCAGGACTTGTTACTTCAGTTATACACTGATGTGTATGTCATTAGTTTTGTTGTGAATATCTTTCATGGTTGTACGATAATTTTCAGGAGCTTTTTGGTACATAAATATTTATTCCAAATTTGATTATGTCCTAGCATTTTTCAGGGGTGTTTGGGTGGTGTCATTGTGACTTGTTGCTCTGCATTGGTGTGTACATAGTTGGGGGTGGGGGGTCGCATATGTGTGTGCCCGTAACTTTTCGTCCTCCCCCTCCCGTGTGTCGTAGGTGCAGTACTCACCGTTGTCGTCTGCGCCGGACTTCATACTCGTGGTAGATGAGAAGGTAGACGAGAGCAGGTAGGATGTTTAATTCGGGTTCCATGCTGTCCTCCTTCCTCCTGGAGTGCGTAGTGGTGAGCGTTTTCCCGTCCGTAGTCTGTTTCCGCCGTGTTTTTATCGGCGGTGCTCCCGCCCCGGAAAAGGTGGCGGATTGGTGAGTTGTAATAGTGTGGGCGGTACATTGGCTGCCGCCTGGCTGTTGGCGGTGACCGCCGCGCAGTTTGTTTGTACCGCCGTGGCGGTCGGAGTGTTAAAGTGGCTGTCTGTGTTGGCGGTTCCCGCCAGGGTCAGAATCCCATATTTTTTACCGCCAGCCTGTTGGCGGGTTGGCCGCCGCTTTAACACCGACCGCCAGGGTTAGAATCACCCCCGTAGTCATCTATCAGTCACACTACCTACAGTTAGGGCATGATTTAGGTCCTGGAGGAGGGAATACTCAATCCAAAATGTGACGGGTATCCCATCTTTCGTATTATGATCCCTATAGGAGATAATGGCATTGTAATTCGGCAGACGGGATATCTGTCACGTTTGTGATGGAGTATCCCCTCTGTCAACATCTATGTCACGTCTTAGTCTTGCCAGGGGAATATTGATATGATTCCCTCACACCGAAGTAGAACCTCCATCAGGTAAATATCGACAATCACTGAATATGCCCTGAGTATGCTAAAAAAAAAACAACGCACCAAAAGGTCAATAATTTACAGTCAATGGGCTTTAAAAATCCAATAATCACATTAGTAAACATATGTGTTCTGAAGGGAAACATTGGATTACTTTATAGAGATTCGGGGAAAGGGGGAGTTCTGGGAGAGGTAGCTCACTAGGATAGTGTTTCCCGAGCAAGCTCAACTACTTCGACCAATCTAATTTCGAATGAATCCCTTTACTCTTAAATCGGACAAATCACAAACCTGATACTAGAATCAATGTAACACTCTTAACAATCTTGTGCTCATACACCCGAAATACACACTTATATAACCACCTCACTAACACTTGTACCCCATAAAGCATAGATTTAGTAAGACCATGAGCAGATGCACTGACACAGTGCATACAAGGTAGGAGATGGGTCAAATAACACACACCCCTCCATTATTATACACCCCACAGACACACACTTGAACTTCTCACCTTTTCACAAGCCTGACTAGTATGTGGTAGTGACTGGTCCTACCTTGAGAACGCTAGGAAAGGAAAAAACTCAACACAACTCCACTCTCACTAATTTGGATATGGTCAGCTGTCTATTGGCAGCTCTACAGATGACGCTCTGTTGGTATACCCACACGTCTACAAGGAAGAGTGATAAGGATCTAAATAACTGCCACATAAATAATTACATAACCTCAGTCCACACATGATCGAGGCTCAGAAATTGTCAGTCAAAATGTGGTTTACTGATGACCAGCTGACACAAATATATGTGGCATGTTGGTGGGCAGTCCCATGGGTTAGCCTCAGGAGGGCATGGGTGACTACTACCTTTAAGACTGGTGCCCCATGCCCATTCTTACAGCCCAGTTTGCCATGTGAAAACTGAACAGCAAGTACCACCACTTGATTCATAAAATGTCAGTATTTATTGCAACACTGACAGGGTAAAGGTGGAGCTAGAACATTTGACAATAATCGTGCATCCACCCCGAATTGTAATAGACAAATTGGTGAACAAGATGATAGTTTGGTGGAGGAAGGCTACTGACACCCCTGCCAAGATTTTAAATGGGTCCCAATTCTTCAATCCACATTGAGCATGAGGCTTACCCCATGTTCCAAAAATTATATAAGACCAGTCAAGAATTACAGTAGATCACACCTCTCTCTCATGCAGCTGAAAAGAATCAATGTGAGATATTAATTTCTCCTCAGCCTGCCTCATCTCTAAAACTCTGTGATGGCTAATGTATTTTCTTTTTTTTAAACAAAATCACACCTTTTACTTTAGCATCACTAGCATCAAATGATCACAAGGGTAAGATTCACAGAGTATACACTACAGTTCTCCACAACTTTAACCGCTAAATAATGGAGCATGCCTAAATTTCTGCCTGCTTTTAATCAAATGTTAAAACATACAACTGCAGGTTGCTGTGTTGTCATTTGCACAAGGACATCACCAGTATTTGGTAAATGGTTTTTCTGCTGAAGGACAAATATGCAGAACAAAACAAATTATCAACAGAGTCCTAATATGGTTCATTGCCATTTTAATCTACTTTTCTTAAAAATATGTTTTGAAAAAGCAAATCCTGGGAGAGTAGCACCTGTTCTGATCACACAGTGAAAAAGCAAAGACAGGTGGGGATTGTGTATAAACAGTGGAGAAAATGACCATGAGAATTAATGGGTTGAAAATTGACGGGTGTTGTGATGGAAAATGGTGCCTCCCCATAACAAGGTCTGTAGGTCATATGACCTTTCACATCAGCACAGGCAACAATCATGAAGAGCTTCCGTTGACAAAGAATGAGATCCAGGGCTGGGCTCCACATTCAGGGGTCTCCAACCTTTTCTGTAGAGAGAGCTACTTCTGATCAGTGAAAATCATCATGAACTACTGAAGACTAAACAACTCGAGCATTATTACCAGACATCCCGACAGCAAACTTGCGTGGGTTTAAGCCTAATGTTCATAGAGCCAAATGTCATGGTTTGAATAAAATACTTAGACTATGGGCACTATGACAGAGCTGCCACGTGTGTCAGTGAGAGAGTATGAACATGTGTGCATATGAATGGAATATATGTGTATGGGTAACTGAGAGCCGGTGTTGTATGTACTTGTAGCACAGACCATACCTTTCGTCATATGTGGCACCATTACAAGCATAACAAAACCATACAACCATGTTTTTAAATGGGAGAAATTTAAAGTGCAAAGATTCTCATAATGTGGAACATTTTCTGCACCTTAAATTCCTCCCATTTAAAAAATAATAGTATTTTTCAGTTATAAATATTCCAGAGTGTTCTAATGGCCACAGGGAGCAAGAGGCCTGCTGTTTGTAAATGCAACTCTTTGAAAAATAATTTGAGAAAATGAAAATGAAAAGTTAACTTAATTAGAAGGTAACTTTTCAGTTTCATTTTCTCAGATTTAAAAGCATTTAGAAACATTGTTCTCACTTCCAATACTGAGTTCACAAGAACTTTTATTTAAGAGTTAAACACCTTAGCGCTTCAATTCTTCACCTCTGTCACCTGGGTAATAAATGTGACTCCACCACTGCTTCTTATCAGGCTCTGCTATCTGCAGCCTGGTGGTATTAATGTAAAGTAAATACAGCCTCCCCTTACCTTAAAAGGAAAAATGTGAGCCTTGTGTTTATTTAAAAATGAACTCCAGGTTGTGAGCTACTCTGAAGGGGTCCAGGAGCTACTAATAGCTCACAATCGACTGGTTGGAGACACCAGGTCTAGAGGGGAACACCAGGTGCTCACCTCATTTACTGAGAGTAACTAACATCAAATCACTAGGCTCTAGAGGAGTGACAGTGGTGGTACAACAAATCATAGTAGCACGAGTGGCCCTTTTACCTATCAACTGCCACGGAGAGTCACCTAGAGGCATCTCCTGTGATTTCGAGTTGTTCTGCTAGTCCCATGCAACAGGGTTTGCACTCTATCTATGTGGGAAATGGATGCTTGGTGTGTATACTTAACTTATTTGTGTGCAAATTTGTGTGCAAGGCTGTGCATGCAAGGTGTCAGTTGTTTGTGAACTGCCTCTCTTCTAGCATCTGAAGTCAAAGACTATGACAGAACCTGTCTGGAAACAAAGTAAAATGGGACATTAGAATACACAAACTATCGGCAACATTATTATAAAGATGGATGAGAAACTACCTGGCAATGTGACAGGATTTCTCTACCAGAATACTCGGGCTGCACATCAGTGCTGACAAGAATCTTTTATGTGTGCCGAGGCTGCAGTTGCAGACTACCAACTCCCCACTCCTATATTTCAGACCAGGAACTTTGAAGATTCTGATATCTACCAGGAGAAGCGTTTGGGAAGGTGACTGCTGATGAAGGATGCTGGGGCACCCCTGCGCAAAAAAACAATACCTTGAAAAAAAGGACTGCTTAGGTAGGATGTGTGGAGCACTGGCAATTGCAGCCAGGAAAGGCTCACCTCTGCCAAGATAGTTGATGATCAGAAAGTAATCAGGACATACCCTTATTTCACCTGTAACCAGAGTTAGAACATAAGAAATAAAACAGTGGTGCACAATGATTCATTTGAATGTAAAGCTACTGTGACATAAATAGCCAAACTCACCATATTGTATAGAGAAATAAAATTATTTCTTATCTGTAGGTAAACATCTCAAAACAGTCATAAAGCCAATGCATGCGAATATTCAGGAGAGTAACAACAGCTAGGTATGTATATTTTTTTTCAAGGGGCTTTCCATGTATCTTTATATGTGGGCCAAACTATGGCCCATATTTCTGGAAAGTTAGCACCGCCTTAGCATCATTTTTTTATGCTAAAGCAGCGTTAACATAACTCCATAGTTATATTTTGACGCTAGATCCTTCTAATGTCAAAATATATGAGTTTGTGTCAATTTTAGCAAGCGGCAACCAAGCTTGCATTGAATCGCGACAATGATATGCAAGGTAGGCATTCCCTTCCAAAAAATGACGCTAGCCCCCCAGTGCCATATTTACCTCCCAACACTAAAACGATGCACACTAAGGAGGCGGACCTAAACAATGACGCTAAGGTTTATTAGCGTCAAATTTTAACGCCTGGTCAGACCAGGAGTTAAAGTGGTATTATGCACATTTCCTTAGGGAAACACCATGGAGTCCACCATGGTGTCACTGTTTTGGGCACATAGAGGCCCACTCCAACCCCCAGTATCACGACCCACACCACGGGAACACTAAGGCCCATATTTATACTTTTTTTGCGCTGCATTTGCGGTATTTTTTTACACAAAAGCGGCGCAAATTTAGAAAATATAATTGTATTTTGTAAGTTTGCGCCGCTTTTGCATCAAAAGAAGAAGCAAATGGGGCGCAAAAAAAAGTATGAATATGGGCCTTTGGGGGTCATTTTGACTCTGGCGGTCCGAGACCGCCAGGGCTAAAAGGATGGAAGCACCGCCAACAGGCTGGCGGTGCTTCCAGCCCTATTACGACCGCGGCGGAAGTGCCGCGGTCGCACCGCCGGGGCCGGCTGTTTCCCGCCGTTTTAGCTCCGGCGGTGATAATCCGCCAGGGCAGCGCTGCAAGCAGCGCTGCCCTGGGGATTATGACACCCCTACCGCCAGCCTGTTTCTGTCGGTTTGCACCGCCAGGAAGAGGCTGGTGGTAAGGGGTGTCCTTGGGCCCCTGGGGGCCCCTGCACTGCCCATGCCACAGGCATGGGCAGTGCAGGGGCCCCCTAACCGGTCCCCAGCCAGCTTTTCACTGTCTGCATAGCAGACAGTGAAAAGCGTGACGGGTGCAACTGCACCTGTCGCACGGCGCAACACCGCCGGGTCCATTAGGAGCCGGCTCCTATGTTGCGGCCTCATCCCCACTGGGCCGGTGGGCGCAAACTTGGTTTGCGCCCGCCGGCCCAGCGGGGATGTCGTAATGGGGGCCGCGTGAGTGCGGCAGCACGGCGATTACCGCCTGGCAGGCGGCGGTAGCCGCCTGCCAAGGTCGTAATGACCCCCTTGGTGTCCCTGTGGTGTGGGTAGTGAAAGCCACTTACAGGGGACCGCCTTGCTGGCACTGGTTCTGTTGGGGTTGTCCTGGGGACACTGGTCCCCTGTGGTGGACATGGGTGTTGTGGTAATGTCTCCTTTCTATACTTAGACAGGCATAATATTTTGGCTGATTGTGTGACCAAAAATGACGCTAGGCTGACTAGCGGCAGAATTTTCGCCGCTAATCAGTGTTGCGTACGTTTTGGCTCACTAGCACCATTTTCCCTAACGACGTGCATCACCGGCTTGTGCCTTTTTTTTCTTACGCTAACCATTCCTTAGCGCCATTGTGCATCTTTTAAAAAATATGGCACATGGATTGCGCTTGGGAATGGAGTTAGCTTGTTGTAAAACTTTTGACGCACAACTGCGCTAGCGCAGTTGTGCGGCATTTTTCATAAATATGGAGCTACATATCAGCTAACAGTATCAGTTTGCGCCATGCCAAAGCCTTGACTAGATGCCCTGGCTTGTACTGGGGCTGAGAAACTGATTAAACTAAATGTGCTGTCCTCAGCACAGTCGTGAACACTACCAATTTGCGCAAACACTCAGGAGAGCCATTAGTGAAAGACATGACTGTGGTTTGAAATTGTGTCTATCTTTCACTGGAAGAGGAGCAACCTCTCATTGAAGAGGGGGAAAGGGCATTCCCATGCAGGGGGGTACAGTGCATTACTATATCTGCTAGTAGGCGGATGTCTGATGGGGCCACTCTGAACCACTTGCTCCTCAAGGTGCACCCTTGAAAGGTGTACTAGCTGTTTACCACCTCTATGTGATGCATAGTCAATGTTGCCCCCAACAGCTTCTTTGCCTTTGCCTGTGCACTTGCATCTGCAATACAGCACAGGTACAAATGCAAAATATTCACTCAATTGCACAGTGCCACACCTCAGTGCAAATCAGGGAACACCCCATTGTGAACACAACTGTACAGTGGAAAGGGGCTGCACAAGCACCTGCCAAACCAGTCTATAACACTAAAGGGTTTTGGGGATACAAAAGGAGGTTGCAAATGTGTGTTGTGCTCCTAGGACACTTTCTGTACCCTGCAAAATTGGTGGTATTTATTACTACAGCCCATTCACAAAAAGGGGCCCATAAATAACCCTTAGAATTATGGGACAATGGGGCCAGATGAATGAAGCATTTTCCTGGTCGGAAACAGCCCATTGGGCCGTTTGCGACCGAGAAAATGCTTTTTTTCCATGTACAAAAGCAAAATGGGACTCAGTACCTTGTTTTCTGAATCACATTTTGCTTTTGTGGTTCGATATTAGGAAGGGGTGTGTTTCGGGCATCCCTTCCTAATACCGAATCTCACTGGCATGTAGGAATGTTTTCTGACCATGAATCCGGTCATAAACATTCACAGTTACCACCAGCTTCAAGTTGATGGTAACCCATTCACAAACGGCAAGGGGTCCCGAGGCACCCCTTCCCCTTTGTGAATGGAAGGGTAAATATTTTTTCAGAGCAGGTGTTGGTCTCACAACTGCCTTTTCTGAAAAAATGAAAAGAAAACTTTTCATTTTTTTGTTTGAAATGCATCCTGTATTCCTTTAAGAAAAACAGGCTGCATTTTTTTTTTAAAATGCTGTATTTAAAAGCTGTCACAGACATGGTGGTCTGCTGTCCCCAACAGACCCTCATCTCTGTGAGTGCGGCCATTCCCAATGGGGTCGCAAATTGCGACTTACCTCATAAATATTGATGAGGTAGGTCTTTGTGACCCCATTGGGAATCGCTAAATGAGACACATTTGTACATTTCATTCTGTGAGTCTCTAATTGACACTCGCAAAAACCTGCAGTTAGAGACTCGCAAAATGAAATGGACATGCATCTGGCCCAATATTCCTTCTTGACACTGAAGCCAAGGCATTCGCTAAAGTGATGCTGGCTGAAATGAAAAATTGGGCGTACAAACAAAGCATCCTGCCAATTTTCCAGACTGGGTTCAGAAAAGGTTGTGAAACATTATACAATATAACAGCTAAGTATTTTATAATGTAAAGTCTTAATTTTATTAAAGACACGGAGGCTCCTATTATGCTTTCTTTTCCTGCTTTATTTTAATAGCAGCCAAGAGGAAAACACCAATCCCAGAGGTTTGCGCAACAAGCACCCAATGGGAGATAAGACTATTAACATTAACCAATCAGTATACTGTATCACGTAATATATACCAATCCTGACTGCAGGCAGCCCTCTTTTCAGTTGTGAGACAGTCAAGAAACGGATTTGAAAAAAAGGCACTATACAACAAATTAAACATATTGCCAGGATTAGAGCAAAAAAGTATTGAATTCTGTCCAAGTTAGGTGAGTAGGATGGCTTGACAGGATGATGGATTCAGGGATCCGAGTTCAATGGAAATTGCGGTGAATGAGTACTTCGAGGAGAATTGGCATCCGTTGAATTAGGTTGAAGAGGATGCTGGTGCGTTGGTATTAACTAGAGAGGGTGGGAGAGAACAACGTTAGTACAAGAAGCGGTTGGATAATACTCGCCTCCGTGTCTTTAATAAAATAAAGACTTTCCATCATAAAATACTTGGAAAATCTACATTTTATGACAAGACCGGAGGCTCCTATTATGCTTGTTTAAAGCATGTTAACTACAACAGAAGTTGCTGAACTAACAGGTTTACAATAAAATGTGCGAAAAGTAGAATCATTTGACCAATCTGCCGATCTTAGAATATCTTCCAATCGTGAACCGGCCCAAAAGGCTTTTGACGCCATGGCACCTCTTGCAGAATGGGCGCCAAACTTCGAAGTATCAATGCCCGCTAGGGACATCACCCATTTGACCCAACGAGCCAAGGTAGGGGAAGATACAGGTTTATAGGGTTTCCTGAAGGAAATTAGGAGTTGGGAAGCAGAAGATGTTCTAAGATCGGCCCTTTTCTGTTCATAAACCTTTAAACAGTTTCCCACACAAAGTTTTGGATGGTTAGAAAAAAAGGGATAGAAAACAGAAGTAATGTTGGTTTTGGTACGACGAGAAACATTGAACAGAACACCAGTAGGAGTGAAGTGACGAGCCGAGATATCCAGGGCTTTGACATCTGACAGACGTTTGATAGAAACAAGACAAAGTAACATTGTTAGTTTGGCCGAAAGCATTTTCAAAGATAAAGAATCATTACCCTGCCACGAGACAAACATTTGTAGGACTAGGTTCACATCCCATAAAGTGGAGTATTTGGGAATTGGGGGATTGGAGAATTTTACTCCTTTTAAAAGACGACAAATGATAGGATGTTCTCCTACGGGTTTCCCGTTTATAAACGGGTGATGTAGAGATATCGCTGATCTATATAGATTGATGGTTCTGTACGATTTGCCAGCGCTAGCTTGAGAAGAAAGAAAATTAGCTATCAGAGTTAGATCTGCTGAAAAGGGATCACATACTTTTCCCAAACACCAGCTAGACCAGATGGACCAAGCTGACTTGTAAGCCTTGGAAGTATCCAGAGCCCAGGAATTGTTGATGTAGGTTGAAGCCTCGAGTGAAATTCCTGGATAAGATGAGGAAGACTTGAGACTTTCCAGGCAGATAGGAGAAGGGTTTTGTTGAGAATGAGGTCGTGGGGGAGACCTTGTGGATCGAGAAGGAGGGAGGGAAAGGAGGGCAGAAGCACAGGGAAGTTGACAGCTAATTCTAGGAGAGTGGGATACCACACTTGAGCTTGTCACAACGGGACTACTAAAACAACTGTGGCTTTTTGACATCAGAGATGGGTGAGGACTCTGTTTATCATGATGAAAGGAGGGAATGCATAATGTATTGCATGATGCCACTGTTGAAGAAATGCATCGGTCGCTAAAGCGTGAGGGTCTGGTCTTCAGCTGAAGAAACGAGGAAGCTGTGTGTTCAGACGGGAAGCGAAGTGGTCTATATGGAAAGGACCCCATTTGCGATGAATAGAATTGAAGACTGAAGAGTGAAGCTTCCAGTCGCTGTAATCTGAAAGATGACGAGAAAACCAGTCTGCAACTGAGTTGAGAGAACCTGGCAAGTGTTCTGCTTGAACTGAAATTTTTCGGTGAAGGCAGAATTCCCAAAAGCTCTTTGCTACTTCTGCTAGCGGTTTGGATTTGGTACCGCCTAGGTGATTGATGTATTTTACCGCTGTGAGGTTGTCCATACGAAGAAGTACGGAACAAGAGACTCTGTTTTTGGTGAAAGTTTTTATTGCAAAGGAGCCTGCAAGCATCTCTAAATAGTTGATGTGCAATGAGAACTCCTGTCGAGACCATGTGCCTCCAGTCGATATCTGCCCACACCTTGCACCCCAGCCTGTTAGGCTTGAATCGGATTCTAAGACAAGATCTGGGACTGAGGCAAAGATGGTCCTGCCATTCCAGGCTTCGAGATGGTCGAGCCACCATTGGAGTTCTGTACGGGATTCGAGGTCGAGGGGGATGTAATCTGAATAAGCAAGACCTTTGCGTAGATGACGAATTTTCAATCTGAAGAGCCCGAAAGTGAAGAGGGCCCGGAAAAATTGCCTGAATCGATGAAGAAAGAAGGCCTACAATCCTTGCAAGAGACCTGAGGGAGAGAGAAGTCTGCTGTAAAGATAGGGTTATCTCTGATTTGATACTTTTTATTTTTGAGGTCGGGAGTTGAAGGAGGCCTTGAGAGGAATTGATTAGGAATCCTAGAAATTCCATTGTCTGCGACGGGGTAAACGTCGATTTCTCTTTGTTGACTAGAAAGCCTAGGTCCGAAAGAAGAGAGATTACTTAAGAGAGTTGGGACCGAAGGGTAGAAATGTCTTGATGCATTAGAAGAATATCGTCTAGATAGATTATCATTCTGAAGCCTTGAGATCGAAGAAGAGCTACAATCGGTTTCATTAACTTGGTGAAGCACCAGGGGGCCGATGAAAGACCGAAGGGTAGGCAGGTAAACTGGTAGGTGTGATGATTCCATTGAAATTGGAAAAACTTTCTGTGAGAGTGATGTATGGGGACTGTTAAGTAAGCGTCTTGAAGATCTAGACGGACCATCCAGTCGTTGAGAAGGAGCGAATCTCTTAGATGGAGAATCGTTTCCATCTTGAAGTGTCGATAGACAACAAATTGATTGAATTTTCTGAGGTTGATGACTGGTCTGATTTTCTTGTTTTTTCTTATCACTAAAAACAGTGGGCTTATGAATCCTGAAGGAAGGGGACGCGCTGGTTGAATAGCATGTTTTTGAAGAAGATCTTGGATTTCTGTGGAAATGAGATTTGACATTTCTTCTGTAAATTTGAGGGGAAGAAGGGGGAGGGTTGAAAGGGAGTTTCGTAAAATTCTATTAAATAGCCTTTGACGGTGTTGAGAACCCAGGGGTCTGAAGTAATCTCCTTCCACTTGTGGAGAAAGAATTTTAGACGACCCCCTATAGAAAGATGGCCAGAAGGTTGGCTTACCTGAGTTGTTATAGGACCTGCGTTGATTCCTTCCTCTGAATCCTCTGGAACGCTCTGGGTAGAATTGTGGGCGAAAGTCTTGTTGCTGTTGGTAATTATAGGAGCCTCTGAAGCCTTGGTTTCTGAAGGACCGGCCGGTGGAACGGCTTCTTCCTTTACCGGCCCTGGCAAAAACCTGTGAGTTAAAAACTTTTTTAAGTGACTGCTGGGCTTTGTCAATAGAAGCAAAGGTGGTGACGTATTTGCTTAGTTCTTTAATGAAGTTATCTTCAAAGAGTAAGCCATCAGCTTTAGCTCCTGGATCCTTAGCTGCCAGATTTGCAAGCTTAGGATCTAGCTTGAGCAGAAGTCCTTTTCGACGCTCGTGAGTCATGGCTGAGTTCGCATTACCCAGTAAACAAAATGCTCTCTGAATCCAGAGTGACAGTTCTTCAGGATCAATTGACTCGTCATTGGTTCTAGCGGATTCTGCGAGGTCAAAAATGCGGAATAAGGGACCAACCAAATCAAAGACTTTATCTTGGCACAGAGCTCAGGCTCTGTCCACCCCTTTTCGGGGATCTTTACCAAATTTGGAGAAGAAGGTTAGGAGGGACGGATCTATAGAAGGGGTAGCTGTAATGTGTAATGGGAGTGAGGGTCTGGGACATTCAGAACGTAGTTTTGTTCGTGCCTGTTTATCTAGGGGAAGGCGTAATTTTGCTAGAATATAGTTTGCAACATGGTCAGAAGGTAACCATTCGGTAGAATTGGGATGGTGGATTAAGCCAGGGTCAAACATGAGATTACCATCAGAATCTAAAAGGGGAGCGTGGGTTTGGTTAGTTGATGTTGGTTTAGATTTTTTAGGGGGAGGACCAATCCAAAAATTAGAGGAGTTATCTTCCTCATTGTCTGAGGAAGAAATATTGGTATCACCATCATCATCAGTGTCTCTAATATCCGCAATCACAATTTTTTGGGTCTTAGACAATTTTTTTGTTTTGTTTTTACTTTTAGTACCCATAATTTTATTCCCCTCCATAGTAGGAGGCCTTTGAGGAACTTCGTCCTCTATCCTGAGTGAGTTTGACTCACCATCCATAAGCGCAGACGAGGCGTTAGCCTGATTTAAAGAAGCCTCCGAGGCTTTGCACTTTCTGCTTTCCCCCGCAGAATGGGCCACTTGTGATTGGGATAAACAGGACGATACAGTGGAATGAATTTGTTTAGAAATTTTCCCCATAGAAGCAGAAACTGCTTTCTTAACTGAAGATTGAATAAAATTATTTAAATTATAAGAAAAATCGTCTTCAGAATCATCATTCGTTGTGAAAAACTCTGAGAAATCCATTTTGCTATGGAGAGAAGAGGAAAAACTGGTAAAAAAGGGGTTAACTAGGAAGGACAGGCTTTAAATTTTAATAGGCGTGTGACTCATCAGGCAATTGAGGAGAGAAAAGTCTGTAATTCGATGTGCGACTCGCTAGCTGCCTTAAAAGCTGACCGTTGAGTTTCTGGGCAGGAGAAGCTGTTCAAAACGCGGTAAAATCTGAAGAATGCTTTTAAAACACGAGCGCTAGACCGGAATGCGCTCAGGAATGCGCTCCGGAATGCGGAGACTGGGCGTTTGAAGGTCGCGTCAGCCGGCGTTCAAAATAGAACGTTCACGGCGACGCGACTGGAAAGACGAGGGAGGTATTTCCTTTCGCGCGCGAGAGAAAGAGAAAGAGCGGTTGGGGCAGCAAAGGCACACGCATTTCAGTTAAACACAAAACGTTATTAATATTTAAACATAAAACAGTAAAATACATTGATATTAGAATAAATGTATGGAGCAACGAAAGATATACTTATCTTGACTGCGAGCAGCAAGAAAAGAGGGCTGCCTGCAGTCAGGATTGGTATATGTTACGTGATACAGTATACTGATTGGTTAATGTTAATAGTCTTATCTCCCATTGGTTGCTTGTTGCGCAAACCTCTGGGATTGGTGTTTTCCTCTTGGCTGCTATTAAAATAAAGCAGGAAAAGAAAGCATAATAGGAGCCTCCGGTCTTGTCATAAAATTCATCACTGTATGTGTGCTTCCTCGATTACAGCCTAGCTTTCGACAAAGTCAGTCCGGGAATACCATAGAGAAAGCTAAATGACTGGAATATTCCTGAACAACTCTTTGCAGCTATTTATTTCCTTTATGGACTGACACCTTTGTAAGGGTAGAGTTGGATAACAGGTCATCAATCTCCATGAAAATTTCAATCAACCAGGGCCTGAAAAAGGCTGTGTTTGCAGCAGTGCTTTTAAATCTATAGACAGCCAACCTACTGCAATGTCCGAAAACACATAAAATCTTTCCTCCAAAAACTGGGAGCAAGACATTTTCCACTCCTACAGTATTTAGATGACACTGCACTGCTAAATCAAACTGTGATTGGCATCCAAAAGGTCCTAAATGGCCTACAGTAGTACAGTCAAGACAATTAATTTAAATAAAATCTGCCAAAACCAAAGATAATGAAATTTTGCACCACAAAATCAAGCAGGTATGGAAGTTACGAGACCAAAAGACATCTACCACAGACTCATATCTTTAACCATGAGTACTGTTAAATGCCAAATCAAAAATTTTAAATCAGTTCAGAGCGGTTCAAGCCCATGCCAGGTATCTGCAAAACCTATTACGGAAAATTAACAGAAGTTGAAATAGTTCAAGAGGTACTTGGGTGCTAGGAGCATTGAGAGCAAAACTAGCAAAATTATATGGGTCCTCAACCTGAGGTTCAAAGCTCTACATAGCCTTCGAAAAAATCTATTTGAGTGCCATTTGGCCAGTGTTCAGGTTACCAAGAGGTAAGCCAGTTTGTAATTTCAGACTTGAGATTGCATCAAAAAACAAAATGTGGGATGGAATTCTATTCCACATGCAACAATTTACAATCCTTGCTCTATACCAAATACCTGGTCCTCCAATGAGATGTATCCCTTTTTATGGATGGAAAGGCCTCACCCACATTGTAGTGGCATGCTTCATCACAGGCCAGTCCATCCCACCAGGTTAAGATATCACTAACCCGGCGTCTCAACCGTAGCCTGAAGGGAGAACTAGCTCCTTTGGGGGGAACGGAGATCTAAATAAAGTATTTTCCAGTCAGTCGGGCACCAGTTTGATCATTCAAACATTTAGGTCTTTAATTCTCTTCTGAATGTGGAAGAAGCTGTGTCCTCCGCTGTTGGCTCGACGGAATGTTGGGGTGTCTATGAAAGACAAGAAGATGATTGAAGGTGTCTGGTCAGTTGGTGGAGGGTCAGGCCTTTGTTGATTTATGCTGGTCCTTAGTTGTGCAGGCCCTTGTAGGCGTGGGTCAGCATCTTGAACTGGAATCTCTTCTGAACAGGGACGCTGTGTAGTTTCTTGAGATGAGGTGTGATGTGGGTCCCTCTGGGGAGGTCGAGTACGAGAATTGCCTCTGAGTTCTGTATTGTCTGGAGTCTCTTCAGGAGGTGTGCAGTGATTCCTATGTAGAGCGGGTTTCCGTAGTCCAGTTTACTTTTAATAAGGGCCTGTGAGACGGTCCTTCTGGTGTTTGCCGGGGGCCACCTGAAGATCTTGTGGAGCACGCAAAGCGTGTGGAAGCAGGCAGATGAGACTGCGTTGACTTGCTTCTCCATGGATATCTTGCTATCCAGGATGATGCTGAGGTTGTGGGCGTGGTCTGTTGGGGCAGGGGGGTGCCGATCTCCATGGGCAGGCTGCCATGTGCCGGTCCATGATGAGGTGTTTTTCCCAAAGATGAGGGCTTCAATTTTTTTGGTGTTGAGTTTGAGACAGTTGTCCATCATCCTGTCTGTGATGTTCACCATGCATCTGTGAAAGTTAGCTTAGGGGTGGAGGGATCTTCAGAGA
Organism: Pleurodeles waltl; assembly: GCF_031143425.1. NCBI lineage: Eukaryota > Metazoa > Chordata > Amphibia > Caudata > Salamandridae > Pleurodeles > Pleurodeles waltl. The sequence continues at coordinate 1,052,837,997 of NC_090440.1, forward strand.
ATGAGAGGATGTGCTGTGTGTCATCAGCACAGGAGATGATGTTGAGTCCGTGTGATCTGACCACAGCGGCCAGAGGGGTCATGTAGGTACTGAAGACGGTCAGGCTGAGGGACCATCCTTGGGGGACTCCCAAAGGTAATTTCCTTGAGCCCTGAGGTGAATGGTCCTTTGGGTTCTGACAGTGAGGTAAAAGGCGATCCATTTGAGGGTATTTTCTTGAATCCCAATATGTGGAGTCTGTTGATCAGGATGTGTTGGGAGACATTGTCAAACATGTGCAGGAGGAGGAGGGCTGCTGTTTCCCTGCAGTCCAGGAGTGCTCTGGTGTCATCTGTGGTTGCAATAGGGCTGTCTCGGTGCTGTGGTTAGCTCAAAATCCAGATTGGGAGGGGTCCAGGCGGTTTTGGTCTTCAAGGAGTTGGTTGAGTTGCTGGTGGATCCCTTTCTCAAGGACCTTTGCTGGATAGGGGAGCAGAGAGATGGGCCGGTAGTTCATTAATTCGGCTGGGTCGGCTGATCGTTTTTCAGAAGGGGCCTCACTTCACCATCTTTTCAGTCCTCAGAGAAGGAGGACACAGTGATGGAGGTGCTCAGAACTTTCCTTAGCTCGTTGCCAATTGTCATGTTTCCGGGGTTAAAGATGTGGTGGGGGCATTGGTCCGTGGGTGCATCGAGCGCATTGAGTTCGTGATGGAGATAGTGTCTTGCGTGGTGAGTAGTTCCCAGTGGGTGAGAAGGTGTTCAAGGTTTGTGTTCGTTGGTGTGAGTTGGTTGATGCTGTCTGAGGTGGAGAGTTGGTGTTAAAAGTTTTTATAGATGGCAGAGATCTTGTCGTGGAAGAAGTCTGCAAGGTTGTCACAGAGTTCCTGGGAGGGTGTGATGTCATTCTCCATGGCTGCAGTATTGGCGAATTTCTTCACAATGGTGAAGCGTTCTTTGCTGGGGTTTGTGCTGGCTTTGATGTGGTCTGCTGGGGTGTCCTTCTTGGTTTCTTTCAGAAAGCAGTGGCACTGGTTGAGAGCAGACCTGAAGTCGGTGTGGTCTTCTGTTTTTTTTTATCAAGCGCTAGGTCCTTGTTGAACCAGCTTGCTCTTTTGCTTTGTTCTTTGACCGTGGTGTCTTGGCGAGGGAGATGGCATTTGCACATTCTGTGATCCACTAGGAGAAGTTCCTAGCTGCTTGTTCAAGGCCGTGCGTAGAGTCTGGCTGTTGGGAGCAGATAGTGTTGTTCCAATGGTCTTCTGATACATTTTTCCAGTCTCTGTGCATGAGTCAGGGGGGCACGGTGCTGGGGTGGGTGGGTCCTGAAATGGTGAAATGTAGGATGTGGTGGCCAAATTCAGGGGCATATTTATACTCCGTTTGCGCCAAATTTGCGTAGTTTTTTTCGACGCAAATTCGGCGCAAAACTAACGCCATATTTATACATTGGCGTTAGACGCGTTTAGTGCCAAAGTATGAGTAAAGAGCGTCATTTTTTTGCGTGAACGCCTTCCTTGCGTTAATGAGATGCAAGGTAGGCGTTCCCGTCCCAAAAAATGACTGCGACGCAAATGCGTCGTATTTATACTCCCGGGCAAAAATCACGCCCGGGAGTGGTCGGGTCAAAAAACCCCGCATTTGCGCCTCTTTTTAACGCCTGGGTCAGGGCAGGCGTTAAGGGACCTGTGGGCTCAAAATGAGCCCACAGCTGCCCTCCCATGCCCCCAGGGACCCCCCCTGCCACCCTTGCCCACCCCAGGAGGACACCCAAGGATGGAGGGACCCACCCCAGGGACATTCAGGTAAGTTCAGGTAAGTATAAATGTGTTTTTTTTTTATTTTTTTTTGGCATAAGGGGGCCTGATTTGTGCCCCCCTACATGCCACAATGCCCAATGACCATGCCCAGGGGACATAAGTCCCCTGGGCATGGCCATTGGGCAAGGGGGCATGACTCCTGTCTTTACTAAGACAGGAGTCATGTAAATGGCGTCTGGGCGTCGTTAAAAATGGCGCAAATCGGGTGGAGGCGATTTTTTAGCGTCAACCTGACTTGCACCATTTTTAAGACGCCCTACCCTAATGCCATTTTTCCCTACGCCGGCGCTGCCTGGTGTACGTGGTTTTTTTCCACGCACACCAGGCAGCACCGGTCTGCTTGCGCCGGCTAACGCCATTCAATAAATACGGCGCCCGCATGGCGCTTCAGAATGGCGTTAGCCGGCGCAAAAATTTTTGACGCTAAACTGGGTTAGCGCAGTTTAGCGTCAAAAAGTATAAATACGGGCCTCAGTGAGTGGTGTGGATGCACCTAACTCTATCACTGGAGGTGGAGATGGGGTTGAGTGTGTGTCCTGCTATGTGGGTAGGGTCAGTGATGAGCTGTTTGAGGCCGATGTTAATCATGCTTTCTAGGTGGTTGTTAGAGTTGGTGCTGTTGGGGTCGTGGGGATGAAAGTTGAGGTCCCCTAGGAAGATGTAGTGCTTGGAGTCATTTGCGGGTGAGGCAATGAGTTCCGGGATGGCATTGCAGAAGCTGCGGCATGATCTTGGTGTTCTTTAGGCAAGAGTGCCTCTGATGGTGCTTTTTCTATCCATGTGGAGTTGCAAGTTGATGTTTTCCGTTACTGGTGTTGGGTCCTCAGGGGATGTTATGCAGCAAATGGTGTCCCTGTAGGTGATTTCTATTCCACCTCTGTTCTTGTTGGTTTGGTCCCAGTGTGTTATTTTGTCACCTTCGGGGATGGCGGTGGCGATGTCTGGTGTGGAGGCGGGGTTTTGCCAGGTTTCTGTGAGAAAGATGATGTCTGGGCTGAGCAAGGAGATCATGTCCCAGACTTCTGTGGCATGTTTATCGAGTGAAAATGCTTTGAGAAGGATGCACTGGGGTTGTGATGTTGTGGTCTCGGTTGATGTAGCAGGTGCGCCAGGGCATTAGCGATGTCTCTGGTGTCATTGACTACTTCGGTGCTGAAGGTGAGGCAGCAGTGTCACAGGAGAAAGATCCTCTGTTGGTGCACAGGGATGTGTGTCAGCAGTGGTTGTTGGTGCATCCTGTGTTCAGAGGTCAGCAGAGGTGTATCTTTGTGTGGTGGAAGAGCCAGGGGTCCTGGCGCGGTACAGGTGCAGATGGGCTTGCCTTTGGCGCTGCAGCCTCCACTAAGTAGGTTCTGGGAGAAGGGAGGGTGCTGGAAGGCAGTGGGCGCGGCTAGGCAGGAGGCAGGAAAACAGGCAGCAGGTGGGAGCAGCAATGGAGAAAACAAGGAAACACAGTGAAAAAATGAAGGCAGAGCAGGGGAAAGTACTCAGAAAAATGAGAAAAAAGGAAGATGAAAGCAGCTAAAACAAGGCAGGCTGAAAGCTTGAGAAAGCACTCAGAGAAAGAGGGGGAAAGGCAAGAGGAATCAGTAAAACCGAGGCGTAAAGCAGGAGAAAGCGCTCAGAAAAACAGGGGAAAAGGCAGGAGACAGCAGTAAAAACGAGGGACAAAGCAGGAAAAAGCACTCACAAAAACTGGAGAAAAGGAATGAGGAAGCAGTAAAAACAAGGCCGAAAGCAGGAGAAATCACTCAGAAAAACATTGGAAAAGGCAGGAAGAAGCAGTAAAATAGGGCAGAAAACATGAAAAAGCGCTCAGAAAAACGGGAGAAATGGCAGGAGGAAGCAGTAAAAACAAGGGAGAAAGTAGGAGAAAACACTCAGAAAAACAGGGAAAGACAGGAGGAAGCAGTAAACTGACGCAAAAGCAGGAGAAAACACTCAGAAAATATGGAAATATGAAGGAGGAAGCAGTAAAATGATGCAAAAGTGGAGGAGAGCCATGCAGCAGCCTTGGAAAGCTGGGCCTGGGACCTGCTCTGTAATCTCTGCAATCGGACAAAAGAAAGTTTCGGTGGGTCAAATGGTTTAACCTACATATGTGGCAATTTATCGACATGCTCAAGTGGTTTATATAAACCTATGACATATTAATGTTAATATTCCAAAAGCATAAAGGGTTTATTCATGCAGACACTTCTCAAATTGGAAAGCCCAAAGTAAACCTTATCAACTGTGAGAACACTACAAAGAATTCAGAACGCTGTCACTAGACTCCTCCTACATGTAAAGCTACAAGCATAAATCTATCCTGCATTACAGGCGCCACACTGGTTACCAGTTGCCAGAACATAATCCTTCAAGCTTCTTGATGAAGAGGGCCACTCTTTATTAGAAAGAATATGAACAAATACATAAAACGTAGGGACCTAACCTCAAGACTGGCTCCCTGCCTCATAATTCTTACATACAGAAAAAAAAATATGGGTGGAATATCTTTCTCTACTCAAGCAGCCTAACTATGGAGTTCCCTTCCCGCAAGCATAAGATCCATAGACAACCATCTCCACTTCAGAAGATTAGTCAAAAGCTGTCTCTTTCCGACATGATGACTAAACTCACAACTTAAAGATGTACCACAGCAGTATGTTCAAACGTGACAAACTATACTTCCTGTGGTATGGAAAACAGCTGTTACTTTGAACTAACTAGGACTCCAGTTATAGGCAGATACCTTTATATAAGGGGACAATTGTATATTACACCACAGGACACATGTGGATATCAAATCATGTCAAATTGCTGCGTCTATATACATATATGTGAATAATAGACAGTTACGCCTGCTGCTAATAACTACAATGGGTGCTGTGTGTATAGTTATGCGGATATAACTTAATTATGGGTATTTGAAAGCATAAACGAATGTGCCACACAATAAATGTGGGCAGCAGACCATGTAGCTATTGCGCTTCAATGTGCATATGGGTATTTATGTAGAGGGGTTTAATCAAGCAAATACAACTTTACCAACGTTCATGTGTATATATATATATATATATATATATATATATATATATATATATATATATATATATATGTATATAGATACAGAAAGAAACCCTTCCCATCCCTATTCCATGTAACTCATCCCAAAACTGCTTACTAACTTGAACTCGCAAACATCCTTCTCAGGGGCATGTCCAAGATGGCACCCGGACGGTAGCAGTATCTAATAGCAGATTCTCTGAGCTCTGCCCTCGGCTCGGTAAAACCGGTGCAGATCGGGACACCTCAGCACTGGTGACCGGAGGTGCAGCCTCCAGAGCAATGTAGGAAGGTGGGGGCATGATCATGTGCTGAAGCACTGAGCTACATGCACCATCTCCGAGGCTCAGACTACGAGCTCCCCGGTCTGCCTGACCTTAAAATTGCGGCTGCCTGGAGATAAGTGCAGGAAGGCCTAACTACTATGTGAGGCACCACACTGCAATGTTTGCTGCCAGGGGCCTTGACCCAATCAACAGCCATAGCCCTACCCCAGAGTCCCAAACTACGCTTGTGGGATGCAATTGCTTCACAACGACAAGGCTCCACCGGTGAGCAAAGCAGCAGAGGGCTCAGGATAAGGCAGGAGCACGAGGCAGTGAGATGACCTGCCCTGGGGGACTTTAATGGAAGACAACACAGCTCTGACACCCTTTAAGAGCAGCAGTACGCTTGGTGGGGGGGTTCCTCTGACAATAACAGGGAGTGGATACGGCTAAACAATACTGCGGTGCCTGGGCAGCGTGGGGCACATCCTACTGTTCCCTGGACAATGACCTCTCGTCAGGAGGCGGCACCACTGCGGCCCCTACCTATGCTGCACAGGGTGTGGGCCTGCCATTCTCTGGTCATGGATGGTGCATCCCTGGGGGTGCAATAGGCACTGTAGAAAGCCTTTAAGGTGCCTGACTGCGAGCCGCACACCCCAGCATAGCTGCAGTCATTGCCTCAGCGTGGCTGGTTGGATCGGGCCTTCTGCCTTGTCGGATGGGCATCAGTTAGACCATCCACAGACTGATGATCCTCTATGCTAGCATTAGAACCCCAAAGGTGAGAGATATTGATAATTGGCTGAAGGAATAACACCTGCGGTGCCACGGGGTGTCTGACACAGTGAGCTATAGCTGCCTACTCCGCAGAAGATTATGGCAGAAAGAGGCCTCCATTAGGGATCTGCTTGCCAAACCAGTGGGGAAAAAATGGACCATCACAAGGAAACCACCTCTTTGGCACCTCCATTGACAGATGGCGACGCCACAAGAACAGCCAACAGTGCCGAGCACATCACACGCACCTTCCTAGAAACCCTTTTTGGAGCTCTCCATGCAGACATCGCATTACAGCAGACATCAAAGGCCTTAAAGGCCTCATGTAAGAAATGAACGAACTGGGAGATCGAGTGTCTGGCCTTGAACAAACCAGCGGTGCGCGAGGAGAGGAATTGGGCGCTCATCGCCATGAAATTTTGGACTTGCAAAACAAAAATGCAGAATTTGGCTACCTGGTGGAAGACCTCGAAAACAGATCCAGAAGGGCCAACATAAGAATTAAGGGAGTCCTTCTGCAAGCTGCTGGAGAGAATCTGGGGGACTATGTCCGGAAACTCTTCCATCATGTTATATCAGTACTTGCACTCCAAGATATTATACTGGACAGAACCCATAGGGTTGGGAGACCTCCTACATCCCCTGGGCAGCCCCAAGATTTCTTGACCTGCCTTTACTACTTTCAACAAAAAGTCATGATTATGGCAGAAGTGCTGGTTCGCAATCATATAGACTTTGAAGTCAACAAAGTCTGGTTCTATCAATTTCTCTCACCCATTACCCTGCAACGTCGCCGCCAACTGCATCCTGCCATGGAACTTCTCCAAAAGAGAGACATGCGTTATCGATGGGGTCACCCATTTCGCCTGACATTCGTTTGAGACATTGAGCATGTAGTGTGCACACCTTGGAAGAGGCACAGGCAATGCTGCCTATCATGAACCAACGAAGCATAGACGCGTCTCCCACGTCAATGTTGAACCCCCCACTCTCATCTGAGTCCTTCAGGCACTCTGCATGAAAGTAAAAGGTGAGGGGGTGTTGGAGGGTTGGAACCACTGAAATAAAAAGCTGGAGCGAAAGAGCAGCCTTTCTTCAACTGCTGAATCCCTGGGATGGAGCCTACGACCCAGACAATGACTAAGATCTGGTTTCACAGCTATGATGGCCCTGAAGGCCCTAATTCTGTGATAACTTTCTGCCTCGCACAACACATGGAAGGGAAGGTCATATGGACCCCATCTCTGTGGTTTGGGAATGACACGCACTGACAGCGGAGTCTCCCTCTCCATAGAAGTGGCCTCTGCTCTGTCTGCAATGCTCCGACATGGACCCGAATCTGCTTGTTTGATGCAGTGCTGGGACAGACTATTTCCTCCTCCTATTTCTGCCAGTCCATTCTAACTCTCTTCTCCTTTTAGCCTACCTATCATTGCAAGCAAGAAATAGATGTTGTACTATACCTATCTGCAAGATCTTAGTTGGCCCTACTCAGACAAACTATGGTGAGTCTCACAAGCACACACCCCCCCCACAGTCTTCCCACATTCTCTGTTATAATGTGCGGGCATTAATTCACCCTCAAAACGTTTAGCATTTTTGTCTTTGCTTCGAGGATCCAAATGTGATATATGGCTGGTACAAGAAACTCACCTCCTTCTGGCCTCCCATTTCCCGGGCAAGGTGTTCCAGACACAGGCTGACATCCCAGGTAGGCTCTTATCACTCCGCATTACTTTACAACAATACACCTTTACATTTGCTACTCTCTATGCACCTAATGATCATAAGGAGGCCTTTATTCTAGAAGCATTGGGTCGGGTGATGGCCACCACAGATAAAGATGTCCTCATGGAGGGGACTTTAACTTACTGCCCGATACGGGACTGGATAGATCTGTGCAAAGGGTGGGTCAAACAGGAGCGTTTTCCGCACACAGTTTGGAACAACTGACTAGATACGGGCTTACAGATGTCTAGCACAGCTGCCACCCCATTGAGAGAGACTACACTTTATTTTCAGTGGCACACCTGAAGTATGCATAAGTAGATCTCTAGCTAGCTACACCTCAACTCTTGGAGTCTATCTCTCGTGTAGACATAGGGACGACGACGTTCTCAGACCATGCCCCCTTCACACTACCATACATCTCCCAGGCTAAGCCCCTCAACACCGCACTGGGGGCCAGATTTAAGGGAAAATGACAGTACGCCTCATTGCGCCAAATTTGGCAGCTTCGCACACCATCATTTTCACAACAAATGGATGTGGGAAATTTTATAGAATACAGTGCACCCCTGTGTTTCCCCCTGCGCCGGCGCTGAATTTGCTGTTGTGTGCCAATGTAGCAACCCTTGCACCATTGTGCATTGATGGCTGCGTTAAGGGGAGAGATTGTTTTTGTGCGGGAAGGAACACCTTCTTGCACAAAAACAATCTTAAAAGGCAATTTGCTCTTTCTATGTGTGCTGTAGGATGGAACTACCTCACGTTTAAAAAAACTCGTAAATCTGGGGCAGCATCAAAACGTAATTGGTGTTGCTGTAGCACACCCGTAGCAACACCCATTGCATACCCCTTCCATGCAAAGTGCTGCGTGTGACGGGGCCCTATTTACAAGGTGGTGTTAAGCCAAAAAAAGTGGCTTAACCCCACCTTGTAAATACGGTGCAGTGCTTAGCGCCACTGGAGTGTCACTAAAAGTGACTCTCCGGTGGCGCTAGGGGCTCTTAAATAAGCCCCTTGGTGCCTTAATCATAGACTTCTAACTAGCACAGCACATGTCACAGAGTTATCTGGCACCATTGCTGAATTTTTGAGACACAATGACCTCCGAGACATGCCCATTGCAACTCTCTGAGATGCACTGAAAGTGGTGCTTCGTGGCCACTTGATCGATTTGGCAACACGCCTTAATAGAGACCTGAGAGATAAAAGAGCCTTGCTTGAGGGACAGGTGAAATAACTAGAAATGGAACGCAAACAAACAATGTCTCATGAGTTACGCTGCTAATTAAATACAGCGCACAAGAAACTTTGGGCACTGGACATGGACAGAGTGGCATAAGCCCGCATGTGCACCAAACAAAAATGTAATGTAGGGAGTAAGAAAGCTGGACGACTCCTAGCGCACCACTTGTGGTCCCAAGCTGTCTGACAACAGATAGCGGTGCTAGAGGGACTACAGGGTGCCTGCCTTGATCAAAATGAACAAATTGCTGACTCCTTCAAGCAATTTTACACACAGCTCTCCTCTGCTGACCACTTAATGAAGGGGGATCTTTTGCCATACCTAGCTGGAGCACCTACCTCCATCAGACGCTCTGGCTTTGGACCAGGATATCAAGGAAGAAGAACTGAGGTCAGCGATTTCCCATTTGCAGCCCAGTAAGGTACCTGGGCATGATCGTTACACCTCAGCATTTTACAAACTATTTGCCAACCAACTGGCCCCTATACTCGTGCACCTTTATAATTCCTTCAGCACCACAGGAACACTTACAGATTCTGCAATGCAGTGCTCCTCCTTCGGACTGATCTTGTTACTAAGGTGCAACAAGTACTAAATCCTTGCACCGTATTTACAGAGTGGCGCAATGCATGCATTGCTCACTCTGTACCCCTTTGTGCTACATTATGCCTGTGCAGGCAGGCGTTTAAATGGGACTTCCATTCTTTAGAATGGGCCACCTTGTACTCTGCAGGAGTAGCACCAACAGTTTGGCTCTAGTCCTGCAGAGTACATCAATAGCGTCACATTTAATGATGATATTGCCCCCTACCCTCCACCATAGTGTGCTGTATTTTAAATACGGCGCACACATGGTGGTGGTAGGGGGGCGTTAAGGGGCGCAGGGAAAGTGTCTCCTCACTTGGTGCAGCTCCACTATCCATAAATCTGCCCCTTAATGTGGACGCCAAGATATTTACCTCTATTGTGGCGAGTCGATGAGCCCCCTACATGCAGGACTTTATCGACCCAGATCAAGCCAGGTTTATCCCTGAGTGCAACTGCAGTGATAATACGAAACATATTGGCCATTTGTTGGATAAAATCCAATGCTCTCAAATATCATCCCTGCTGTTATCAGTTGACGCTCAGAAGGCCTATGACCGGATGCATTGGCCCTATTTATTTGCTGTGCTTTGGCGAGCGGTTCCTCAGCTGGGAGCAGTGCAGCTACAATGGTCTCAAGATGGTGGTTCGGGTGAATGGGCTAAGATCCTCCCCCTTTCAGATTGCTCAGGGAACCAGACAAGTTTGCCCATTATCCCACTACTTTTTGCACTGTATATGGAGCCCTTCGCTGAATGTATACATCGAAACTCCACAATAACTGACATTCAGATGGAGGGAAGAGAACACAAGTTAGCTCTCTATGCAGACGATGTCATGGTGACCTTGATGCATCCCCTTCAGTCCCTGCCCCCGCTGGTGGAGGAGTTGGCGGCTTTTGGAAGTGCTTCTGGGTTTAAGGTGAAGCTACAAAAATCTCAGATCCTACATTTGACAGTTCCAGCAGTGGATTGTAGTCTTCTACAATACCACTTTCCCTTCTTCTTGGCTGTGCAGGATGTGGTGTATTTGGGACTCCGTATTCACTCCACTACGGTTCAAACTGCAGTATCTAACTATGGCACTTTGCTGTCAAACACACGTGCAGACCTTCCCTCTTGGAAGGCCTATGCACTATCCTGGCTATTAAGATGACATTGCTACCCAAAATACTTTACATCATGCAGACGTTGCCCTTATCCCCTCTCCACAAGTACTGACAAAATTACAACACCACATAGAGGACTACATTTGGGGAGGGAAACAAACATGAATGGCCAGGAAACAAACTTACCTGCCCCCAGGGGCGGGAGGCCTGGGGATCCCTCACCTTCCGCATACTACAAAGCTGCTCAACTGTGGTATCTGATAGAGTGGACCAGACCCCACAAGGAAAAACAATGGGTCTTCATTGACCAGGCCATCGCAGGCATAAACATCTGGAAGATACCCTGATTACCTAAACACCACAGACCACCAGGAGTTTACATTCCCTAATTTTAAGAGCCACGATGGGAGTCTGAAACAAAGTACAGATGGGCAGAAATCTTTCACCCGAATCTCCCTCTCACTCCAATCCTAGGTAACCCGGATTTTTCCCCCACTTATAGGGGATCCAGTTATGAGGTGTGGCAGCAAGCCAATTGTAAGAGGATTGGTGACTTGTTTGATGAGTTGGGCCTTCTAACCTTTGCACAGATCCAACAACAATATGGTATTTCCGAAACCGCCGGGTGACAATATCTGCCCATCTGCCATTGGGCCACTCAATCTTCCACTTGGCCACATGATAGCTGCCCACTACTCCCCTTCGAGAAATGGCTCCTGACTAGAGGTTCCGATAAGCACCTACTCACAGATAACTACACCTTTCTTAACACTATACAAGCTCCACTGGTATCCTCGGCACAATGGCATTGTGAGAGGGAGTGTGAGGGCTCCTTCAAACCTAAAGAGCGGTCCGAAATTCTAAAATGGGCAAATTTTTCAGCATGCAGCGCCTCGGGCAAAGAGACCCTTCTTAAGATGGTACACTATTGGTACTATACACCGGCACAGGTTGCCCAATGGAGGAGGGATGGGAATGCCCATTGCTGGCCAGGCTGCAGTCAAGAGGGAACCTTGACACACCTCCTCTGGAGATGCCCGAAACTCCACTGCTATTGGTCTGAAATCTTAGACACCATTGACACAATGTATAACATAATGATCCCTAGATTTCTGAGCTATATTCTTTTACGCCTTCTGGATGTCTTAAACTACCCCTTGGAATCCTTTCGGGGACGAGCAGTTACATTTGCCCTATATGCTAATAAACAGTTTTTGTTAACACAATGGGGCAGTGACATCATACTCACACACTTCGATTGGCTATGTAGATTTTGGGATCTACTAGGTATGGAGAAGCTGACGACCATGGTCGAACAAAAATTGCCACAATTTGATAAAAAATTCGGCCCGTGTTTGCAATACCTCTCGCAAGAATTCGTAGAACTCACATACCCTGCTCATTTATGGATTCTCTGTCTCACACCCACAGACTCAATTCCGGCCTCACAGCAGACATAATCCGGGGGACCTCAGCTTGATCAATATCAGGCTCTGCACCTCTGCTCCATCGCTTTAGTCACCTTCTTAGCGGTATATGTACCCCACCCTCTCTCTTCTGCCTCTTTCTCTGTGCTATCCTTTCTTCCTAGTGCTGCTCACTGGTCACTGGTTGTAGGTGAGATGTTTTGTATTGTTGCATAATTACTTCCAAACTCAATAAAAAGAAATGTAAACCCAAACATCCTTCTCAGTCTTTCACTCTTCTTTTTAAGACGTGTCACCCAACTAACGAGGACACACAACCATTACTTACAAAGCAACTCACTATGTCCTCTTTTCAAATCTACTCCTATCATCTATTCCTACCCCAAACTCTATCAGACACACATGCAAGTGCTCTTTCATTCTTCGCAGGATTCAAAAGCTTTACTGAGGTCGATAGACCTTTGCCCCAGAAAGAGTGAGGTGAACCATCCACAAATTTACATCAACACCACCCAAACAATGTAAATGCCTTGACCAATGTGGCCACGAAAGGAAAACTCCAGTCAGCAATAAAGTTCAAAGCTTTATTTTACAACCACAAATTTAGTGTCAAGACAATCGTAAATTCCATTTGTAAAGATATAGGATCACATAGGCTGCCCAAAGAGGCGAAACAAGTTCGAACGAGTTAGCATTAACACAATTAGGCATTCAAGAAGAATACGGCAGATCATTAATGCAATTATCTGAGATACAGAAGTATATCTCAGGCAAGAGTGTGTCAACATTTGTCAAGTTCTTGTAAGCACAATATGTACATCTGGGCTGGACATAGGTTGCCCCTACAGCTAACCAAATTAGGAAATGCATGTGAGAGGACAAACACATGCAGGTAAAAATACATCAGGAAACAAAAATAATTTAAGAAAAATATAACTTCAACCACAGGATACTAGCTAGAAAAATAACAAGAGTGAGTGTGAGCATGATAGATTCTATCCTAGAAAAATTGATATGTCGAAGGGCTATGGCAATCAGCTGAGAGAGCTATACTTCTCTAAAGGATAGAATTCAAGGATTCTTTATCAGCAAATCATCTAGATCAGCAGCAGAGTCCGGTCAGGCATGTCATCATGAAAGGTGCAGAGAGAGACCTGACTAAAACTTTAAAGTCCATCCCCAATATAAAATATATAAAACATGTTGATTTATCAGTTTAAAGCATCATGTCACTCAAAAAGAATATAATCCAATCAAAATATTAGGCAAACTTCAGGTTGCAACAGTCTGTTCATTTCCCAGGTCTGGCCTCTTTCCGTGTGATTCCAAACAGTAGGAACAAAAGTAACAAAAGTAAAGTTAATTTGGTTCCCAGGTTTTCTAGTCTAGAATCTAAATTATCCCTTAACATCATTTTCACTAACATATTGTTTAATAAGGAAGGCACAATGGTGACCACCAACAAATGAAAACATATGCACATTAAAAATGTGTGTCAGTGCAGCTTTCTACATTAGGCTGCCAAATATGAGACATGAATTGTCACCTTCTACTGATGTCTGAGTCACTAAAAACATTACTAAAATGTGGGCTTCAACACACATGAAGTCAAGAGCACAGTCCTAACACAACTAATGCACAATGTGAAACAAGACAACTTGTACTAACCTATTCACTACTAATTTCTGTTTCCGAAGTCGCCTACTACTTGCTGAAAAAAGAGCTTCAATGCCTCGTTCGGCATAGTAAGTGGTATATAAATACATTTACAATTTACAATTCAAGTTTTTGGCACTTTAACCACGACCTCAAAGAAGCTCAGTGCAGTGCTCTATTATCTTTTGTCTTTTAATCACTGTTAACAGAAATAATACTCCCGTAATCAGAACAGGTACAAAGGAAAAAGATGGGGTCAAACGTAGAAATCGTAAGGCAGACACCATCAGCCATTATTGCTATTGATAAAGACGGAAGGGTGATATTCATGAAAGTACTTCAGATTGTGTAATGAGCAATCGTTTGTCCAAACTCTGAGTTACTTGTGGCCAGATGTTTGAAATTGCATGTTTGTGAACTCTTAATAGCTAATTTTGGCGATTCGCTATTAGGAAGTCGCAATCTGCTATGTACAACAGTGTGTTTATTCCCAGTGGGTCGCAAATGGACCTATCTCATCAAAATTTATGAGGCAGGTCACAATTTGCAACCCACTGTGAATGGCCAAAATCAAAGGGATGGTGGCCTGCTGGGGGTCAGCACACCACCATGTCTGTGATTGCTTTTTGAATAAAGCAAACTTTTTTTTTTTTTAACGTAGCCTGTTTTCCTTAAAGGAAAACAGGATGCATTTCAAAAACAAAAATGAAAAGTTTTCTTTCCATTTTTTTAAGAGTAGACAGTGGTCAATGTTTGCACTCACATTCACAAAGGGGAAGGGGTTTTTGGGGACCCCTCCACATTTGCAAACAGGTTACCACCTCCTTCAAGGAGTCGGTAAAGGTGAATGTCTTTCGTCCAAATGTCAGGTGCAAGACATTCACACATACTAGTGCAATTCGGTATTAGGAAGGGACGCTCTGAACACGCTCCTTCCTTATACTGAATTACAAAAGCAAAATTTGATTCGGTAACAAATTACCCAGTCACATTTTGTCTTTGGTACATTGTACAAAGCATTTTTCTGGTTGCAAAAAACACTTTGTACATCTCGCCCTTGATGTTTTTATCATTGTAATGGTTTTTATTAACAAACGTCTTGACTGACGAGGACACTTTCTACAACATGGCCCAGATGCTAACACTTTTTTCTGAATAACATTTTACATAGTTCCTTCACATTTCACCAATCGTTGGTTGAAAGAACATGACAACTGTGCAGTACAAACACACGAGTGAGAAAAACAAATGAAAACAACAGTGTTCTATAAACACAGTGCCAAGAGGAATCAATTTCCAAATGTACAGAGCAGTGTGCATTTTGTGTCCTTCTGGTTGCTTCTTGAGTGCTCAACTCATGACTCACTCTTCTTGTTTTTTTAATTTAAAAAAATCGATGTTTTGCGGCTTGTAGATGTCTATCCGGGAGTCTCATCATGTCAATAAAAACAGAAGTTGGACATAAGACTTCAGCCTATATTAATAAATTTAAAATACTCTGAGGTTTATTTGGCATTACTCAAAAGAATGAGGTTGGGGGATATATTATAGATAAGTTCTCACAAGTATCCATCAAGAGCTGTGCTCAATGCTAAACTAGGATAATGGCAGAAAGAGAAATACTCACAGGGGCGGCTGTTCCATAAGGGCGGGGGAGCGTCGCCCCCGCCAGCAGCAGAAGCTGCAAACCTTTCAGAACAAAAGAGGCGTGGCCACGGGGGTGAAGGGCACTGTGGGGAGTGCTCAGCACTCTCCCTCAGAGCGCATGTGTGTTTGACCTGCCGTCTTGGGCCGGCCAAACACACATGTGCAGTAGGTTGTCTTGTTGCCAGGCTGGAGAGAATCTGCACAGGCTCTCAGTCTGCCTGGGAGCGCACTGGCTGGGTGCTCCCCGACAATCTATTGGCGCTGGGCAGGCTAGGAGCCAGAGACGGAGGAGCCATGCGGCCTGCATTCAGGTAAGTTTTTATTATATAAAATAAATACAATTTAATGTATCCCCCCGCTCCCCTCTTCCCCTGTCCCCCTTTCCCTCCCCGTTGCATCCACCCCGCCCCTTTAAAGAGTTGCGAGCCACGACTGAAAACTCAATGAGAACACTTGGGGACCCTAATGACCACATGAAATATTGACTACACCCACAAAGTGTGTGGACAATGTGGCCCATATTTATACTTTTTTAGCGCCGCATTTGTGTAATTTTTTTCCGCAAAAGCGGCGAAAACTTGCAAAATACAATTGTATTTTGTAAGTTTGTGCCGTTTTTGCGTCAAAAAGTGACGCAAATGCGGCGCTAAAAAAGTATAAATATGAGCCAATATCTCACCATATTTCGTCACCAGCAAAAAGTAGGTAAAGAATAGGGAAGTCATTAATTCAGGTATAAGAAACATAAAATTGTGTTGTTTCAAAAACAGGAAGGGAATTAGGTATAATAGAAGTTGCTTGAACAAAGTTTGTCCACTTGTCCTGCGCATCCGTTCCACAAAACAATACCTGATACAATAAAGGAGGGGTCATGCAATATGTATGCCGAGAAATACTCAAAAACATGTGGAGCTGTAAACTGTGCAAAACAAAAATCATAGGTGCTGACTCACCAAAATGCCACGTGTAGCAGAAGTGACATCACACATCCTTGACCTTAATGACATCACAGGCAGAGACATCATATGACCTTTGACCCACAACCTTCCTTGGAAATAATGTCACATGACCTTAACCCTGATGACATCACAATAGTTGACATCCCTAAAGTTCCAAAATAAATGCATGAAGACATATTAACACAACAAAAATAATGTCTGTTCTAGCTACTGTTGGACTAGACCCTCTTTGCAGGGTCACCCCAAAACTTTTTGCCTTCATCTCTTCTGTTTTGCTGAATTTGTTTTTGTTGTTTTTTTGCACCATGTGTACCTTACCACTACTAATCGGTGCTAAACTGCATGTGCTCACTCTTTAGGTCCTGGGAAAATTTGCTTAACACAATTAGCACATTTAATTTACGTGTAAGTCCCTAGAAGAGTGGTAATACACGTACCAAAGGCCTGAAAATGAAATGCTACTACTAGTGAGCCTGTAGCACCTATTGTGCCACACACTAGAGTAGCCTTTTAAAACATGGCAGGACTTCCATTCCAACCTGTGTGCAGTTTCAAACTGCCAATTAGACTTGACAAAATAAGACTTTTACCAAGCCTAAACCTCCCTTTTTAAAACATATGTCACCTCTAAAGCAGGCCCAAACAGCCCGCAGGGCAGAGTGCACTGTGTTTACAAATTTGGACATGAACCTTTAAGATGTACCTGTCCTTGTAGTGAAAAACGCCAGAATTACACTAGTGTGAGGTCTACCTCACCCATAGGATAGCATTGGGTTACCTTACTACATTAAACAAGTAATAATTTTTGATTAGGATCAAGTAGAAATTTCATGTTTGGTCTCTAAAGAATTGTAATTTTAAATCATTGTTGATGTTAAAGTCGGATATTAATTCACAATTCTGAAATCCCAGTTTTAGAAAGTTGGCATTTTCTTGTTCTAACCCTTTGGTCCTGCAGCCTGTGTCTAAGGTCACATGACTGTGATTAGCATGGCACTTGACCTTTGTGTATTTCTCCCATACAGTGAGACAAAATGGGTCTTGGTGTTGGCAGGATTGGTCTCCTGCTAGAATGTGTGGGGTGAAGCCCTTCCCTGCGTGCTTACATTTCAATTGAGTTGCCTCAGCAAACTCAAAAAGAACTTCACACTACCCTTTTCTCACCCCATACCTCTTGGACACTGAGCAGGGATAAAGAGAATTCCAGAACCATCTCTGGGTGGAAACTTAAGAAGTTTTTTATATTTCAAAGCTGTCACCAAGTATAAATATAAGACCCCAGGCCCACTCATAAGTTTACTTCTGGACTTGCTGAGAACTCACAAAAGGACTGTCTTGTGTGTAAGAGGACTGCCCTACTATATGAGGCCTGCTTTGTACTTCAGAGGACTGCTTTGCTGCTACCAGAGGACTGCTGTGCTGCTTGAAACCTGCCTTGTACCCTCAGAGGACTGTCCTGCTGCTTGAGGTCTGCCTCGCTGCTTGATCTCAGGACTCTAGAGTGACCCCAAGGGCCAGTTGACAGGCCTCCTGTTCTGAACTACAGAGAAACAAAAAGCTTCAGCAACCTTGAACACGAACCCAGACCCTGTCTGAAGTGAGTCCTGCCTTCCACGTGGTACACACACAGTCCTGGACACTTGGATATGGTGCTAAAAATGCCAACACAGCCAAACACTAAAACTTTGGACACATACTTTTTCATTGAAAAGTGCTCAGAGAACAGACAGGAGACTGGGTCCTACCTGTTTGACGATCTACCCAATGTGCATTGCCCGGTGGCCTGATTTTCTGAGAGCTCCTGTTATATTCTTCTCCACAGCAGCAAGCCCTGTTCAGTGTTTCCTCTTTGGAGGGGTATCCAACCTCTTGGAGCCCTTGTCGGCTACAACCTGCAGCTTCATCACGCTAAAGATTTTCGACTTCCAAAAACAAGACTAAGGCCTGATTTACATCTTGGAGGAGGAGAATACTCTGTCACAAATGTGACAGATATATCGTCCACTGTGTTGCGATCCCCATAGGATAGAATGGGATCATAATACGGTGGACAGGATATCTGTCATGTTTGTGACGGAGTATTGCCCTCTTCCAAGACCTAAATCAGGCGCCTCCTCCTCAGACACTCCCGGGTGCCTTGTCCCACTAAACTCTACATTTTCCAACATTTGTCTTCAAAATACCTTCTAAATAGCAAGGTAAGCCAAGATTGAGCCCATTCCACCTTCTATATCCGAACCTTACTTCTTTGCAGTTGCCCATAACATTTGATTTTGCCCTGGTCTTTCGTGACTAGATGTCTACGGTTGGCGCTTTGATCTTCTTAGAACTTGTTTTCACTAAAAACTTTACAACCTCAAAACTACAGTTCTAGTGATTGGATTTGTGTTGTTCTGGTGTCAAATTATTTATTACATCTCTAATTTCTAAATTGGTGTGGGATTTTTCTTGTGTTGCGTTTTTACTTAATTACTGTGTGAGTGCTGCATTGCCTGTAACTTAAGCATGACTGCTTTTATGCCAAGTTACCAGAGGGTTCTGCACAGAATCATTCAGTGACTTTTTGGTTCACTATTACAGGGACTGTAGTTTCACCTCGAGAAGAGTTCTCAGCCCCCTCAACCAAAAATCACATTTCCTACACATACCACCTGTACTGGGAGGTGATGACATGATGTGCAAGGGGTTCAATACTCCATTTCCCTATAGTACATGACAAATTAAGGGGTTTATTTACTAAGATTTTGCGCTGTTTGCATCACAAAAGTGATGCAAATTGATGCAAAACTTTTTTTACTAATTTATTATCCAGTGCAATACTTGTTTTGTGCTGGAAATTCACTTGAAAGTTACACAAAGCAGTGCCTATAGCTGCTTTGCAATACATAAATGTTTAATGAGCATTCCCATGCAATTCCACATTATGTTTAATGCAAAACAATATATACTAAAACAAGTAGACAGGGTTTTGCATAAAAAGGAGCACCTTTTTAACTCCTTCGCTGCTAAGCTTTCTCCCCACTCCCTGCTGCCCTATGTTAAGCTTTTTTTAGCTCCTTTGGGGTATTTGACGTTATGCCCCCATAACTTTTTTGTCCACAGAAGCTATCCATACCAAATTTGCATCCTTTTTTCAAACATCCTGGGGATTCTAAAGGTACCCAGGGTTTGTAGATCCCCAAGGAGGGGACAGAGAAATTAGCCAAAATAAAGCCACATTTTTACTTTTTTGGGAAAAATGGAAAAAAAGGTGCTGCAGAAAAAAAACATCTGTTTTTTTCCCTGCAAATGGCATCAACAAAGGGTTTTCAGTGCCCTTTTTCTAAACTCATTATCTTAAGGAGCAGGCTGACTTGAATGAGAAAACTTTTTCAACACAGTTTTGGCATTTTACTCAGACATAGCCCTATTTTTTGTGCTTTCAATCTCCTTCCAGTTAGTGTTAGAAATGGGTGTGAAACCAATGGTGGATCCTGGAAAGTTATACATTTCTGGAAAGCGAGAAAAATTCTAAATTCAGCAAAGGGTCATTTATGTAGATCAATCAAGGTTTTCCTAAAGAAAGTAACAGTTACTCAATTGAAATTGAGTTGAAAAAAAAGCCATTTGTGTCTACTTTTGCATCTGTAATTTCTTCTAGCTATGGCAGATTTTAGAAAGCAATATACCGTTACATCGACTGGACCCTACTGGTTGCAGGGATATATAAGGCTTGTATGTTCACCAAGAACCCTAGGTACCCAGAGCCAATAGCTGAGCTGCACCTTGCAATGGTGTCAAGCCTGATACATTTTCACAGAAGTAAAATGGACACAACGTAATTCCCTGTGAATCAAACAGACTCCAGAGTAGTCACGCCTGACCCTCCGGGACGAAGGGATGAACCTTGACCAAAGCCAACATTCGATTTCACCCATAAGAGGTGAGTCGTCTTTTTCAGTTTCTGAAAACATAAATAACAAAACTTAGAACAGATATTGTGATTCCTTCTAAATTTGTGTAACCCACTTCTGATTACCTAATGTCCCTTCTCCTATAATCTAGAAGACACAACTCAAAACCATTAACACAATAGGTACATTTCAGACATTCTAAATTTTGAGACAGTAATCTCTAACACCTACCTACATGAATAGGCTCTATAAATCGAGCTAGATAAATAAACATTTGTCCTTTTGACAGTGAATCAATGTTCATATAATGGTTCATACACTTAAATCAGCTTTCATCTCCTGAAATCAATGTACATAATGAAGTCACTGCCCTTGCTATGAAAATAATCAATGTCATGTGCAAGTAATAATAACTCGTTCTTAATATGAGTGTCTGTTCAATTAGCAAAACTCGTACTGGAAACGAATATATGCATTTCTTTTCCTCTTTGTAGAAACAAACAAATAGTTGAATTCACCAGTCCTTTCAACAAGACTTCATTAGATAAGTATTTTTCCTTTGACCTTTACACAATTCTTAAATGTTACCAGAATGCATAGATTGCCACTTGAAAATTGTCTTTTGTTTGTCTTTTGCAGGTTGTCAGCAGATATGCAGGTGCAACAGCAGGAGAACCAACGAACCCGATGGCAAGGAGGAATCCACTGCAATTCCTGCATTCAGTATGGGGTTTATGGAGGAAGCCAGGGGTGACGCCAACATGGACATCTAACAGGTGAGCACGGGAGGGGGTAGGAACACTCAGAATAATCAGTCATCATGGTGCAGTGCCTAGCCTTAAAGGCTATACGTTCCACCCTTAAAGGGCCGCTCCCCGGGACGCACGCTTCGCGCCCAACACATGGTTTTTATTGTGTAATTTGGTAAAATGTAAGGAGTTTAAAATAGGTATCAAGGAATCCTATGTATTTCCACAATGGCCACAAGATATGGAGTTTAGAAGCAGTGGTTATTTGCACATCTCTGAATGTAGTGTTACCCATTCTAGCATGTGAATTAGAGGACATTTCTCAAAATGACGTCTTTCTTACAAACGGTCTTACATTTGTAGGCTACAAATGCAGGGACAGATGATTGGTACTAACACTTATTCTACTATTCTGTGTTCCCCTATGTCTCCTGATAAACATCGTACCTCACTTATGTGGGTAGGCCTAGTGCCCATGACAGGAAATGTCCCAAAATGCAACATGGATTCATCAAAATGGAACAGTTTTTTGCAAAGTGGGTAGTTGGGTTTTTTGGGTACTACCTCAGCTGGCACCTAGGGAAACCTAGCAAACCTATACCTTTTTGGAAACTAGACACCTATGGAAATCAAGGGTGGGGTAATTTGTGTGGCTCTCACCAGATTGGTTTACTCAGAATCCCTTGCAAACCTCAAACTTACACTGAAAAACACATTCTCCTCAAACTTCTGTGATGAAAAGTTCTGGAATTTGAACAGAACCACAATCTTCCTTCCACCCAGCATTCTCCGAAGTCTTCTAATGAAAATGGGACCTTACTTGTAAGGGTGGGCCTAGTGCCTGCGAGAGGAAATGGCCCAAAACACAACATGGATACATAAAAGATTTCTACACAAAGCTGACCTGTTTTGTGCAAAACGGGTAGCTGTGGAGTTTGGGCCCTAACACAGGTGGCACCTAGGGAAACTTAGAAAACCTGTACATTTCTGAAAATTAGACATCTAATGGAATCCAGGATGGGGTGACCTGTGTGGCTTACACCAGGTTGTTTTACTCAGACTCCCTTGCAAACCTCAAACTCTGACTAAAAAAAACACATTCTCCTCATATTTCTGTGATGGAAAGTTCTGGAATCTGCAGAGAGCCACAGACTTCCTTTACCTATCATTTTCCTAAGTCTTTGATGAAAATGGTACCTCACTTGTATGGGTAGGCTTAGTGCCCGCAACAGGAAACAGCCCGAAACACAACATGGATTTATCAAATTTTCCACGCAAAACTGACATGTTTTTCGCAAAGTGGGTAGCTGTGTTTTTTGGGCCCTACCTCAGCTGTCACCTAGGGAAACCTAGCAAACCTATACATTTTTGAAAACTAAACACCTAGGGGAATCTAGGATTGGGTGACTTGTGTGGCAACAGGTTCTGTTACCCAGAATCCCATGCAAACCTCAAAAAGTGTCTAAAAACACATTTGTCCCATATTTCTGTGATGAAAGTTCTGGAATCTGGGAGGAGTCACAAATTTGTGTTGGTCTCCCGATCAAAATGATACCTCATTTGCATAGATGGGCCAAGGGCCTGCGACAAGAAAGAGCCAAAAGCATGTAGAATTTAAGGAGGAACGAAAGTGGGCTCAAAAAGGTAGTTTTTGCCATATGTTTTTAGGCTGACTCTGCTTTTGGCACCCACAGAAGTGGGGCAGAGTTTTTATCAGTACAGATGGGGCAATGCTGGGTGGTAGGAATGTTGTGGGTTCCTGCAGATTCTGGAAGTTTCCATCACAGAAATGTAGGGAAAATGTGCATTTTCAGGCAAAAATTGAGGTTTGCAGGGCATCTTGGGTAAGAAAATGGTGTGGGGTGCCTGTGAAGTGCACCACGTTGGACTCCTCCAGATGATTGGTTTTCAGAAATGTCTGGGTTTGGTAGGTTTTTCAAGAAGGCAGCGTACCCCAGTCCAAAAAGTGCAGCAGCTCACTATTGCAAGTGAGACAATATTGGGAGGTAGTCAAGCTCTCTTGGCCCATATGTAAAATCAAACCCAAAAGAGTCAAAAGTTCTCTAGCTTGCCATTGAGATGAGATGCTTTAGTCCACAGGGGGGAGCAGAAAGACTGTTTCCCCATTCAGTTGGGGTGGAGGGGCATAACCATGCCCATGGTGGTGGGCGGCAGCCCCCACTGCTCTATTTTTAGAACAAATGCTTCCCTGGTGTCTACTAGGTTTCTACGTGCCCTAGGGGGCAGATCACAAGAAATAATCCCCATCTGCACCCCAAGAGGGGCAGAAAAACTGTGCCCATTTATTTGAGAAGAGCATTGCCATGCACATTCTGGGCAGTACCTACCCCCTACACTACAAAACAATCCCTTGGGACTAGTGGGCTTTCTGCTCCTAAGGGGGGCAAGATGGAGGCCCAGTGCCCAGGGGGCAGAAAGACTGTGCTGATTATTTAGAGGGGAGGGGTAGGGCATTGCAATGCCATTCTGGGCAGCCCCCACCACTAAATTCACATAAAAATTAATACCTGGCTCCTAGTGGACTTTGTGCCCCCATCAGACCCACAGGGGGGCAGAAAAACTGAATATGCACACAACTTAAGGGGGAGCAAAAGTCCTTGCCCAAGGGGCAGCTCTCCCCTCCCTGGTGTCCAGTGGGTGGATCCCTGCTTGGGATCGCCTTCCTGCTGCGATCCCCAAGCAGGGATCCTGTAGGTAGGGGTAATATTGGGGTTGGGTCGGTCTGGACCAACATTGGCTTCGGGAGCTCCTGCTCCCTCGGCACTATGATATTTGAAACAGTCTCAAGAACTGACACATCTGGATAAATCCTTGTTACCGAAGGTGTATGTACCTGCGCCTCAGCTACCACACTCGTTCCTGCGACTAGTGTACTCTGTACTGCCCCTGGTAATTGTCCTCCTTCTGCTTGTACAGCGCCTGCGGCTCCCTGGGATGTTCCAGGAGTAGCAGGAGGGGCTGTAGTCCCTGGACCCCCGGAATAGGTCGTCATAGGTGGAGGTCTATCTCTCAGCAACTGTGTAATGAGATCCTCAACATCAGAATCATCATCATCCACATAGGACTTCTTTCTTTTCTTCTTTTCCTCATTCTCCTCTTCCTTGCTATTTTTCCCTTTATCTGAACCATCACTTTCTGTGATTGCTGGAAACATTTTAATCTCTTTCATAGTTGCCATCCTCCATCTCTTTTGCTCCCAATCCCACCTAGAATCTGCTAGTGACGATTTGACGCAAGAACGGCGCAAACTTACAAAATATAATTGTATTTTCTACCGAAGTCCCTGTCAATGGGTTAAGCTTCGACATACCCTGCGTCTGTGCTGGTGGCAATAACATTGGGGTCGGGTCGGTCTGGACCAACATTGGCTTCGGGAGCACCTGCTCCCTCGGCACTATGATATTTGAAACAGTCTCAAGAACTGACACATCTGGATAAATCCTTGTTACCGAAGGTGTATGTACCTGCGCCTGAGCTACCGCACTCGGTCCTGCGACTGGTGTACTCTGTACTGCCCCTGGTAATTGTCCTCCTCCTGCTTCTACAGCACCTGCGGCTCCCTGGGGTGTTCCAGGAGTAGCAGGAGGGGCTGTAGTCCCTGGACCCCTGCATAGGTCATCATAGGTGGAGGTCTAGCTCTCAGCAACTGTGTAATGAGATCCTCAACATCAGAATCATCATCATCCACATAGGACTTCTTTCTTTTCCCTTTATCTGAATCATCACTTTCTGTGATTGCTTGAAACATTTTAATCTCTTTCATAGTTGCCATCCTCCATCTCTTTTGCTCCCAATCCCACCTAGCCTCTGCTAGTGACTTTTCTATCTTCTTCACCCTTCTGTTGAACTTTAGTTCTTGCTGCCGTCTGGCCACTAACTTCCAAACTGCTAAAGCCTCAAACTGTGCCGACCTCGGTAACGGTCTCATGTCATACAATGATAGTCGCAACTGGTCCAAAATTCTCAAATTGAACGTTCCATGCTCTGGAAAAGCTAATGTCCCTTGATTCTTAGTCAATTTACTCCATTGCTTTAACCAAAGACACAAAGCTATGCCCTTTTTTGTCATCACAAGATGTGCTGGAGTATCTTTCGGGGGATTGGTTCCCCCACTGACGCCTTGATGTATGAATCACCCTTTATTGCACTCTTAAATGCCTTGAAAAACTTCATTTTGCCAGTTTTATGTACTACAAATTCGATAAATGAAATTACTTTTACTCCCAGGATTCCCTTCACCTGTTTACTCAGTCAATTGCCTCTCCTGGATGGCTGCCAATCCGGTCGCGGCTCTTCTCACTAACCGACCTATCCCAGCGCGACACACACTGACGTCACACTGACTCACAGTGGCTGACAAAGTCTTGCGGCTTGTCCTCCTCAACTCAATTTCTCTTACTAATGCAATTTTATTGCAAGCGTCTTCACCAAATAATAACTTAAACAAACCTGTTGGTTTACTGCGGGAAGGGAAACAATCGCTTCAAGGACCTTACAGATTTTCACTAATGGCACTTTCTGGCTCTTTAGCTATTCCTCTTTCTCAGTCTCCCACATTTGCAAGTAAAATTCGACCCACAAACTTTACTCTCAACTGATCTTTGGGTGAGTTCTGGTGCACATGGGACTCGCCAAATCTCAGTTGAAGCTTCTTTTACTCATCTATCATTCACTCCGACTTATTGACCATGCCCGATCAACCTACTAAACCAGACAGATTACAACATAAACCCAAGTGTCTCCTACACTTGTCAATATACTCCGGAGTCTTAGACCATGCAGTGCCCGTACATCACCAACAACGATGTGGAAAATTTTGAGCACAAAGCGCCACGAACATATGAAGTTCGACGACTTCCCTACTCTCACACTTTGGAGTACGCACACTCCTACTACCCTAAACTGGAGTACGCAGACTCCCTACTTTACCTCACATACATCACAATTTACCTGGGATCTGCTTAAGCCTGTGCAAGCACAATCTATTACTCTCATACTATTTCAGAACACGCTGAGAACATACCAATCTTACCAATGGGATTCAGGATCTGGGGAAGTCATTTCTGGGCTTAAGGGGACATCATCCTTGCTACCATTGCCATTTTAGAAAAACAAAATTCAATCCTCATAAAAATTAGAACAATTGTTCTCAACTTTAAACTACTACCATACACACTAATCACCAGCTAACTAGTTCCCTAAGGAAACTAACCATCAAGCTGCTACTAAAAACTGCTAGTGCACCTTGTCCTTAGTAAGTAAACTTACAAGGGGACGGGTGTAGGTCGATGAATCTTTTGGATCTCATAGAGTATCCTAGTTAAGTGGTAACCAGTGAAACATCAATAAACATCATAACCAACAAGTAACTTCATAAAACCTAGTCCAATAAGAAAATTCCATAACTCTTAAGAAGGGTTGATTAGTTGTATTCCTTATTAGTTACAATTCTAATCAAAAACCTTAATTTTGAGTTTCAATGATTAATCAAACTTTATTAGCATCATGAGCAACAATTTACCAAGATTTATTAATAAGCAAAATAACATCAACTTAAGTCAGTAAATCTCAATCATTGAATAATTCAGCAATGCAAGTCAGTCCGTCAACTGTCACCATTAAGTCGCCCTTGTCAAGCCTACCTATCTCAAATTAGCATCAGCATGTGGGTCTTCATGCGACAAACAATTTAGTCAAAAACCATTAATTTTGAAAAAATCTAACTAAGAGAGAAAAACATTTAAGCAGCGCAGTTGGTACCTAGAAGAAATAGCACTTATTAGTCAGTCAATATTTTATAGCTACCTATCCAAGATAGATCAGCAACGAGTCAGTCTTCATCTCCAGATCATCAGTCATCAGCAAGGCTCGAGCTCACAGGGCGCAAGCCCAAATTTCAGCACTTTGGACAGCATCTCCTGACGTCATCAACTTTCGCCTCTCCACTCTGATTTCCCTTCTCATGTCATGACTTTTTATTAGGGTCTCTCAGTCCGTCCCACAAATTGCTAATTGGTCAATCTTATCTGGGGTTATGATTCTAACCTATAGTTTTTGTTTACCACTTGTTTGCGTCCGTTCAAGCATCAAGTTCCATTAATATGATTTGTCCTTCTGTCGATGAGAACATCATCCGGCTCTTCAGGTAACAAAATTGTTTCCCAGTCTCTTAGTCAGTCCATTGTTCTAGTCCTGGAAAAGTACATTTAGCCTACTCTACACATAATTGCATCAATTTGTTCTGTTCATCTCCTGTCCGTTGGTACATTGCAGAAAATTCTAGCAGAGCTCATCTGAACTCTGTACAGTTCAAGGTCCTTTTCTCCAGTTCCACTCCTCAGCAGCTCATCGCATCTCCACGTTTCAGCAAGAAAGGCCCAGCACCAACCAGGCCTCTAGTTCGGCTAGGTTAAGGATACGAAGCATCATAAAACATAGGTTAAATCATCAGTTATGACATATTAATGCATAATTCTTATATTTTCACATTATTTTAGTAGTGTTAACATACATGGTGACCGCTCCCCATGCGCACATTTAACTCATTACACGTTATTTCCAATTATTAGTTTCATTTGACATTATTTCTCATTAGTATTTATAAGCAAATCATTAGAATATTCTCATATTAGCATATTTGCTCCAACAGTCCCTCCTCTGATGAATAAATATGTCATCACACCTTTCCCTTGTCAATCATTTTCAAACTACTTTCGGCTACATTTTGGTCTCTTCTGCTTATATTTGCCCTCTAGATTCTTCTTCTGGGTTGTTCTTCCCTCCTCTGATAATTTATAGCCCTTTTGGTTGAATTTTCTGCCATAATTTACATGCCCCCCCTAATCCTAATGTAGCAATGATCATGATTAATATTCCTTGGTTGATGTTCCACAATATCCCACCCCAAATTTGACTAAACCAATTACCTATTGTAACAAATCCATTTCCAACCTTTTTCTAAACTCCTGGTTCCTTCTGCTCTTTCAACTCCTTACTTGTATTAGTTAAATTAGTAATCAAATCTTTTATCTCTTTCTCATTTTCAGGTATATATGAACAACGGTGTTTTTCATTAATCATTTTACAGACTCCTCTGTCCTTCGCTAATATTATGTCTAAAGCAAGCCTATTTTGAAGCATCATAGCTCTATCCGCAGCTAATTCAGTGTTTAGTAAAAGTATAGCTCCTGTGAAATTAGTTAACATGTTATCTACTATAGTTGATAGCCTTCAAATCTTGTTTGCATTCAATATAACTCCTACAGAAGGAATTACTGCTCCAAAAATCTCCCCTACTATTGCAGAGGCTGTTTCTCTCCTTTGTCTCTTTTGGTGTAACTCAGTCGTTTTCGGTATCTTTTTCAAATCATCTATGTGATAAATCTTAGGAAACACTATTCCCAAGTAACATGTCCCATACCATCCTTTAGGGAGACGGTAATAAGCATCAAGTCCACAAATATAATAGATTCCGGGAATCACAGGGTCTGCACCATTCAACATAAATGTCCATTTACTCTGAAACAGAAACACATGCCTACATTCACTCGTTCCCACAAATAAAGTGTCAGTGTGTGATTTTGGCCTATATACACAAAGCTTCCCTACATGTAATCCATCTAAGGCCAAATTTCCTTGTGTTTTAATAGTAGTGTAAGCATAATCATTCTTGTAAGTTCTCTTCTCTAACCCTTTCTCTAGTTTTTCTTTTAGTGCTTTCTTCCTGTCATCAGTATGCCCAATAAAGCTCTTTTCCATAGGTGTTAATAAGCAAGTCAAATTGTTACGATGCGCATAAGCCGTGCCAATGTAGTGTAGGCTCAAAGAATCCTCTAACTAATACTATATCATGATCTTTAGCTATCTTACTCAAATATCTAATTCTAGGAACAAAGGAAAACACCAAATCATAATTAGAATAAAAATACTGAATATATTCCTGATTATAGAATCGAGTTAGTAGCAAACTACAAGTTATAACGTAAGTCAGAGGTAGACTATGATAAGTGACCCCTTCTTCCACCGAGGAAGGTATTTGCGTTCACACAAGACAATCCCTTGCATCCATTGTTTCTACATACTCACTCAATAAACGATAAAAGACGTAAGGAGATAGCTCTCCCTTTGCGTTAGTATAATCATGCAAATATTGCTCATCTAATTTAAACTTCTCTATAGCTGTTAGTGTAGTAGTCTCAAGAACAGATGTAACCTTAGCTTCTCTCACCTCAAGGATTGACATTCCCACGATCATTATTATAAACAATATTCCACACACAATCGCCATTCCTATACTCAAATATCTACAATACCTAATGTGCCTAGTGTTAATATCTAATCTAGCCATGATCTGTAATGAATCAGAAAGCAGGATTTAACTCTTAATTAATATGCAACACAGGAAAAATCAAAAATCAAAAGTCCAAAATATACTTCTTTTCTCCACGCTTCAACTTCACACAACAGGACCCCTTTATTTCCTTTGTCAAAATCGGTTAGCAGCTGGTCATTTCCAGGTTTCTAAGTGTCATATCAGGCTATCAGTATCTTTTCCGGTAAAATCAATAATCTCAATTTCTTTTTCTTTTACTCAACGACTCAATCTATTGATTTTCTACTTCAGGTTGCATCAAAATACTGATTCGGAACTTCTCTATCAAAGCAAAAGGACATAAACTTGTTTTGCCAATCATTTGTTGTTGCGGCATATGCCTACTCTGGCCCTGCGTGTTTTCGACTTGCTAGTCTCTTTCTTTTCAATCTCCTTTCTCCTGTCAGTTGTCCATCACTCAATTCATTTTTCTTTGTGGTGTCTAATTCTTCCTCTATTGTCTCATTTATTACCAAGTCCTTTTTCTTTCCTATTTGAAACTCAGGCCAGTGATCTCCTTTTCTCACTCCTTCTGTCAACAATCTTATCAAGATCGGACTTTTCTCCTTCACTTTGAATGAAGTGCCTTCTCTTGATGGTTCTGCGACGAGTTCAGGAGGAGTCAGATCTCTTTTGCTTTTAACCTGTCTCAACTCTTTCCCCCTCAGGCTCTGGCACTTGGTCTCCTTGTGTTTCAGCACTCTTTGTTTTTGTGAGAACCTCTCCTGTGCATGGATCTCTTGTCACCTCTGCTGCATTGATTTCTCATTCTTCCTCTTGATTTTCCACACCCTCATCCCTTGCTGGGGTGATCAATCCTTCTTCTGCCAATTCTGGGTCCACTTCCGGCTCAACCTGCTCCGGTTCTGGTTCGGGTAGAACTACTCATTTTGCAGCTGCTGGCATTCTCAGCAACACTTCTTCATGATCCTGGGGACTCATCTCTTTCTTTGTGTGGCTTGCATGTATCCAGTTAGGCAATCCTGCACACTTCACAGCTGTTGTAGTTGTCAGCACCACTTGATAT
This sequence comes from Pleurodeles waltl, assembly GCF_031143425.1. Taxonomy (NCBI): domain Eukaryota; kingdom Metazoa; phylum Chordata; class Amphibia; order Caudata; family Salamandridae; genus Pleurodeles; species Pleurodeles waltl. Next base: position 1,052,868,304 of record NC_090440.1, read on the forward strand.
GGGCCTCTCCAACGTGGCTCTAGGCAAGTCTTTCGCACATACGTTTTGATCACGACACAATCTCCCACTCTTAGATTGTGGCCTGGGTCATGGATAGGTGGCAGGGTAACAGCTTGTACCTGCTGAGAAAAAGATCGAACCAAATCAGCTAGACCCTTGCAGTAGTCCAACACCATATCATCTGTAATATTGACAAGAGCATTGGTTGGTATTGCTGGCAATCTCATTTCTCTCCCCATAAGAATCTCATGTGGGGACAATCCTGTCTTCCTGTCAGGTATATTTCTCATTAACATCAACACTAGACGCAATGCATCCGGCCATTTCAGATTTGTGGCAGCGCACATTTTGGCAATTCTTGATTTCAGGGTACCATTCATTTGCTCTACAAGTCCTGATGCTTCTGGACGATAGCTGCAGTGGAGCTTCTGTTCAATGTTTAGTGCTGCACATAAGAGCTTAATCACTTTATTATTGAAGTGCGTTCCTCTATCTGATTCTAAAGACATCGGGAATCCAAACCTTAGTATCAGTTCTCTAAGGAGCATCTTTGCAACTGTGAGACTATCATTTCTACGTGTGGGGTATGCTTCAATCCAATGACTGAACACACACACAATCACCAACACGTACTTCAATCCACCACATGCAGGCATCTCAATTAAATCCAATTGCATTCTGCTAAATGATCCTCCTGCTCTTTCAATGTGGCTCAAATTTAACACTTTCCATTTTCCCACGTTTAGTTGCTGACAGATTACACATCCGTGGCACACTGCTTCAGCTGCTTGTCTAAATTTCGGATTGAACCAATCAACCTTGAACAGCCTAATCATGGCATCCCTTCCAATGTGTGCCTGACCATGGTATTACTGAGCCATCTGAGTCAACAGACAATTCGGCAATACCATCTGACCCTCCTCAGATGCCCAGATCTCATCTGTTCTCTGTACACATTTCAGCTTTGCCCACAGCGTTTTCTCTTCCTTGTCTGCATTTTCTTGTAATGTTTTTAATTCCTCTAGAGTATCAATTATTTTCAATGCAAAATTTGCACAACTTGTCTTCTTCTGGCATTAATTCCCACTTGTCCTTAAATGATACACAGTTCAGGGCGCAAAACCTTGCTCCCTGATCTGCATACCCATTTCCCAAGGAAATGCAATCTGGTGTTTTTGATGCACACTGCATTTCACCACAGCAATCCCTTCAGGTAATTGTATTGCATACAGTAATTCTTTTATCCTGTCACCATTTCGTACTGGGGTTCCCCTTGAGGTCATGAAACCTCTTTGCGACCACAATTGACCAAAATCATAAACAATTCCAAATCCGTACTGGCTATCAGTGTATATTGTCACTTGTAGTCTGGTAGAAACATAACAAGCTCTAGTAAGAGCCACCAGTTCTGCCACTTGTGCTGAATATACACCAGGAAGCCAAGATGCTTCTAGGATTCCTTTAATTGTACATACAGCATATCCTGCTCTCAACATGCCTGTTCCATCTCTAAGACATGAACCATCAACAAAAACAATTTGGTCATTTTCTTCTAATCGCGTATCTCTGATATCAGGTCTAGGCTTTGTACATAATTCTGTCACTTCAAGACAATCATGTTCTATGTCCTCCTCCTTTTCAGTTTCAACAGTATCACTTGGCAATAACATTGCTGGATTCAACACTATACATCTTTTCAAAGTTACATTTTGAGCTCCCAATATGCTCGTCTCATACCTTGTCAGTCTGGCCCCGTCAAATGTTGTGTTTTCGTTCTTGTCAATACGATTTCAACAGAATGTAGTACCATTTCCGTCACTGGGTATCCCATGACCACCCCTTCACATTGGGAAAGACTTTGACCAACTGTGGCTACTGCTCATAGACAACCTAGTAAAGCTGCTGCAACCAGGTCCAAGGTAGCTGAAAAATAGGCTACTGGGCGATAAACACCTCCATGGACCTGTATCAAAACAGACAAAGAACAAGCATCACGTGCATGACAAAACAATGTGAAAGGCTTTGTGTAATCAGGCATTCCCAATGCTGGAGCTTTGCACAAACTCTCTCTCAATTCGGTGAAAGCCCTCATCTGATCCTCATCTAGGATAATGGGATCTGTATCTCCTTTGTGTGTCAACTGCTGTAGGGGTTTTGCTATCTCAGCAAAATTCGGCATCCATTGTCTACAATACCCTACCATGCCCAAAAACATGAGCACATCTTTCTGGGATGTCGGGGGATTTCTCTGCAAAATCATTGCAATCCTTTCTCTGGAAATTCTTCACAGCCCTTTCTCAATTTTATGACCCAAGTATTTCACAGAATTCTGGCAATACTGCAACTTTGCAGGTGAGACCTTGTGTCCAAAGTCTCCCAAATGATTCAACAGGGCAATCGAGTTGTGCTTACACTCGTCCCTTGTTCTGGAGGCAATCAATAGGTCATCAATGTACTGCACAGGGGTCGATTGGCAGGGTAATTCCAATGACTCCAAATTCTTCTTCAAAATCTGATTGAACAAGGATGGTGACTCCGTATACCCTTGTGGAAGCCTGCACTAGCTGTAGACTTTATCTAGGAATTTGAAACTGGAAATAAACTGACTATCCTCATGAAGTGGCACTGAAAAGAAAGCTTGTGACAGATCAACCACTGTGAACCACTCTGCCTCACAAGGAATCTGAAACAGTATCACTGCTGGATTGGGCACAATCGGACAACACTTAACCACCATGTCATTCACTTTTCGCAAGTCCTGCACAACCCGTACCTTCCCACAAGGCTTTTTCATTCCCATTATTGGTGAATTACATGGGCTACTTAACACTACCCTCAGAACTCCCTGCTTCAGGAAATCTCCAATTATCTGCGCCACTTTCATCATCACATCCTGTGCCATTTTATACTGTGGAAGATTCGGGAACTCAACATTCGGCTTCAAAGTGATTTTAATAGGTTCCACTCCTTTGATCAATCCCACTTCTTTCCCTGTCAGATCCCAAACTTTCTCCTTTACTGTTTCCTGCAAGTCTGTATGCAACTCTTTTACAGTAAACATCAGAAAAAGTTCAATCAATGGGTATTCTTCGTAAGCATTATTAAGTACCATGGGTGACGCCTGTTCCTCCTCATCATCACTATTTGTTTGGACTTCTATCCCTGCATCTGTGCAGTTTATGGAACATTTGGCCTTGCACAATAAGTCTCTGCCTAACAAAAACACAGGACTTGAGTCGCACACCACAAATCTATGCAATCCCAAATCATTTCTGATTTCAACTTGCACTGGTTCTGTGATTGGGTTAGTTAACTGCCTATTCTCCACTCCCACAACCTGAACTGTCCTGCCGGAAAGGGGTAAATGTGGTACTTCCACACTCCTCACTGTGGAGCGCGTAGCTCCAGTGTCGACCAGGAACGAGACCTTATGTCCCATTACCTTTCCTTTCACAAAAGACCCTCTCTGATCTACTTCTAGGGATGCAGCAAGAATACAAGCTCCTTCATCTGAACTGTCACTCATCCATTCATCGTTTATTTCATTCTCACTGTGAAATGGGAATTGGTGTACTGTATTGTTACTATTATCTGGTCTCTGACCTGTGACCTGCTGTGTAAGCAAACTTGTTGCTGCTTCATCGGTGCTTGGGGTATGTGCATTTGCTGTCTAGGCACCATTGAAATCTGCTGCTGTACTAGTGTTAAAGAAGTAAATTGTGCTCAAGGCAGCTGCAACTGTTGTACAGGCAAGAAATTCTGACCTTGATTTTGAGCATTTGGAACTATGCCCCTCATTCTAGGGACTCCTGCAGTTTGAGCTGAACCAACATCACTTTGCTGAACCATTCCTTCCTGCACCATCAATGGGCACTCCTGCTTCCAGTGTCCCATGTTTCGGCACAAAGGACATGGCAACATCCTTTTCATGCCCTGCATGTCATTCTGAACAACCACAGTGCTTAGGTCTGGACCACGCATCATATCCATCCCACGTCCTCTACCCCTCACTTGAGGTTGAAGCATGACAGCTTTCTGTTGCGGCGGCATCTGCGGCACTAAAGCTCCTTGTACTCCTGTTTGTGCTGCCTTAATCTGCATCGCCATTGCCTTTTATTTCAACTTCTTTTGCTTCAATTCGATCTCATCACTACAATATTTAGCTTACTGCAACACCTCATCAATCGGCTTTGCCTAATCATCTGCCCTACTTCAGGTCTCAATCCTTCAACAAATCTAAACACGAAATGCAGCATGTCTTTTGGTTCGACCGCTTCCTTGCCACTGTACTCCTTGAAAGCCTTTAACAACCTTTCATAATAAGTGTGTATTGACTCTTTAGTTTCCTGGACTGTCCTGTCAATCCTCTGCCAATCAATGTTTTTCGGAAAAATCCTAGTTTTCAGAAACTCAATCACCTTATAATAATTTTTCATAACCTCAGGTGATGGTGCGCCTGTAACCTTGTTCCTTTCAGGTTCACTCGTTGACCAGTCTACTGCCCTCTTACATTTGACCCATAGGTCGGCTGGCACAACTATCTCGAATAAGGTATTCAAGTCTTCCCACAGACACTTAGAGAGTTTCACAAACCTCTCAGTCTGTTGATACCATTCAAATGGCTTCTCTCTCAATTTGGGATAACCATTTGTAAAAGAAAATGGGGGTTATTCTAACTTTGGAGGAGTGTTAATCCGTCCCAAAAGTGACGGTAAAGTGACGGATATACCACCAGCCGTATTACGAGTTCCATAGGATATAATGGACTCGTAATACTGCTGGTGGTAAATCTGTCACTTTTCCGTCACTTTTGGGACGGATTAACACCTCCTCCAAAGTTAGAATAACCCCCAATATGTCACTTGCGTGCCATGGGACATGAACATACTGACCCCCTGGAATCTCTCATCAGTAGCATTTTAACTGCTTCCCCTTTCTCTGCTCCCTCTGTTTCTTCTTGAGAATCTCGTTTTTGTTTACCTTTTTTCCTTGCCCATCTGCCTTTCCACTTTTCTAATGCTACCCAAATTTGCGCACTCTGCAGCAAGTCCTTCAAATGTGCTTTCAATCCTGCTGATCTCATGTGTTCAAAATCTTTTGCCTAAAAATCTAATCTGTAACTCAGTCTCAAATGTTTCATTGTTTTAAGATCAATGTCATGCTTCTCTGCTACTTCCGCTAATTTCTGGTGTATTTTTCCTACTTCTTTTGTAATCCTTGGGCACAAATACCTCAGCTCTTCTTCAGTGTAAGATTCTAACCTATTCAATCCCTTTGTCCCCTCGACTAATTCATTTACTTCAATGTTCAGTCCCACTCGATTCAACTGATCTTCCCCTTTTGATTAACCTTGTGAAGAATTTTGACTATCCAGCCAACTAGTTAACTGCTGAGCTGTTAATCCTTGTAATGAGATGTTACTTGCATTAGTCACAGGCAGCTGCTGTGCCCCTGTTCCCGGGGCTTGTGGTGTCAAGAGTCTCAAACTCTGATTTGCATTAGAGACATTTGATGCATCTGGCAATGTCACGAGAGGACTAAATCCCGTAGGAGATTTGAGCTCACCCGGACAAGTTCCTGAAAATGATGTAGAGTGTATTAAATCTCCCACTCCCCTTCTCACCAAACTCTGCGACATCTCAGTCTGTTCCCCTGCTTCTGTTTTCTTTTGTGCATATAGAGGTACCGCCGGACCAACAGTAAACGGTAGCGATATGGCATCTGGGGCTGCTCTAGAACCTACACCCTGTGTGAGTGGTACTCCCATTGCCTGGTTCATAACTCGTCCGAGATCTACCGAAGTCCCTGTCAATGGGTTAAACTTCGACAGACTGTGCTGGTGGCAATAACATTGGTGTCGGGTCGGTCTGGACCAACATTCGCTTCGGGAGCACCTGCTCCCTCGGCACTATGATATTTGAAACAGTCTTAAGAACTGACACATCTGGATAAATCCTTGTTACCGAAGGTGTTTGTACCTGCGCCTGAGCTACCGCACTCGTTCCTGCGACTGGTGTACTCTGTACTGCCCCTGGTAATTGTCCTCCTCCTGCTTCTACAGCGCCTGCGGTTCCCTGGGATGTTCCAGGAGTAGCAGGAGGAGCTGTAGTCCCTGGACCCCCTGCATAGGTCGTCATAGGTGGAGGTCTAGCTCACAGCAACTGTGTAATGAGATCCTCAACATCAGAATCATCATCATCCACATAGGACTTCTTTCTTTTCTTCTTTTCCTCATTCTCCTCTTCCTTGCTATTATCCCCTTTATCTGAATCATCACTTTCTGCGATTTCTGGAAACATTTTAATCTCTTTCATAGTTGCCATCCTCCATCTCTTTTGCTCCTAGTCCCACCTAGCCTCTGCTAGTGACTTTTCTATCTTCTTCGCCCTTCTATTGATCTTTAGTTCTTGCTCCTGTCTGGCCACTTACTTCCCAACATGCTAAAGCCTTAAACTGTGCCGGTCTCGGTAACGGTCTCATGTCATACAATGATAGTCGCAAATGGTCAAAAATTCTCAAATTTAATGTTCCATGCTCTGGAAAAGTTAATGTCCCTTGATTCTTAGTCAATTTACTCCATTGCTTTAACCAAAGACACAAAGCTATGCCCTTTTCTGTCATCCTGAGATGCGCCGGAGTATCCTTCGGGGGGATTGGTTCCCCCACTGACGCCTTGATGTATGAATCACCCTTTATCGCACTCTTAAATGCCTTGAAAACTTCATTTTGCCTGTTTTATGTACTACAAATTCGATAAATTAAATTACTTTTACTCTCAAGATTCCATTCACCTGTTTACTCAGTCAATTGCCTCTCACGGACGGCTGCCAATCTGTCACGGCTCTTCTCACTAACCGACCTATCCCAGCGCGGCACACTCTGACGTCACACTGACTCACAGTGGCTGACAAAGTCTTGCAGCTTGTCCTCCTCAACTCAATTTCTCTTACTAATGCAATTTTATCATGAGCGTCTTCACCAATTAATAACCTTACAGATTTTCACTAATGGCACTTTCTGGCTCTTTAGCTATTCCTCTTTCTCAGTCTCCCACATTCGCAAATAAAATTAGACCCACAAACTTTACTCTCAACTGATCTTTGGGTCTGTCCTGGTGCAAATAGGACTCGCCAAATCTCAGTTGAAGCTTCTTTTATTCGTCTATCATTCACTCCGACTTGTTGACCATGGCCGATCAACCTACTAAACCAGACAGATTACAACATATACTCAAGTGTCTCCTACACTTGTCAATATACTCCGGAGTCTTAGACCATGCAGGGTCCGTACATCACCAACAACCATGTGGAAAATTTTGAGCAGAAAGCGCCACAAACATATGAAGTTCGACAACTTCCCTACTCTCACACTTTGGAGTACGCACACTCCTACTACCCTAACCTGGAGTACGCAGACTCCCTACTTTACCTCACATACATCACAATTCACCTGCGATCTGCTTAAGCCTGTGCAAGCGCAATCTATTACTCTCATACTATTTCAGAACACGATGAGAACATACCAATCTTACCAACGGGATCCAGGATCTGGGGAAGTCATTTCTGGGCTTAAGGGGACATCATCCCTGCTACCATTGACATTTTAGAAAAACAAAATTCAAACCTCATAAAAATTCGAACAATTGTAATCAACTTTAAACTACTACCATACCCACTAATCACCACCTCACTAGTTCCCTAAGGGAACTAACCATCAAGCTGCTACCAACAACTGCTAGCGCACCTTGTCCTTAGTAAGTAAACTTACAAGGGGATGCGTATAAGTCGATGAATCTTTTGGACTGCATAGAGTATCCTAGTTAAGTGGTAACCAGTGAAACATCAATAAACATCATAACCAACAAGTAACGCCATAAAACCTAGTCCAATAAGTAAATTCCATCACTCTTAAGACGGGTTGATTAGTTTTATTCCTTATTAGTTTAAATTCTAATAAAAAACCTTAATTTCAAGTTTCAATGATTAATCAAACTTTATTAGCATCATGAGCAACAATTCACCAAGATTTATTAATAAGCAAAATAACATCAACTTAAGTCAGCAAATCTCAATCATTGATTAATTCAGCAATGCAAGTCAGTCCGCCAACCGTCACCATTAAGGCGCCCTTGTCAAGCCTACCTATCTCAAATTAGCATCAGCATGTGGGTCTTCATGCGAAAAACAATTTAGTCAAAAACCATTAATTTGGAAAAAAAACTAACTAGGAGAGAAAAATGTTTAAGCAGCGCAGTTGGTACCTAGAAGAAAAAGCACACATTAGTCAGTTAACATTTTATAGCTACCTATCCAAGATATATCAGCAATGAGTCAGTCTTTTTCTCCAGGTCATCAGCAAGGCTCGGGCTCACAGGGAGCAAGCCCAAATTTCAGCACTTCGGACAGTGTCTCCTGACATCATCAACTTTAGCCTCTCCTCTCTGATTTCTCTTCTCGTGTCATGACTTTTTATTAGGGTCTCTCAGTCCGTCCCACAAATTGCTAATTGGTCAATCTTATCTGGGGTTATGATTCTAAACTATAGTTTTTGTTTACCACTTGTTTGCGTCGGTTCAAGCATCAAGTTCCATTAATATGATTCGTCCTTTTGTCGATGAGAACATCATCCGGCTCTTCAGGTAACAAAATTGTTTCCCAGTCTCTTAGTCAGTCCATTGTTCTAGTCCTGGAAAAGTACATTTAGCCTACTCTACACATAATTGCATCAATTTGTTCTGTTCATCTCCAGTCCGCTGGTACATTGCAGAAAATTCTTGCAGATCTCGTCTGAACTCTGTACAGTTCAAGGTCCTTTTTTCCAGTTCCAGTCCTCGGCAGCTCATTGCGTCTCCACATTTAAGCAAGCAAGGCCCAGCGCCGACCACGCCTCTAGTTCGGTTAAGTTAAGGGTACGAAGCATCATAAAACATAGGTTATATCATCAGTTATGACATATTAATACATAATTCTTATATTTTCACATTATTTTAGTAGTGTTAACATACACGTGACCACTCCTCGTGGGCACATTTTACTCATTACACGTTATTTCCAATTAATAGTTTCATTTGTCATTATTTCTCATTAGTATGTATACGCAAATCATTAGATTATTCTCATATTAGCATATCTGTTCCAACACTATACAGCACACATACAAAGTAGGGAAAGATTTAAAGTCACTGTTAGCATAGTATTTTGCACTGGCAGGATAACCTTACAGTACAAAATCCCTACTAGATTTGCTGCAAAGGTGTGTGTGCGCTCAACAGTCTGATTGTGCACTGACGCTGGGGAGAGATGAGAGAGTGCCATATTTCTATAGATATAGCACTGTCCTGCCTTCTCCTTCTCATGCAATACAGCACAGCATTTTTGGTTGCTATTCTGTGTTGTTTGAGAATTTAGTAAAAGGACCCAGAAGTGTTTGAGAATATAGGGCCAGATGTAGCAATCTACAATTTTGCGACTTGCAAATTGCGAGTCAGACCGACTCGCAATTTGCAACTCGCAAAATTGTATGCAGAAAGGTGTCTCAGACACCTTCTGTGACTCGCTATGGGGTCACAAAGACCCACCTCGTGAATATTAATGAGGTGGGTCGCATTTTGCGACCCCATATCGAGTTCATGCACTCACAGGGATGGTGGCCTGCTGAAGACAGCAGACCTCCATGTCTGTGACTGCTTTTTTAATAAAGCAGTTTTTTTTTCTTTTTGCAGCCCGTTTTCCTTAAAGGAAAACGAGTTGCAAAAAGAAAAACTTCCGAAACCATTTGGTTTCGTTTTTTTCAGAGTAGGCAGTGGTCCATAGGACCACTGCCTGCTCTGAATTTTTTTTTTTTCGGCATTCACAAAGGGGAAGGGGTCCCATGGGGAACACCCCTTCCTATTTGCAAGTCGCATCCTCAAATTGCGAGTCGGTACCGACTCGCAATTTGAGGTTGTGCATTGCGTTCGGCCTTTTGCATGCCGCAAACTGCGTTTTTCGCAGTTTGCAACATGCAAAAGGCTTCCTACATCTGGCCCTACGTGCCATAAAACACACACCAACATTGTGAATGTTTTATTCTACAACACTGTTATGATTTAATAGTGTCCTTACTGTACAGTGCAATGAAAAATGTTTTGATAAATCATAGGAAGAGACAAGAAGAGATTTAAATCAAACAATAGTAGTTTTGACCACATGTATTAATTGGCGTAGACCAACTGTTTATTATGAACTTGTGGTGGGCCTTAGTACCTGTTGTGAATTGTTAGAAATGACGCATGCAAGCCTGACATCTTCCAGGAAGGGTTCTGGGTTGGGAGAGACTCCCCCAAGAAAAGCTTGGAAATTGGGACAAAATGTGCATTTTAATTTACAGATTTCTCATAAATTTGCTAAAAAGCCGCAGGCTGTGAAAAGGCACTCATTCAATATTCAAATCGTTCATGGTATACCAAGACTGTTCAAGCTGATGCCACCCAAGACTTGACCCAATTTTTCCGAAAATGTTCTAAAGGTACCCCATATATCAAAAATGAACTCCATTGTGCAATGTCCAGCATATTGAAACAGTGCCACACATATGCAATGAATACCCCTTTAGTTTCATAATCACATACAATGTGCCACTGATGGAAGTTTGCCATAAGTTCTGTCCATAATCCATGGGTGACTCTTCTGTAAAAATATCTCTGGCATGCCAGGGCTAGCATTTTATAGTAATTGCCCCCAGTTCTCTTCCCTTGTACTAAACATCATCTTCAGTGTGCCAGTGCCATCATTTTCCCACATGTTCCTTCAGTGCCACAAATGTCATCCTGTATGCCAGGCCAGCAGTTTTCCACATAAGGCCCAACACCAAAAATTACATTAAGCTTTCCAGTGCCAGCATTTTGTCCCCATATGCCAAGTATAACGCCTAGTGTGCCCTCATTTACTAGCATTTTGGCACAAGTAATTGTCATGTGTAGAACTACCTCCAGTATGTCAGTGCCAACATTTTGCCATGGGAGACTGTTTAAGGCTAGAATTACCATCAGTTTGCTAGCGTTAAAGGCATAACACCATCCTCTCAGTTATGCTCACATATGTTCTCATTCACACTCACACTCATTCATTCTCACTAACATGGACTCACTTAGTCACTCTCATTCACAGTTGTGCTTGCTCACTGCCACTCTCACCCATTCTTGCTCACACTCCCCCACGTTCATACTTGTTCATTCTCATTTACATATGCTCCCTTTTTTGCAGTCACTCTCTCACTTACTGACTCACTCATACTTATTGGCACTTAGTGGCATCTTTACTTAAATATAGAGTGGCAGTCATGCCGCATGCCCCCCTCCCTTTATTTTACATGGAGGGCTTGGCTAGGGTGAAGGGTATCCATGAACTGTCCCCCATATGCGTTTTTTAAAACTATTTTTAGGACTTGGGATTAAAACCTCAAAGACCTGTAATGGCAGCAGCAACATTTTCTCTCATGTTGCGGCCAGCCAGTCAAAGCTCTTTCTCCTGCGGCAGTGTACTCCGACGGGAGTGAGGAGGTCCAAGGGGAAAAATCCCCCTAGGCCAAACAGAACACTCTATTATTTGTAGTAGGGTTTGAGGAACTCTTGCAAGAGTCCCTCGAACTCTTCCGTCCAGATCTACATTTATTTTTCATCCTTAATTTCCCAAAAACTACTGAACAAATGTACACCAAATAAAAAAAAGCATGTTTTTTGAACGAAGATCCACCTTCCTGCCAAATTTGAGGGAAATGCGTTCAGTAGTTTTTGTGGTAGCACTGCCTAAAAAGGCCAACAGAAAATGCATTGAGATTTCACGTTTTGGGACTTTGTCTTCTTCTGCCCCCTGCTTGATAGATGTCCCTGATACTTTCCATGAAGAAGCCAGTGAAAAAAAATCTATATATGGAAAGTTTCACAAAGATTCGTTGAAAGGAGCCTAAGTTATTAGCAAACCAAAAAAGGCATTTCCTATGGAAACGCAGACCTAAGTATATCTACTGCCACTAGGCTCTATATATTCATATATTCACTGAAAAAAACAAAGTTTAAAGTAACTTTATATTTAGGTGAAACATTGAGTAACACATAACATTCTAAACTCAAAATGCCAGAGAAATTCACCAGTTATAGTTATAGTTATCTCAGGTTAATATAAGTTGTGCCCTAAGGTAACTATAACTCAAACCCTTGTTTTTTTGTGGTTCTTTAAGTGGGACCACATCTCCAAGGCCTACAAGGTCTGCAACTCAATGAATCTGTAGGCACTGAGGGAACATTCCCTGAAGCTCCTCTCCGCCTGACATTGGATGCACCCAGGATGCTCTCGATTCTGGCCGTACAGAAGGTCTTGAGACCACTCACAAAGCCACTCTGGATGATCATCATCCCAGTCAAAGTTGTTAGGTAAGTCCCACAAACAAAAGAAATTCAGGAAGTCAAAGCTTTCTTCGACTTTATGACACTGTTCCAAGTCCTCAAACGAGAAATGGTAACGATGATGCCACTCGAGGCCTTGCTCCTTCACTGAGCCTGTGTCCGCTCCGCACCTTCCAGAGTTTCCTGGAGCTAGAGTGACCCTCACCCAACTCAAAAAGTTTTAGGATGCCATGTATCTCATATTTGGGTGGTCTGTACACCTTGACACCAGACAGGCCCCTTTGATCTGCTACTGGATCCATATGTCTTCACCTGTAAGACCACGACGTTCCATGAAGCAAAATCAAGTGCTTTCATTCTTGGTGTCACTGACACTCCATGGCAGTGCTGTCCCCAACATGATTCCCGACTCCGATAAGGAGCATCATCAGCATCGCCTTAGGCTGACTCTGGCCGTTGTCTTGCCTGCTGAGTCGAAGCCAGTGCCTTTTTATTTTGATAGGCCTGGAGAGGGAGACGAATGAGTAGAATCTGAGGACCCTTGTCCATTTCTCCACCCCCTCGATAAACCAGAGAACAACTATTATGAGGAACTGGCAAAGGCCAATGGGTTAGACACCTCACCAGACACTGGTTTCATCTCTGCTCCTTCCATGGCCATGAAGGAGGGAGCCTCATTTGCAGTGGCGGTGCAGGGGCGTCTGACATCCTGAACCTATTGCTGCGGTAGTGATATTTATGTTTTGACCCCTGACTCTGTGTCGCACCACTTTGCACTTGGCTAAGCTGTCTCCCGTCACATTAGCAGTCACAAGTTACAGACTCCATTTTGTATTCAGTTTAGCCTTAGCTTCACCGCCAAGTTAAAAGTGCAAGTTTCTTTCTGCACAATACATGTTATGAAATGTTTTTTCTATTCTACGTGTCTGCTTGTTCTTTTCTCACCAAAGGGCTAGGACATAACGTGGAGGAGTCACTCAGTCAGCAAGATAAGGATGTACTAGAATGTACTAGAATAATGTTTATGGTACAGCAGGGAACGGCTTAGGCTTGGGTGAGACACCTTGGGAAACTGGCCAGTTCCAACCTGTTTCTTTCAACCCTGACCTAACATAGCTAGCATTTTTTAATACTGCAGGCGGAGCTGGAGGGTTTTTTCTAGACAACTCCTTCCTTGCTTGTTTAAGGTATGAAAGAGACCCAGGTCGACAGTGGGAGATTCAGAGACCTCAATCAGGATTGAGCAGTTGAATGCCTGATAGATTTCCCGTTAGGGTAGATTTCTCTCTTACTCATTGCAGTCGCACCGGGGTCAACGACTTGCTGGCTGGAGAAGGATAAAGCACCAGATAGGCCCCACAGTGAGGCATTTCTATTAATTATTTGCCTTGCATTGTGTATTAATGTATATATCAATAAAGGTGTTTGTATCTTTGCATGCATATATTTGCTGTTTATAGATTGAAGATTCTTTGTACATGTTCTCACTTTATTGTTGCAGATAAGTATACTTTCGGTTATACTGATCTTCCTTCATGAGCTTTGCGAAGAGCTATAATAAATGTCTTCTCTAGACTAAGAAGTGCATTTCAGAGATTCTTTTTGATTCCTCTCAGTGTGTGTGTGTGTGTATTTTTGGCTCTGTCAGCAGTAAAGCAAAACAGCTGCCCTCAGTGGCAGTCAAGGTGACTGCCTTGACAGAGGTGCTTCAGCTGATAGAAGCCCAATAGATCCTTTCCTAACACTCAATGAAGCCCTTGCAGATGTCTTGTTTGATGCCTGGTCCAAGACCTCCACAGGGGCTCCTGGGCCCAGAACGATTGCCCGTTGCCATCTCCCTGCTCCTGTGGACTTCAGATTACTCACCCATGATCCCACCCAGACAGCTTGGTGCTCCAAACATCTACCTCCCAAGTTATACCTGGTGCATTTTCTACCACTCCATCGAATATGTAATCCAAAAGACTCAACAAGTTTGGCAAGAGCATGTTCTCTTCAACCCGCGTAGCACTGCGGTCGGTGAACACTGCATACCTTTTGAGCCAATACACACACACTGTGTGAGATTCAGTTTCGCAAGTGTTACCCTTGGTCTCAGAGGAGGCCCAACACACATTCATCCAAGCTATTTCTGACAGCTAAGATGCAGAAAAATTCACCTTTTGATGTGTACTGGACATGGCTAATCAGAGTGATTGTTTCATTGGTGGTACTCAGATGCCATGCCGGGTTGAGAACCACTGGCTTTTCGGGGGCTTTCTAGACTTCCCTCATGGACATGCCCTTTGATGGCTCTTGCCTCTTTGACAAAAAGGCAGACTCAGCAGACGTACGGCCATGTCTTTGGGTCTATCCATGCTCTGCCAACCCCCAGTGTGCCTTTTGCCTCTTACATGGCTATGGTAAGGACTACCAACCCCGTCCTTTCCCAACCAGCCACCAAGGCCAGCAGTGGTACCTGACAGGTCGCAATTGGGTCCGTGGCAGATCCTCTTTGCCTTCCTCACGCAGAGCTGACTGCAGTGACACATGCGTCACTCATGGGCTGGGACGGCCATCTGCAGGAGGTGGAGATCAGAGGACTCAGTTCTCTGGCGGAGTCCCAACTCCATAATAGTTTGCTGGAGCGGCATTGAAAGTCTTTCTTCCTTCGATCAAGGGGAAGCTTGTTCAGGTGTTCGTAGATGACACTATTGCCATGTGGTACTGCAACAGACAGGGAGGGTGGGCCTGTGCACCTTGTGTCATGAAGCCCTGTATCACTGGACATGGCTGGAACGTCAGGAAAGGGTGGCTCAACATCTGACATGCTCTCTGAATGTCAGAGTGGTCAAACTCAACCATCTATGCCTAGCAGATCACTAATGGCGTCTCCACATGGAGGTGGTGTGTGGTCTCTTTCAAGAGTGGGGAGAGCCTTGGTTAGATCTGTTTGACCATCGCCAAGAATGCAGAATGTTAGCAAATCTGCATGCTGTAGTTTCCAAGGCAGCTCTTGCTTGGAGACGCTTTTTGTCTTGAGTGGTACTCAGGCAACTTTTACACCTTCCCAACTGATACCACTCCTACCCATAGTTCTCAAGGAGATCGGGAAAGACCTTACCCAAGTAATTCTAGTGTCTCTGGATTGGGCACAGAGTGTTTGGTTCATTAGCATCAGTCCTCGCTGCCCTTTAGGGAGGATCTTTTGGTTAGCAGCAGAACATGCTTTTCATCCTCCGCCTTCATGAATTTTGAGTCGTGGCTGTTGAAAGCCTTTGACCTTCCTCTCAAAGTCTATGATGTCATTCACAAATTTGTGACAAAGTGTGCATCCAAGGATATTGATCCTCTTTCTACACCTTTGCTTCCTTCTTACTTCTTTCTGAAGATGGTGACACCTTCCATGTAAGCCAATATAGTTCCTTGCCTACTTTGTTTGCTCTGCCCCACCCTTCTAAAGAAGAGGGGAGACTCCATTTCCTGGACTCAAATAGGGCACTGTAGTTCTACATTGATCATGCAAGAGAGTTCAGGGTGGACGATCAACTGTTTGCGGGGTATGTAGGGGTGAACAAAGGGAATTTTGTGCACGCTCATTCCACGAAAGCCAAGGCTTTGGCCACTGCATTAACTTGTTTCTATTCTAAGATAAGGAATCTGCAGCTAGAAGTCTCTATCAGATGAAGAAGTTACTTTAGCAATGCCTTATCTGGTAGGGAATCTAGCTGCAGATTCCTTACGAACCATCCCTTCCTCCCCATTCTGTGACCAGATTTATGCATAGGGTGACTCTCTTGAAACCCATAGTGATGCACACCAGTTCATCAGCATTCTATGCATTTCTGTACTTCTGGTGTGGAAAGGTTACAAAAAGAAATTGATGGCAGCATGCAGTGGCACCTCTATAGGCACTGCTCACATCACTTTTGGCACAAATGTGCCAGGAACTGTCAGGGGTGCTGGCTAGACTGGTGGCAGGGAAGAGAAAGGAGGCAGAATACTGGTATAGAGCTGCCCCAAGATCACACAGAGAGTCAGAGAAGAGAGGGGATCCAAAAGGGAAGCTCTATTCAAGGGAATAAGAGATAAGGCTCAGAAAGAACAGGCATCCAAGAGGCAGTGTGGCACACAGACTAACTAACACCCCAGGATGAACATGCAAGATGTATATATATACATATACCTGTATAAAAATACAAGGGAATGTTGGTTAAAGCACTCGGGAGCTCCACATGGTAAGATTGAAGCTCAGTAAGTTCCTCACCCACATTTGCTGTTATATATTCTGACTGCTAATGCCCGTATATTGGATATACATGCAAAGCAGGGTCTGTGGAGTTGACCCCTTTGTTGATGTTATAAAAAGTAACTGAAAGACAATACTCACAGTGGACTAGGAAGACCACCTAGGTTGTCATCTGAGCCCACGGATTCTGGCGATCAAACAGGATTACGCAAGGTGGTGTAGTGGATCCTACTTAGTTTTAATGTTAATCAGGATTTACTTAGCCTTTTGGCTTGCAGGCCTGTGCCCCCATCATCTAGTGACTTCTCACCTATTTATCCTACTCTGTCTTAGCCCATTTATTTTATGATTTCTTTTAAGATGGCTGCCTTTGTTTAGAGTTAGAGCAATGTTTTGATTTGCGTTTTCAGTGCCACTCTGTGAAGGCATCACTATCAGCGTCAAAACCAAGTGATGGACGTAGGTATTCACATCATGTACTTTTCCCACTTATATTTGACGGGAACATAATGTACTTTTGGTAGGAATTGTTTACATAAGTGCCACACAAGTCTGCCCGTTATCTATTGTTTGGGAACATACCTGCGTCAGGGGTCCTACAAGATCTGTATAAAAACATCTCAGACAAACAAGGTTATCAGAGGGATTCCTACCAGATGTTATTGGTGGCATCTATGTTGCATGTCGCTTTGATGCAGACCCAGCCTTCGTGTCACTAGTGAGTCTTATCTGGAGACCTCATTCCAAGGTAACAAGGGTTGGGGGCGCTTCTCATGAACCTGGTACTGGCAGATTAGGTTTATCACGCCTAGCTCTTGTTAGGTTAGAGTGCAGCACCACTTTTCTTGCACCCTTTAGCGCCCCCCTAATGCCACCATGTGTGCGCCGTATCTAAGATATGGCACACTATGGCGGTCGTTAGGTAAACTAGTGTAAACATTTGTGACGCTAGTTTGGAGCTTTGCTGGACTAACGTCAAAACCTTTGATGCTAATACTCCAAAGCACATTGAGACCCATTGAAAACAATGGTGTGCCTCCTTCTAACTGCATTTCCATTTATGGAAGTAGAAGCCTCATACACCTAATAGTGTCGTGCTCCATCCTTGGATTTTACTACCCACCCTGGTAGGACCAATGTGATCAAGGCGGACTCAACCGTCTGTCTCCTCTGAGCAGAGGGAAGTTCTTGATAAATATTTACGGGATATAAAGACTGGGATCTAAAATAGCTTGTGTTTACCCCTGGTATTTCCTTTATTAGTAGGGAACACAGGTATTGTTAAAAACAACATACGGTGATCCCATGATAATAATGTTTTGTGCCACCTGTTCAAGCCAACATATTTCTGCGTAAGGGTCTTAGGGATTTTACATTTCATGTTTCTTGAAAGCTGGTGGGGGGACTTTGTATTCATGACTCTCGTCTTTCCAATTCTGCTTCTTACATTGTTCATTACCCTAATCATTGCAGCTCATGCATTTTACAGTAGATTGCAGTCTTTTTAATAAACCAATTGAAAATGTTCCTGCATCTCCTTTATTGCCTGTGTGTGTCTGAGACTTATTACTAACAAGAGAAAAGGGTAACTTCCGTTCCATTACGACTCCCCGGAGATGTCGCACTCTAGAGTCCAAGCGTAAAGGCTGCCAGAAATCACCTTTTACTGTTTAGGTTTTTGTTGATGTACTGCCTTGTCATCTCTAAACCAGCAGTCTCACCTATGAGTGAGAGTCCTACTATGACATGGAGCCACCAACGATGGTGTTTTGGCACTAATTTACGGATATCCTGTGTATCTCTGTTTCACACACAACATGTACCCTAAGTACCATTATACAGAGATGTCCATGGTCTTGGGCATGATCCTTTTCAGCTGAACAGGGAAGACCTAACTAGGCTGTAGGTTGTTCAAGCTTGAACTCTTGAAAGGACTTTCTCCCCATTTGGTGTTCCTTCCCTTTACTCATTATCCAACATGGTTAACACCATAGATATTCCAGAAAATGCTAGACATTCATTAACACTACATCTAATAGTGCACGGCATAAAAGATGAGGGCGGAGATGTTACATTCATAGTGGAAGCCAATGAAGGTTACCAAACAGAAACATTTTATTCCTTGGTCATCTTTTTCTGAGGAAGACCCTACACATTCACATTTCACACATATGAAATAGCGAATGTATTACAACGGTACCAAGCTTACCAGTATCTTGAAATACCGATTACCTATCGAGAACATCAGAACTGGTTTAATGGCACCTTGCCCCATGTAATACAGCCTGCAAGATGAGGTCCTTTAAGTAATGAGGGACCAATGTGGCCAAAGTTTGCCACATATACTCCACTTTCAGGTGGACAAAACATGCAGGCAGCTGATCTGCACAATCTTTATAATTAATTAGTAACATTATATAGACAACTTGTTCAGTTTGTATTGCGAATTCTGAACATGACACCAGCGCGCCCAGCACCACCAGCACCAGCTGAATACGAATTGTCTGTTACTGGGATTAACCCACAAACAGTACATTCTGTTTGTGGAGCCCACTGAATGAAAGAAAATCCTGCCTGGATAGTAAAAAAAAAATAATCAGCTGAAAGCTGTGTTCACCCATATGGTACCACAGGAAAAACGTAGAATTCTCACAATGTGCATGCCATTAGGAATGGCTCCCTCAGTGGACGACTGCACCGCATGGGGTACTGTCTTTGCTGCAATATAAACGACCACAAATGATACCCCTACACTTTACCGGACGGTCTGTAACAAATTCAAAATGAGCACGGGGCTGCTCCAGTCCTAGATTTGCGGATGAAACTTATGCATAATTTTGACACAGTCTCCTCAATAATACTCAGTAACATTAGTGGTAGCATTGGCTATACGCCAGCGGCTCTGGGAGATTCCAGAATTCCACAGTTGGAACAGGAGTGTCAACTACTGAAAATGATTTCTGACACCTATACTATTATAGGACGAGAAAATTTGAGAGTCAAGCTGAAAAAAACTGACCTTTAGAGTACCACCCCTAAGGAAGGAACTAAACAAGCACAAGAAGGTTCTAAAAAGTGCTGGGATAAACAAAAACAAACAGACAAAGTCTGAGAGCAGATTATCTGTATCCGGAGAATTCCGAAAGGAGATAAAATTTCAGAAATAGAGAAAATATAAGGGCTCCTGACAGATATACTGATTCACATCCCTCTTTTTCCTTTCAGGAAGCATCGGATAGATGTAGTGAGAGAGTGGGCTGGTCAGAGCAATGTATTGACTATGTGAAAGAGAAGAACGACTTACAGCGGTGTTCAGACAAGAAAGAAGAGAAGTCCCCACAACAAAAGCCCCAATTTAGAAAGAAAAAGGTAGCAGCAATTTCATTTAAACATGCCAGCAATCTTGAGAACATTGCTGAAGAGCAAGACATGGGCAGTGACCCTGCTGGAAAGTGCTGTAGAAGTCACGCTATGTCTCCAGAGTCTAAAAGATCATCTGGATGTGACAGTAGCTAAAGATTATCTTGCAGTCAGGACTGCGAATGAGTGTGTTCTCCCACCCGACAGGGTTTATGATGTAAATATCCGAATTGAGGGAGACTTACAGCCCACCATTAGAGTACTTTTTTGGGATGAAATTAATTGTGATATCCTATTGGAAGAAAGAGACTGGGCACCCGAGCACCTCCACAAGGTCCCACATGGGTAAAATATAATTTTGCCTTCTTTCTAAGATCTTGTTCCGGAAGGGTAAAAGAAGCCTACGCTGTCGACTGGGCTTTGGCCCAAGCACCTGCACTGTACCACAACTATCGAGAGTAGTATAAAGATTCCCCATACCATATATTACCTTTCAGGTTTGCATCCCAGCCTTAGCCCCAATATCCTGTTAAACACAAGGCTCAATCCAGTGAGGGAGATCCTCACTCAGCTCGAGTACCACGGAGTAATAGAGCCCTCTGTGTCTGCTATGAATAACCTGCTATTCCCCGTTGGAAAACCAGACCATTTATATAGAATAATCTTAGACTACAGGCACTTAAACAGTCACACATGCACATATGCAATACAAAATTTACACAGCACTGCACTAATTAACAACATAGTATGTAAAAAATACAAAACAACCTTGGTTATTTCCAATGCTTTTTTCTGCCAGAACTTAGCACATGAAAGTCGGGACCTGAGTGCATTTTTATTTGGCTCACAAAAATGCTTCTGTCATTTGCCCCAAGGCTATGACAGAACAGCCCAGGGTTAATCTCAGGCCGTGTAACATCCATATTGCATGATATTGATCCCGAGGTGTTGTCCTAGGTAGATGACATCTATCTCACAGATGACGAACTCAACACTCATCTTGGCAGGGTCGATCAGATTGTTCTAGGATTCGCAGCACTTGGATACAATTTTAATTTTAGGAAAACTAAAATATCCTTTCTCAGTGTATTGCTCCTGGGATAAGAACTATCAAACAAGGGCAAGAGCCTGGCCCTGCACTTTTTAGATAAATGTGCTCAACTCCAACCACCAAACACTATCAAGAAACAGGAGTTTTTACTTGGTTTCTTTAACTTTGGCAGAACTTACATTCCTGATTATGCACTACGCATAAAACCACTCTACGATTTAATTCCCCCAGATTTTTCTAAGAGACACTGGACAATTGAACACACATGCATCCTTAGAGGATTGCAGCAAGACATGCTAGAAAGACACTTACACACATGTGACAACAAAACAAATTTGGTCATCAGAATAATTGCTGGTGCCATTGGGTACACCTATGTCACCTCTAATGAGGGCGACACGGTGCCCATAGCATACAAATCACATTTATATTCCAATGCAGAACAATGCTTTGTACCCACAGAAAAAATTCTAATTGCTATATGGTTTGCTGTCATCAAAGAGAAGCCACTTGCCCAAGGGAAATGCATTATTGTCGTTACCCCGGTGCCAGCTTTAGAGGCCATCACCATAGCAAGCGACCCTAACGCTAAAGCATTACATCCACATTAGATTCAATAGGCAACCTCCCTGATTGCCATGGATGTTGAATACATCTTTGACCCAAAACTTCAAACACAAGAATTTTCCCAATTGCGAACAGGAGTACCCTGCACCTGTTAACATCTTGACATTTGACAGTTACCACACTGTCATTTACACTGATTGTTCGGCACAACCAGCTATAGGTACAAAATATCAATACTCAGCTGCTTGCACAGTCGTGAGCAGAATGATGAAGGATGGTGTATTCCACCCTCACAATACCTACATGCAGATCCTAGGGAACGGCACAGAGCAGTTAGCTGAGCTTAAAGATCTTATTTTGGCACTGTGACATACGGATCCAGGACAGCTCAAACTGGTTGTGTGTGATTTGTACTACTGTGTCCAGTCCTACAATGATTATCTTAATCATTGGCAATTGAACTGGTTCAGAGACTCAAAGGGAAACACCATTAAACACAGAACTCTGTTGGGGAGGGTGGCTGATCTTAAGGATAAGCTACCTGAGATTCATGTAGTACATACATTGGGCCACCAATGTGTATGAGTACACGTTATTGGAAATACCTTGGCTGATGAAGTCACCAATCATCAGTAGCTATGACTTCGTTTGCTGCAGTGACTCGTTCTCAGACAAGATTGGATAATGAAATTCTGGCTCCCATGAAAGCTTCGGCCGAAGGCAAGGCTCTCCCAACAGCATATCCTACTAAATATTCATACCGCATCATTGCACAAAATGTTGCCTTTGTGATTATTCCTGGGGTTGGAGATTGAGTTATTCCCAACCAAGACCAGAGATTTGATCAAAGTAGCGCATTAGGGTGATGCATTAGCTTATGCTGGAGTCGTGACCACAATATCACTCTTACAGAAACGTTTCTGGTGGCCAGGTCTATACAAACAGACCAAGCAATATGTTCTTTGCTGTGACATTTGCCAGCAATTAAAGGGCTCAAACATCATACGCTCACTGCAGACATCCCTCTTAGTGTCCAACAGGCCACTACAATGTGTGTACCTGGAGCATTGGGGTCCTCACAACCTCATGGTGCATACAAATACATCTTAGTCGCTGTAGATTCTTGTTCTAGATTCCTGTTGGTGTGGCCACAGCCGTCAGCTGACACTCAATCTGTTATAAAAGGCTTGCTGATCTTTATCGGTACATATGCGGTTGCAGCATTCTATTCGGACCAGGGCCCTGCCTTTGCCTCTAAGGCATTTAGGGACACCATGAGGATGATGGGTGTTGAACTCCATTACTCCTCACACTACTATCCCAAGTGTAATTTGGTCATGGAGAGGAGGAATCGAGAACTAAAGCAGTCCTTAACAGCTAGATTATTAGGTTCAGGCTGCAGTTGGCTTCATCCCCTATATGGGGTCCAGAGAGAACTCAATAATCTGCCAAGATGGTCCTTGGGAGGATGCACCTTACAAGGTATACCTACGTATGTCCAAGATCTAGATGGCCCTGGTATGGTAGCAGCAGACATACCTTTTGACATACACAAACGTCTCATTGCCTTACAGGAGCTTCAGCAATTTCGTGATGATAATTCATCCGCTAGTGCTGCCACCTTAGGAATAAAGGATTTGCTAACAACTTCTACAGGCTGGATTCCTAAAGTTGGGGATCTGATTTGTGAGAAGATTGCTGTGAAGAAGGAATTTGGACCATCTTAGAGAGCACCCTGGGAATAAAAGGCACCAGAACTGTCACCCTACCACTGCTGCCAGGTTCCAAAGGGAACAGGTTTGTCTCCAACAGCAACATCAAATAGCACCATGTGGCCGATCCTGCACAGTTCCCCTCTTCAAAGAAGAAACAACAACTCTTCTGACTACACCAGCATCTACAATGGTGCTACAAATTCCTCCTCGAGCATGGAGAGGGCGGAGAATGAGTTTCTGCTGATTCCTGTTACCATTTCATTGACAACAACTGTCCAAGATGTGGCTGTTTTCTACTCCAAAGCAATACAGACTGATGATACTGTCTACTATGAACTTTCAAGCGAAGTGGCTCCACCCACCAGTAATGCACAAGCTCCTGTGTTTGCAGAGATTGCTTCTGGTTACTTCATCAACATTGATGACTTTTCTTCATCTTCCCCTACAACTTCAACTGTTTCAAAGACACGTAAACTGTACATATGGCTTAAAATTAACTATTTGGTTTATCCATGGACTTATCTGTGGATATTTCTGACATTGCTTTCCTTTCTGTTATGGACTGGTTTTGGGGCGGTTTTCCTTCTCTTGATAAATGGTCATTATCTTCCTGAACGCTCTTCTGTCGAACCAGTGGATGAAGTTCTAACTCCATCTTTCCTCACATAAGGTCCGAAGAGACTTGTCCCTTGTGAACATTTCAACAGTACCTTTTCTGGAGGGCATTGTATGGGATAAAGCTCCCTTTGATATATACGAGCCTACTGAGGTTATAGAAATTACATATGTTTTCAAAATTTCAGTCACTGATGTAATTAAACCTGGTGTTGTTTTTGATGACTGGGATATTAAAACAGTTGATTCAGTTCTTGCTGAGCTGCAGGATTACACTGAATTTGTAAGTGATGATGTATATATGAACACAGCGAATTATGGGAAATATTCTGTTATAATCATTGGGGACATTACCATCTACACCAAGCAACTAGACACAGATCAGTATTTAATTACATACAGAGGGAACACTGGTCACCTCCACCTGTGGGAGCCCTAAAACATATATAGACAAATTTGCATACTTTTCTGGGCATGACACTACAAATTCAGAGTCATATTATTTCAAGTTACCAAATGCAAACAAATTTGCTTACTGACATCAAATTAATCTATTACGATTCCTTTGTTTCCCGACTTGCAGTTGAAGAAGGAGTATACTGGAAGAACACTATTGATGCAAAGAGTGTAATGGGAACACAAGATTGGCAAATTCAGGGTAGGGAAGCTTTGTTTAGAGCATGCTTTATTCCTGCTCAAATTATATTTTTAAATGGCACAGTTTAACAGACATCCTGGTGGGGGTTAGCAAAAATAAAGAAAATGAATGTGGCCAGTATCCTCACACCAGCCGAGTTCACCAATTGGCAATCATCCCTTCAGTGTCACTGAGGAGGAACTAAATGCTTGGGTTAAGGATCGTACCTATAATTCCACACTTTCAAGTCCTGGTGGGTGGTTATTGTGGCCAACAGACACAAATGGGTGTCAGGTTTGTTTTGTGAATTCCTCAGGAGGTTTCAAGATTAGTCGGCCAGACCCTTGCTATGTCTCAGGTCAACACTCGGGTATAGTTACCACATACAGTGTGCCAACAATGGTTACAGACTAACACCTTAGCAGCAGTCAAGGAACATCTTAATCTCCTATCAGAGGATGTAGTCTTGCAGGATTTCTTGCTAGGTCCAAGAAAGCCACGCTCTAAACAATTCCCGTATGCCATGTACAATGAAATATGGAAACTTTCTCAAATGGAAGCGATGGCACATTTAAGGCAGATAGATAAAGAAAATATGGAAAAGGCTTTAGCTGTTGTCAATGGCATGAATACTCTTTCCAACAGAATCTACACCCTTAATAACATAGGCCCATATTTATGTAAAATGGTACACAACTGCGCTAACGCAGTTGTGTGTGATTTAATTTAGCGTGAGCCAACGCCATTCCATAGCACCAGCCATGCGCCATATTTAAGAAGTGACGCACAATGGCGCTAAGGAATGGCTAGCATAAAAAAAAAGATGCCAGCCGGGGGGGGGGGGGGGTAAATGGCGTTAGGGGGAACGCAATCAAGGAAACATGAAAACCAGGAAACACTTCAGGCAGAAAAAGTACAAGGAATAGCTGAGGATCAGGAGACAAGTAGCACTGCAGGGAGTGCTAGTTCAGGAACATTGATTTTCTAAGGCCCAGAAGTCAAAGTAGCACTGCGGAGAGTGCCAGTTCATGAATAAGAATTTGCTACAGCTCAGAAACAGGGATAGCTACAGCTCAGGAACAGGAACAAGGAATAACCATGGCTTAGGAACTAAGGGAAAAAGAATAACGAAAGCTCAGGAAACAAGGGAGGAAAAACTAAGGCTCTGGAACAGGAACAAGGAGTAACTATGGCTCAGAATCTCCAGGAAACAAGGGTCGGTGTCACTGGAAAACAGTTATAATAACCAACATGGGCCGGAAGGGAGCTGAGGCTTAAAAGGGCTCACAGTAATCCCATGCATCAGGTGTGAGCAGGCTAGCAGCAGCCAGCCACAGGCATGCTGAATTTCTCTACCCATCCTTGTCCTGCAGGGGTGGAGATGAAACAGTGAGCAGGGCATTATAGGTATTGGCATTCCAAGCATGAGCAGACTGGCTTCCACAAAACCCAGCATGGATTGGGAATGAATGGTAAATTGCAAATAGCGTCCAAATGGCTGGAAGTCAATATGCATTAAGGAGACGGTCTGGAAGCTTAACAGAGCATTGGAAAGACTCACAGTATGGCCCACTGGTGTTGGGCATCAGAGCGCAGGGAGTAAATTGTGGCAGGGCGACACAGATGAAGAGCCAAACGATGCCACCTACAAGTGCCCAGGGGTACATTCAAGAATATCTGGATCCAGTCTGACACCTGGGGATAATTCTAAGATAAGGAATATGTGGCTAGATCGAGTCTCTATCAGATAAGTCATTACCAAAGGTAAGTAAGTTGCTTTTCAAGATAAAAGAATCACACCATTTGGGGAAGTAGCAGCTAGTACTGAAGATGTTCCGGCTGCAATAGGGAGACTAGGTTCTTCTTAAACACATATATAGATGTTGTGACCATTGCCCTTAGCTTGGTACACACAGATCTGCAGAAGGTGTTACACTTGGTGATATTAACATAACACCATAATGAAAGAAACAAGTTGTGAGCTGACCCACATTAGAGCTTCTGTGATAGAGCTTCAGGATGTCACAAGAAGGCTCAACTGTCATTCCAAGGATGCAGGGGATCTCAAGACAACAATGTGAATCTGGTTGGTCTGCCCAATTGGCAGAGGGCTAATGTGTTGAAAGGTTTTCAGGTTAATGGATTATAAGGCAATTCATACCTAGTGGTTTTGTCCTTTTTTCATTGGGCAGTGTCACTGGGGTATCTGCCCCTCCTCTGTCTCCTAGCTCACTGCTATTGCCATTCAATATTCCAATTGGTAATTTAAAGGGACACAGATAACACACTAAAAGTAGCAGGATGGCGAGGCCTGGTGAGGTCAGGGAACCCTGATATTCTACTACAAATCCACAGTACAAACAGGAGCAGTGTTCACTCCAATTGTGGTGCACTAGAAAGAGCATTTCTACAGTTGGAAAGGGTGTACTACACAATTGCCTCCCCATTTGCAGATAATCTTATATCAGTGTTCCCAGTTCTTCCATTGGATGTAACTTCCTGGCAATATCTTCCTTCTAGAAAATGTGGAAACAGACAGCAGTGCTAATGCTGCTGGCTCACAGAAGTATAGACTTGAATTAACTGAGCAGGGACGGCTTGGTAGAAGGCTGACCTGGTTTGTAGTAGGTACCTAAGGTACTTACACCTTATACTAGGTCCAGTTATCCCTTATTAGTGAAATGTTGTCAGTGTCTAGAAGCCAGGCTGTCTGTAGGTAGCTGTAGGCAGAGCAGCCAAGGCTGAACTAGGAGAGATGCAAAGCCCTTGCAATACCAATGTAGTCACACAGTACTCACACACAAGAAAGACAATACTCAGTGTTACCAAAAATAAAGGTACTTTATTTTAGTGACACAAGGCCAAAAATATCTTAGAGGCTGTACTCCTTTAGGAGGTAAGTGTTATACACACAATATACACTAGTAACCAAAATCAGGTAGGTAAACAGTCCTAAAATAGTGCAAACACTGAAAATCACCATAAGCTAGAATGAGCCGAGGGGCAATACAATCCATATACTAAAATAGTGGAATGCGAAAGTTGATTTCCCACCTAGGCAAGAGCAGTGTGTAGAGGGGTACTGGGAGTGTAAGAAAACACCAAAGGTAAGTAAAGTACCTCACTCCAGAGCCCAGAAAAGCAAGAGTAAAGTACAGCAAGTTTCCTCAGAATACATTAGGAGTCGTGAAAAAGGATTATGCAAAAAATAAGCAAGACTGCAAGACACCAACAATGGATTCCTGGACCTGAATACCTGTGGAGAGAGGAGACCAAGTCTAAGTACAGCCGAAGAGTCCAGGAGTAACAGGAGCCCCTGCTAACCCGGATGAAGGTGAAAAAGTGGATTCTCCGGTTAGAAGAAAAAGTCAGAGATGCATCAAAGAAGACAGGTGCATGTCCTGCTTTGTGCAAGAGATGTCCCACGTCGAGTAGAAGAAAGCAAGCTGGTTTTTGTCATTGGATTCCGCCAACAAGCCTTGGCTCAAGCAAAAGATGCATTTGGTGGGAAAGGGCGTTACCTGGACCCAGAAGGGACGTGGGGGTCTCAACTCTGACTGAGAAGACAGACCTTTGTCAGTCAGGGTCTCTTTGGTCCACCACCTGTGTTCCAGGATCCACGCTCGTTGTCAGGAGAGGAGACCCAGAGTACCAGTCATCACTGCAGAGAGGTGCCTGCTGAAGCAGGGAAGTGACTCTGTCACTCCACGGGAGATTCCTTCAGTCCTTCTGGTGCAGAATAAAGACAGGCAGTCCTCAGAGCATGCACAACCTGGAAACTGTTGCAGTTGCTGGCAGGAGCTGAAGTTACAGAGTTGCAGTAGCCTTCTTGGATACTTTGTTGCAGTTGTAGAGTTGCTGGAGCAGTTCTGCAGTTGATCCGACGGTGGAAGGTGAAGCAGAGGTTGCAAAGGAGTCCTGCTGGAGTCTTGCAAAACCGAATCTGAGGAAACACCCAGAGGAGAGACATTAAGGCCCATATCTATACTTTTTGATGCAAACCAGCGCCAGCGCTGGTTTGCGTCAAAACATTTACCGCCGGCTAATGCCATTCCAATGCACCAGACGGGTGCCTTATTTATGGGTTGACGTTAGGCGGTGCTGCGGCATGGTTGAACTAAAAAAAAAGACTTTAACCGGGCAACACAGGCGTAGGGAAGAATAGTAGTTGTGCGTCAAATAATGGTGCTAGTCAGGTTAGAGTAAAAAATCATGGCTCTAACCGGACTTGTGCCATTTTTTGACGCACAAACACCATTGAAATGACTCCTGTCTTAGGAAAGACAGGAGTCATGCCCCCCTGCCCAATGACCATGCCCAGGGGACTTCTGTCCCCTGGGCATGGTCATTGGGCACAGTGGCATGTAGGGGGGGTCCAAGTTAGGTCCCCCTATGCCACTTATAAAAAAATAAAAAAATACTTACCTATACTTACTTGTACTTACCTGGGATGGGTCCCCCCATCCATGGGTGTCCTCCAGGGGTGGGCGAGGGTGGCAGGGGTGTCCCTGGGGGCAGGGAAGGGCAGCTGTGGACTGCTTCCATGGTCAGGGACCATGGAACTGAGCCCATAGGTCCTTTAACGCCTGCCCTCACCCAGGCGTTAAAAAACAGCGCAAATCAGGCTGGGTGCCAAATGTTGCGGGAGTATAAATAAGGTGCACATGCCTTAAATTAATTTTTGGGACGGGAACGCCTACCTTGCATGTCATTAACGCAAGGCGGTTTCACGCATCCAGAAAATGACGCACACTGCTGAATTTTGACGTTCACAGGGTCGGGCGTCAAAGTATAAATATGGTGTTAGGTTTGCCCTGAATTTGCATCAAATCTTTTGATGCACATTCGGCGCAAACAGAGTATAAAATGCCCCTAAATACCATGGTGAGGGGGGTCGATCATCCAACCAGGTAAGCACCTATCAGGAGGGGTCTCTGATGTCACCTGCTGGCACTGGCCACTCAGATGCTCCTAGAGTTCCCTGACCATCCTGTAAACAAGATGGCAGAACCCAGGGGCACTCTGGAGGAGCTCTGGGCACCACCCCTGGGGTGGTGATGGACAGGGGAGTGGTCACTCCCCTTTCCTTTGTCCAGTTTGTGCCAGAGCAGGGACTTGGGGTCCCTGAACTGGTGTAGAATGGATTATACAAGGAGGGCACCGTTTGTGCCCTTCAAAGAATTTCCAGAGGCTCTGGGAGGATTCCCCTCCCATGCCTGTAACACCTATTTCCAAAGGGCTAGAGTGTAACACCCCTCTCCTAAAGGAATTGCATTGTTCTGCCTTCCTGGGATTGAGCTGCCCAAGCCCCAGGAGGGTAGAAGCCTGTCTGTGAGGGGGCAGCAGCTGGGGCTGCAGTGGAAACCTCAGAGAGCTGGTTTGGCAGTACTGGGGGTCCATGGTGGAGCCCCCAGGGTGCATGGAATTGGCCCCCAATACCAGAATCGGATTGGGGGTACAATTTCACAATCCTAGACACCTTAAATGGCCATATTCAGGGTTACCATTGTGAAGCTACAT
The DNA here is from genome assembly GCF_031143425.1 of Pleurodeles waltl. NCBI lineage: Eukaryota > Metazoa > Chordata > Amphibia > Caudata > Salamandridae > Pleurodeles > Pleurodeles waltl. The sequence goes on from NC_090440.1 coordinate 1,052,898,379, forward strand.
ATGTGTATGGACCTAAATGTAGTGCACACTTAGAATGGCGTCCCCGCACTCACCAAATATGGGAAATTGGTCCTGGACAACGTGGGGGCACCTCTTCTAGTGCAGGGGTGCCCTCACACACAGTAACTTTGCACTTAGCCTTCAGGAACTGAAGGTTAGTGTGGCAGGCTGAACGGTATACACCAGACAGAGATCCGATAGTATGGTAAGTAAAGGTTTATTATATAGGTGTTATCTTTGTTCATCCAAGTTTATATAGTTAAATATGGCGTAACCCAGTTAAATGTCTTTTCTTTAACTTGGTCTTCTTTCTTTCTCTTTTCTTCCTTGGTCAGGTTTCTCGGGTAGCGTGGTAAGGCTCCAGGGAGGTACCGACAAGAAAACAGAAGAATGCTTGGGTAAGTATATAGGCATGTACTGGGACTCTCTTGGTGAGCCACGACCCTCCAGGGTCGTGGCTAGGCTCCTTTGTTTGTCTCTCCTGCTCTCCGGGACTGCTCTGCTCCTGGTTTCCGGTATCCTGTTCCGTCGTGGGATCTCCAACCTCCGTCCTCCTCTCGCTGCCGACGTGCCTCTCTTCACCGCGGTTCTCCCCCTCCTGGTGTTCCGCGGCTTCCTTTAATGTGAGTGTTTCCCCGGGAACGGGGAAACGCAGCTGCGTCGGGTTGCGCATCCCCATGGCAACATGGGGACGCGGAAATGACGTATTGGGTTCGCCCGATACGGCATTTCCCGTTGCTGCTGTTACCGTGATCGGGCGAACCCGATCACATACCCCTTCCCAAGAACGGTCCTGTTCGAGGACCGGAGTAGGGCAAGGAAACCTGGATAGGTAATCCGCGGGACCCTGTTGTGTTCCAGGAACATGACAAACCTGAAAGGAAAATGGCTGAAGCTCAAGAAACCATTGGAGAATTCTCGAGTTGGAATCCTTATGGGAAGCAAGCCAGGTAAGCGGAGCATGATCAGTATACAGTACAAAAGGACGACCCAGAAGATAATACTGTAAAGTCTCCACAGCCCATTTAATGGCCAAACACTCCTTCTCAATAGTGGGGTAATGGCATTCCCGGGGAAACAGCTTCCGGCTAATAAAGACAATCGGGTGATCTCCACCACCCGCATCCGTTTGAGCGAGCACTGCCCCAATGCCCACGTTTGAAGCATCTGTGTACACATGAAAAGGTTGGGAGAAGTCAGGACATCGCAAAACCAGTTCTGAGGTAAGGGAGGATTTTAACTGGTCAAAACTGTGTCCCTGACTGTCAGAAAAAGGAGCCAATTTATTGGGGTGTTTTTTCGATAATAGGTCAGTAAGTGGTGCCGCCATAGTGGAATACCCCGGGATAAACCGACGATAGTAACCCACGAGCCCGAGAAAGGAACGCAAATCTCTCTTTGTCTTCGGGGTTGGGGCGTTTTGAATTGCTTCTACTTTAGTCATTTGGGGTTTTAACATACCACTGCCTATCTTATAGCCGAGATATGATATGTCAGTTTTTCCCAAGACACATTTCTTTGGATTAGCAGTCAACCCGGCGTCTGTGAGAGTAGTTAAAACTTGGTGTAGATGGTACGGATGGTCAAGCCAAGTATTGCTAAAGATAACAACGTCATCAAGATAAGCGGCAGAGAAGGACTGGAAGGGTTTTAACAATCTATCCATCAACCTTTGGAAGGTTGCCGGCGCCCCATGAAGACCAAAAGGTAACACAGTGAATTGATATAAACCAGATTGAGTCGAAAAGGCTGTTTTTTTTTTGTCTTCGGGGAAAAGGGGTATCTGCCAGTATCCTTTAGTGAGGTCTAAGGTAGACATATACTTAGCTGTACCTAGCTTCTCGAGAACATCATCCACCCGGGGAATAGGATATGAGTCAAATACAGAGATGGCATTGAGTTGGCAGAAGTCAATACAAAAACAAACTGTTCCGTCAGGTTTGGGAACCAGAACTACGGGTGAACACCATGGGCTGACAGAAGGCTCAATAACTCCCAGGTGTATCATCTTTTCTATTTCGTTTTCTATTATATGTTTCCTAGCCTCTGGAATACGATAGGGCCGTAATCGAATAATCTGACCTGGGGTTGTTCTTATTCTGTGCTGGATCAGGGATGTTCTGCCTGGTGTGTCTGAAAATACTCCTGAATGTTGAGTTAATAGGGCATCTAACTGATCCTTCTGTGACTTTGTCAACGAAGTGTTGACAATGGGCAAGTTTACCTCTTGTTGATTTCCCGAGGGAAATAACTCTATCTCTACTTCCTTAACGGGGATAAGAGACAACTCGCTGCTACTCTCTCGCTGACCTCTGTTTCTGCTTCCCATTTCTTGAGAAGATTCACATGATAAATTTGTGTTTTTTTGGGGTTGACACTTAACTCGATGAGATAGGTGACAGGGGAGATTGCTCTAACAATCCTATATGGTCCTTGCCATCTAGCTAACAACTTTTGATCAGATGTGGGTCTCATAATCAACACCTGGTCATTGGGAAGGAACGTACGGAGTTTACTACCCTTGTCATAATATTGTTTCTGCAACTCTTGGGCCTTTTCCATATGTTGCCTTACGTTCTCCCATAAATCATGTAAATGCGATTTCAACTTCTGGACGTATTCTAACACTGGTCGCCCCTCCTCTTCTTCTTCTTCCTCCCAGGTTTCGACTGCCATATCTAAGAGGGAACGGGGTTGCCTCCCGAAGACCAGTTCGAACGGACTATGTCCTGTAGAGGACTGTTCGTGGGTGCGAATGGCATATAATACTAAGGCAAGTTTCTGATCCCAATCCCTCCCGGTCTCATCTACTATTTTCTTTAGGAGAGTTTTAATAGTCCTATTGTAGCGTTCCACCAGTCCGTCTGTCTGTGTATGATAAACTGAAGTTTTAATCTGAGTAATGCCAAGTGTTTTACAGATCTGCTTCATAAGGTTGGACATAAAGGGTGTACCCTGGTCAGTAAGAATTTCTCGGGGAAACCCGGTCCGCGTGAATACTGTTATCATTGCCTGTGCCACCGTTTTCGTCGTCATACTGGCAAGAGGTATGGCTTCGGGATACCGGGTTGCATAGTCAACTATCACTAGTATATATGTATGTCCCTTAGTTGAGGGAAGCAAGGGTCCAATTAGATCCATTCCCACCCTACTGAATGGAATATCAATAATGGGAAGAGGTAAGAGAGGTGCTTTCCGGGGCTGGCCTGGTTCGGTGAGTTGACACCTAGGACATTGTGAGCAATATTTTCAAATATGAGCAAAAACCCCTGGCCAGTAGAATCTTCGGAGGAGATATTCTTCGGTTTTGTCTCTGCCAAAATGGCCCCCACCCGGTTGATTGTGGGCTAGGAAAAGTACTTGATCTCTATATGTCTCGGGTACTACTAACTGGAATTTGCGTTCCCCTGCCCTGGTGGTGGTCACCCTATACAGAAGATTGCGTTGTACAAAAAAATAGGGACCCACCTCGTCAGTTTCTTCCGTTTTTGCTGTTCCCCAAGCATGAGTGAGAGTAGGATCCTCCCTCTGATGCTGGCGGAAACTGATTGGGTCTCTGTGATTCTCCGCTATAACTCTTATGGGTTGAGGTTGGTTATTATTTGCTCGAAACTGGGCCTTGCCTTCTCTCTTTTCCCGACGAGAAAGTTTTCTACGATATGGGGGACAGTCAATTTTGCTATAAGGAAAAGGAGCCTCTGCCCACCATTCGAAGTTCTCCTTGTGTGTACTATTTAATAATTGCTGCAAGTGTACGTAGTCTGTTCCCACAATACATTCCTCTATTAGTTGTTCCATAACCCCCATGGGAAGAAAGTCTCTGTAATTTCCCCACTCTAGCTTTACTGTGGAGAGAGGATATTGTGCCTTATCGCCGTGTATACAGCAAATAGTTACTCTTTGGCAGGTGTTTTCATCTACGGGGTCTATCAAATCTTGTCGTATTACTGACTGAGTACAACCCGAGTCTATGAGGGCAGAGAGGAGATGCCCATTGATTCGTAATTTCTGTTTAAATTTGGTATCCCCTTTTCCTGTACATAAGACCCTGCGTCGAGTTACTCCTATTTCCATAGGTTCTGTCCCCTCTATTTTCCTGGGACACATGCGAGCAATATGTCCCCATTCTCCACAGTTAAAACATTGGGGTCCCGGTATTGGATTGGCCTCCCCTGGTTTACGTGGAATAGGGTCTTCTACAGGATATCTCTGGATGGGCCGTGCTGGAGGGGTGATGGGTTAGGGATTGGGCCGAGGTGATGTTGATCTTACGTCCGTGGATCTGTGATACGCACAAGCCAGATCTATAGCCATGTCCGTATCCACATTAGGATGTTGTCTTATCCAGTTTTTTGTCCCTGTGGGTAATGAGTCCAAATATTGCTCGAGGATAATTGTTTTAATAACATCCTCTCGACTAGTGCCTATAGGACCTAGCCATTTAAGCGCCAAATCCTTAACCCTAAAGTAAAAGGTTCGAGGGTCCTCATTTTGACCCCATCTAACTTTACGGAACCTTACTCGGTAATACTCAGTGTCGTGACCAATCCGTTCTAAAATGCTCTTTTTAATGTCTTTATAAGGTGTAGTTCCATCCGGGTTGGCCGCCTGATAGGCTGCCTGTATAAGACCGGTGAGTAAGGGTGCGATGTATTGTCCCCATCGGTCTTCGGGCCACTGAACCGAAGAGGCGACCCACTCAAAGTTAGTAAAGAACGAATCAGGATCTTCCCCTTCCTGATACTGTTGAAGAACCGAACTGGGAACATTAGGGTGCACTTTACTAGCAGCTATGGTCTCAGTTAACTTTTTCATGGCCGTCTCGTGAACCAGCTGATTGTTTGCCAATATAGTTGCTTGGCTCTTTAGAGCGGACTGTAAGGCTTCCCTATCTTCTTTGGCCTCGAGCTGGTGAGCTTCCCAAACCAGCTGTAAATGTCGCTGGCCTTCCGCCAGTTGTTTAATTATGTCCTCTAGGTTCGGGTGTTCACTCATGGCTATACCGTTCCTCAGCCGCCGGGACTCAAAAATCCCACTTCTGACACCACTGTGGCAGGCTGAACGGTATACACCAGACAGAGATCCGATAGTATGGTAAGTAAAGGTTTATTATATAGGTGTTATCTTTGTTCATTCAAGTTTATATAGTTAAATATGGCGTAACCCAGTTAAATGTCTTTTCTTTAACTTGGTCTTCTTTCTTTCTCTTTTCTTCCTTGGTCAGGTTTCTCGGGTAGCGTGGTAAGGCTCCAGGGAGGTACCGACAAGAAAACAGAAGAATGCTTGGGTAAGTATATAGGCATGTACTGGGACTCTCTTGGTGAGCCACGACCCTTCAGGGTCGTGGCTAGGCTCCTTTGTTTGTCTCTCCTGCTCTCCGGGACTGCTCTGCTCCTGGTTTCCGGTATCCTGTTCCGTCGTGGGATCTCCAACCTCCGTCCTCCTCACGCTGCCGACGTGCCTCTCTTCACCGCGGTTCTCCCCCTCCTAGCGTTCCGCGGCTTCCTTTAATGTGAGTGTTTCCCCGGGAACGGGGAAACGCAGCTGCGTCGGGTTGCGCGTCCCCATGGCAACATGGGGACGCGGAAATGACGTATCGGGTTCGCCCGATACGGCGTTTCCCGTTGCTGCTGTTACCGTGATCGGGCGAACCCGATCACAGTTAGATATGTAGGTGACTTATAAGTTACCTGGTGCAGTGAAAATGACTGTGAAATAGTGTTCACACTATTTCACCTAGGCTGCAATGGCAATCCTGAAGAAGTGTTTGGATGAGCTCCTTATGGGTGGCAAAATAATTGCTGCAGCCCATAAGGATCTCATGGAACCACAATGCCCTGGGTACCTAGGTACCATATACTAGGGACTTATAAGGGGGTCCAGTATGCCAATCTGGAGTGGAATATGGAGTCGCCAGACTATAGTGACAAATTTAGAAACAGAGAAGAGCATGAGCACTGGAGTTCTGGTTAGCAGGACTCCAGTGACACAGTCAAGCATACTGCCAACACAGTAAAACATACTGACATATAGGCCACAAACTATGAGCACTGAGATCCCCACTAGCAGGATCCCGGTGAGACAGTAGAGACACACTGATAAACAGGTAGAAATTGAGGGTAACATGCCAAGAAAGATAGTACTTTCCTACAGGCTTCACTCAAGTGAAGCAGATGAGACATGGAAGAGTAGTCCTGTGCTGAGGTAGAACACTTCAGAATTGTTTAAAGAGATGATGCTGTGAAGGAGGACATTGTGGAGTGGCAGGTGCTTGATTCATATCCATGACCTGTTCATGTGCCACCTTGAAACGGAGAAGGGAAACAACAGTATTATCTAGTTCATAGGACCTAACAGATGCCAATAGTTTGTATTTTTCTGATTATGTGATGCTTATTTTCTTTTTTCCTTTTAATGGATTTCCTGTAATGAACATTTCTCTTCTGCAAGACCCAGTTCCAGTGTTTAATTTTTGATCACAGTTTAAGTGCTGCGGCTCAAATATTTGTTCAAAAGCCCTTGACCAGGTCTGTGGAAGGGTGAAGTGCTGAATACCAAGGCTGCATAGAGTTGATTTCACCTTATGCTCCTTTATCCACAACCAAACACTATCTGCCTCTAATCTCACTTTTACAGTTTTTTTATCCCACTTTCTCCGTTTGTCACTAATTGCCTATCTTTCTCTCAAAGACAACATCTTCCAAAATGACATTGTAATAAAGAGTCCCCTCGTATTGTCCAATTGTGGTGTTCCGGTGTAGTCGCATTTTTTTTTTAAATGGGACTACACCAGGGCGCCATACTTGGAGGATACGAGAGGAATCTTTGCTACACTGTAACTTCGGAAGACAATGTTGCCTTTGCATTTACCTTTTGTCTCTGAAATTTGTGCTCTGAAAAAGTCCTAATATATTTGGGACGAACACGTTGGCTGTGTCCATCCCTGACTTGGAACTTGTCAAGATGAAAATAAAGAACACAACCTTTTAATGAAGAAGAGGAGTTGTCTATCTTTGAAAATTAAACAGATTAATGAGAGTTTATTGATACCCTCATTGTTACAACTGTAAGGACTTAAGTCACAGAGTGATTCTCCAATTTTTGTTCTATTTGTTTATGCATTTAGGTGTTTAGGTTGGAACGGTTGACCAAGGGAAGACAGCACTGATTTGTAGGAGTGACTTTGAGTGTGTTGACTATTTCCACAACTGTTCCCTTTGTATGTGTTTAACAGTCAGTAAGATGCACCCCTAAAATCCACACATACGTGCATACTTAGGGGGTCATTCCGACCCTGGCGGTCCATGACCGCCAGGGCCGGGGACCGCAGAAGCACCGCCAACAGGCTGGCGGTGCTTCCAGGGCCATTCTGACCGCAGCGGTAAAGCCGCGGTCAGAAAAGGGCAACTGGCAGTTTCCCGCCGGTTTACCCCTGGCCCAAGGAATCCGCCATGGCGGCGCTGCTTGCAGCACCGCCATGGGGATTCCGACCCCCTTCCCGCCATCCTGGTCCTGGCGGTAAATACTGCCAGGAACAGGATGGCGGGAACGGGTGTCGTGGGGCCTCTGGGGGCCCCTGCACTGCCCATGCCACTGGCATGGGCAGTGCAGGGGCCCCCTCACAGGACCCCATAATGATTTTCAGTGTCTGCAAAGCAGACACTGAAAATCGCGACGGGTGCCACTGCACCCGTCGCACACCAGCAACTCCGCCGGCTCCATTCTGAGCCGGCTTCATCGTTGCTGGGGCTTTCCCGCTGTGCCGGCGGGCGGCCTTTTGGCGGTCGCCCGCCGGGCTAGCGGGAAAGCCAGAATGGCCGCCGCGGTCTTTTGACCGCGGTGCGGTCATTCGGCGGTAACCGCATGGAGGGCGGCTACCGCCGCCCGCCGCGGTTGGAATGACCGCCTTAGTGTAGATGTGTACACTACATATCGTAGTACTCCACACCTAGTGATTAGATATGACCTCCTGTATTTGCTTGTTTGATTTTGTTGACACATTTGCTTGTCTGAAACCCTAGCTGGTTGGGCCCTTTGGGTGAGAGTGAAAGGGAGACTCCACTTTGGCCACCTAGGAAATAGTTCAAGTGTTAGCATGGCTTCTCCAAAGTGTAAAGGACCGTCTTATGGTCATCAGACAGGTCGCCTCATGCATAATTTTGAAGGGTGAAACCCCAGCTGATTACCTTGATTGTCTGGAAGATTAATTGGAAGATGTCTTTGATCATTATTCTGCTATTGCTAGCGTTAAGGAAACTGCTCAAGAAGCCATTGAAGTGTAATTTATTGAAGGCTTATTGCCCAAGGTACAGAACCAGCTGCATGACATCTATATTGGATGACGAACTAAAGGTCTTTCTGTTGCAATTCATTTACTATCCTCACATCAGTTTGATATGTTGATGATTTGTAAGTGGCTTCTGACGTGTTGGACCAATGCAAGGTTGATTCTTTTCAACTCCTTACTGAATTGGCTAAAAAGAGGCAAAATACTATCAATTCTGTTAACCACATATACCTTATTTAGTTCAACTCATGTCACAGAGGGGGTGACAACTGTTCACAGACCACAGTGAAATGATTCATAAGCTTCAAACACACATTAATGTCTTATAGGTGTACATTCGTACATTTTAAGACATGTAAATTTGGTCAAGCCATTGTAAGATTTTGTTAAGAAAGATATGCCTTAGCCTTTGTCCTGGTCCAAAGAGGAAGAACAACCCTTTGTAAATTTGAAGCAAGCATTGTCTTCTACACCTGAATTGGGATTACCTGATTATAACACACCTTTACCATTTCAGTGTCATTAGAGAGAGACTTTTGCTTTGAGGGTGTTGGTACAAGATTATTGGGACAAAAAGAAGCCAATTGCTTACTATTCTTTTGTACTTGATGATGTTATGGTAAGGCTGCCTCAATGCCTATGTGCGGAGTCCACAGTTGCCCATCTTGTTGAATCATTTGAAAGCATTTTGTTAGGGTTTGCTCTTACTGTTGCAACACCACATGCCTTCTAACTGACTGCTGCAATTTAGCATCTTCTTTGTCCAGGTTGTGATTCTATGAAATACTGTTACTATGCTCACTTGCATGTGCTTCTCCATCTCCCTAGTATGTTGATTCATTGAACCCTGCATCTCTCTTCCCCATAGTACATGAGGGAGAATTTCACAACTGCAATATCATCACTGCCCACCTGAAAAAGATGTGCATTAACCTCACAAATCCACCCATACTTAGCTGCTTTGTTTTGTATTATGTTACTGATTCATGTCTCAGAAACTATAAGGGAACACTGGTTGCAGACTATGCAGTTTGTGCGCTATATAAGGTTGTTGAAAGTTGTTGCATATTGAATGTGCATTGTGCTGGATTTTACTCAAGTAGTTAAACTGATTTCTCTTACTAGTACGTGTGTTTTAGTTGCTTGGAAGACTGTATCCATTCTCAGTGATTTAAAATATGACTTCCAGGTCACCCACACCTTCAGGCGTCTCTTATGCAGCATGGGTTCCTCACCTCTGTGGCAGTCTCTATCAAATGTAGTTGCTATCATTGGGGTTGCTCAATTGTGCGGAAGATGACTTTTCTAGAGGGAATGGTTCATGCTGCCCTGCTGACTGGAGCCTGTCACAATCGACAATCAGGTGACTAAGTGCATGAGAAGCTCCGCCATCAGAAAACTAACCCCTTTGGTTAGCCCTGCACCAGATCTTGCTCATCATGAAACCACTGTGAAGTGCCATGGACTGCCTGCTTGGATTCACAGATCAAGCTGTGAGTGACCCCAAAACCAAGAAACTCCTGCTCCTGTGCCTGTCAACCAAGAGGATCCTGCGCCTGCAATGCTGACTGTTCCTTTCCCAGCAGATTGGTGTTCCAGGCTTATGATATCTGAAAGGCCCCTGCTACTACTGCCCACTGTCCAGCTACAAATGCCCCATCATGATTCAGCCCTTTCTCCTGTACATTGCTACAGCCAGTAACCGCAGCTACAAAATAAACTGATGGTTCTGGCCAGTCCGCTTCACTATGAGCCTTGTTTGTTGGTTCAGAATGTGGCTTTATTTGAAAGGGATGGGCAGTGGGCATGAAGAAATCATCAGCACAAATGTTACTGTTCACTTTTAAAACTGGTGTTCACTGTTTTGTGACAATACCTTTCTGTATTCCATAGAGCAGTGAAACCAGAACTGCAATATCATTTCATGCTGGATCTGCACCAACCTACCTACTGATTGCAAGGGATGAATGGGCATGGTTCCTATCTCTTTCAATGAAGAAGATCAATGCATTGAATTGTACTTGCACATCCACTACCCCTCTGATTGTGACAATACCACTGTCCTTATTTCCCTTTCAATTGAAGGTTTTCGTTTCATAACTAGAAGATATCATGCCCCTGCTTTTCATGTTGTGAGTACTGCTGATGGACTACCCTCAAACTCCCATAAGTGATACTAAATAATGGCAGCCACATTCATGAAGAGCCTGGGGACTTTTTATGCTTGTGGTAACTGGACCTACACCGGGTTAGCAAAGGACAGGTTAGTATCTTAATACATTGATCATAGTGTACCTGCTGTAAGACACACTGAAGCCAAACGTCCTCTTCTTTGTAAGAGACTTTCTGAGAGTACTCACTTATACCAGTTTCTTTGCCATTTTGTTCCCTTGCTATGGAGCGGGACTATCAGTGTATTAGATCTTTGAAGTTGCCAAAGTGTTTGGAGAAGGATGAAACCTCAACAGTCATAGCTTTAGAATTGTAATTTCAGAAAACAGAATAGCTTTTGGTTTTGTCCTGGCTGTAAATGTGGAATCATAGGTTCAGGATATTGGACCTTCATACCAAATGTTTCTCTTGCCATACACAAAAGAAAACCGATTGCTACATGACAAGCTTTGACATCGGGAGTCAAAGTAGTTATTGGAAGATATATTTCAAATCACGTTTTCATAAAAATACATATATTGGTTTGCTAATAACATTGATACTGTTTGACCAATCTTCCCAAAACCTTCATTCACCTCCACCTCACCTTTTTACTGGAAAGTTTTGAGGTGATTCAAAAAAGGCAACTGACAAAAACAGAAGGTCCCAAAATGTGTTTTCCCCATTAATTTTTCCATATGAAAATTGAACAACAATTCTGCAAAAACTGCTGATGACACCAAATTTGAAAGAAAGCTACATCTTGGTTCAGAAGGCATATGTTTTGTGATTTGGTATAAATTCGTTCAGTAGTTTTTTAGTAATTAAGACTCAAAATCTGTATATATTTCATGTCAGGGAAGACACAGGGAGTCGACAGATCTCAAGATAATATCTGATTGACTGCCACCACATCAACAAAGATGTGGTGGCAGCCATTTTAGGACTCTGGATTCAGACTCCTGTCCTAGGAAAAAAGCAAACATATAAAGGGACAGGGCAAGGATACCCTGCCCCCTACGCCTGGGATACCCCTCCCGGGGGGCAAAAACATGTTTGCTTTTTTAAACAGCAGTGCAGGTCTGTAGAGCCAATAAAAAAATATGGTAGTCTCGTCCTTTTTTTAATAAACCCCTCTTGATAGGCCATGGCCAGAAGGTAGCACATTCTAAGTTTTTGGGCAGGGGGCCAGTGGTCCCGTCACAAAGACTTCATGAAGTCCCCAGGACCCCATTCTGGGGGTGGCTGTATTTATATTATGGGAAGTGGGGCGCATGCCCTCCCTTCCCGACGCTGGACGCAGTTAGAAGCCCTGGGAAACATGTCCCCTGGAGCTGATATAATATTGTTTAGGAAAGGGCATGTGGCACCCCCCTCCCCAAGGTTGCATGAGCCCTGGCAATGGTATTTGTATAATGGGGAGGGTGTCGCACAACACCCCCATCTCAAAGAGGCCCTGGGTACCCCATCCCCTGGGTTCAGTGTATTCCTCCCCCAAGATTGGCTCAGGGCCTCCCATCTCACGGAGCTTGATTGCAGTGTACTAGGGACCCAACACCCTGGAACACTGCGATTCCCAGTCCAGGAGAGTGCGGGCGGTGGATAGAAATCAACTCCCTGCCCACAGTTTGTCAGGAAGGGAACACAACTTTGCTCCCGTCTGGGTGGGAGCACAGAAAAAAGGTACAAGCAAAGTAATGGAGTTCCCACCACAACACAGTATGTAACTAGCCGAGCACCTGTGGACCTCAACATCGCCGAAAGTAACCCTAAATTAATTATAACTTGTGCCCTCCTCTGCTAATTACTTCACATGTTACATCATTCATTGCATGTTCGATGACATCATTGATAACCTCACAGCAACATCTGAGCTGACATCATAGATGACAACACTGTGCACGGTGGGGGTGTGAGGTATTGTTAATTAGGATGTCAGGTATAGTCACTTGAGATAACAATAACTAGTGAATTTCTGTGGTTATGGTAATTTAAAATAGTATGTTTTAACTGACAGTTTCACCTAACTGTAATGTCCCTTTAACCTTTATTTTCTCATTGAATTCCTACTTTTTTTAAAATGTAAAGTAACATACTATTACACCTCTGAACTATAACGTCACTTTAACCTTGTTTTTTTTTTAGAGAATATACAATTATATATATATATATATATATATATAGACCAGTGGTTCCCAACCTTTTCACTCCTGAGGACCCCCAATGAATGATTACTGGAAGCCGGGGACTCCCAGCAATTTGTACGATTTAATTTTCAAACATTAAAACAGTAATTCGCAAAAAATATAACAAGTACACACCAAACAAATGCTCAAATTACTAAAGATAAAATTCTTTTATATTGAAAAAATATGCAAAAAAACTAAACATTTTATTGGGAAGGTTGGCGCTGCATCTTGGCAACTACCTTATCAATGTTTGGTTTTATTTAGGAAAGGTGAATCCTCAGGTCAGATTCTACATTTCCGGAGCGATTTATGTTTTTATTTTTTAGGTATGCAAGATCTGAGAAAGCTTTTTCACATAAATAAGTGAAGGGGAAAGGAAGTAAACCATAAGGGCCTCTCATCTCTCCCTAGCCTCTCTGTCACATGTACTTCATTTGTTTTATAGCACCTCTCATACCACTGTGAGGTGTCAGGGCACTTTACAGGGGACTACAAGGTGTAGGATTCAGACGTCATCCACACTGGTAGGCATTTTCTAAGAGTGCTTGGTCCATAGAAGCACAAACTTAGAATTTAGAACACAGCACAGTGATTAGTGATGACGTTAGCACAGTGCTTAATTTGTGAATAAAACGTGCCGGTGCCCAAAGCCCTCCTCTTAAACATGAGGCTGCTGCAATTATATGTGGGTACACGGAATACTGAGGCAGCATAATCCTAAACCATTTCCTGCCTCTTCAATCCATATAAAGCCACTCCCTGCCACTTCAGCTCGTTCTTGCAGCTTTCTACTTTCTCCCATTGTGACGCTTTTTCGTTTTTCCCTTCCTCCGTCTTTCCCATATGTGTCTTTTTCTCGCAGCAAATGCTTGAGGCAGAAGAATAAACCCTGGCCCTCAAAAATAAGTGCCAGTGCTCAGCACCGGAAACAACAAGCACAAATTAAGCACTGCGTTAGCAATAAGAATGTATTTCTACACAAGCAAACCTTTTTATGCAGCATAAGGAAAATGAAAGACTAGAAAAAAACAACTTTCTAATTTGTGCCAAGCGGTTTGCATGCAGGTCTTTAATGGGAGTTCACAGCTCACTGGGCTACATTACGATTATGAACTGCATAGTAACAAAAGAATCTCTGTGACAAAAGCAGTAACCCACTGTGCCATGCACATAAAATACTGTGTTTTGCATGATACACATTCTTTGCAGCAGGCATATTAACCATCTGCGCTACCTTTGAGTCAAAACTGCCACTGCACAAAACTCCCATCTCTCTCCAGCAGATACATTAATCACTTGAGTTAGCTTGACGCTTTTATTTTTGCAGTACAAGAAGCTTTGCAGTGCGTTTAAAACTGCTCAACAAAGGAAGTAATAAATATGAAAACACGCACGCACGTGTTTGTCAGAGGCCCCAGGTGGAGAAGTGCCTTCCTTCCAACCCCCTGGGAATGTGTCACAGACCCCTGGGGGTCCGCGGACCACAGGGTGGGAACCACTGATATAGACAAATCCAAAAAAGGTGTTCCAGACAATCTTGTTGTACATGGGAGGTTTTGAGGTGGTCCATCAAAAGGGGGCTGAGAAAAATGGAGGGTCAAAAAACGTGTGTTTCCCATGTTAATTCCCCTAGGAGCTCTGAACAGGACTACAGCCCGAACCACAGGATGGAATTACACCAAATTTGACAGAAAAGTAGCTTTCGGTATACAGATTACACTTTTTTGTTATTTGGTGTAAATCTGATTAGTAGTTTTTGAGATACTAAAAGAAAAAGAAATATAGATATCTAGAGGTGTGAAGGCTTCGTGAATCCTCCCGATCTCATGCTTGGCTGCCAACACTTCAACCAGGAAGTGTTGGCAGCCATCTTGGGACTTAGGCTCAGCTGAGTCTGAGAAAAAAGATTTAAAAAAAGAAAAGGGGCCAGGGTAGGGACACCCTGACCTCTTTGCTCTGGTACCTAGGTCCCAGAGGGACAACCCCAGGTGAAAAAGCACTTTAAAAAAACCACCTTTTTCTGCAAGTGTGTGACGGGGTGTGGAATCCGTGGCAAAAATAACAGAAAAAAACCCAAGTGGTTGTTTTAATAAAGCCCCCAGGTAGGCCAGGTCCCAGGGGCATATAAAAAATAAAGGAGCGGGGCACATGGGCTTATTTATGCCCAGGCACTGCCACCTCCCCAGGGCTTCAATTCAATAGTATACAAAGTACCACGTGGTCCCCATGCCCCAGGGACTACCACCTGCCCAGGGAAATTGATTGCAAGTAAGGGAGGCCATGCGACTTACCCCACAGTCCCAGAGAACTCCACCTCCCCGGAGCTATTTATTTAAAGGGGAGGCCATGCGGCCTCCCAGCCCTAGGAACTGCCACCTTTTGGCAGGGTGAATTGAAATAATGACGGGGGCTCATCGCGGACCCCAGGGACCACCCTTTCCCTTTGGCAAAATGAAATATTGAAGTGGGGTTGTGTGTCCCCCTGGTGGAGTCAATAATGGCCCTGGGGTCTGCCATCCCCCAGATGCGGCTCCTGATATATCCCGGGTGGCCCACCCCTGAGACATAGCTGTTTGCTCTGACTTGGCTGGAGCTTTGACAGCTCCTGCCAAGTCCGAGCAAACACTTCGATCCCAGCAAGCGAGAACAATCAAACAGCTTTCGCTTGCTGGGAGTGGATGTTTCCTCTGTTTCCCTGCCGGCAGACATGCGGGCACGGAAACAGAAGAAACTATTGCTCTCACTGACAGGGAGCTGCATGTTTAGCAGCTCCCTGTTTGTGACAGCAATGCTGGCTCCCGCAAGAGGTGGGGAGGTGGCTGGGACCACAGGGGCCTTCAGGGTCCCCCTGCAGTCCCATTGCACACTGGGTGCCCTGTGGGACACCCAGGACAGATGGGTATGCCCCAGGGGATGGGGCCCCCGGGGCTGAGATCAGCATTGGGAGAGGGCCGCATGGCCCATTCCCCCACCCTGGCCATTCACCCCACAAAGTAGCACTTACTAACTATCCAGTAGGAAGTGCTCCAGTTGGATAGACATTTTTTGCAAAAATGTGGACTCTTGTTGGATAAACAAGCAGGTAAGCTTCTGTTCTGGCCATGATGCTCATTTCACAAAAATTACACCTAAACAGAAAGTACTCACAAATATAAACATAGCAAGTGCCCCAGTTGAAGCTCCATTTCTGAAAAGGACAAATTATTCTAACTCCTACGCTTGGCAAAGACAAACCAAGTGTGTTTACTCCGCGATTCCATACTGAAATATTATCTGAATGCATCTTTCATCTATTGGAGCACCATTAGACACTCTTACACCCACTCTCACACCTGCATAGACCCTCTCACAGCCACTGTCACACCCAGACAGACTCTTTCACACCTAGAGACACCCTCTCACACTTATTCTCACACCCAGAGAGACAGGTCCTATGAACAACTCCTGCTGGGCATGGCCAAAGGCCGTGGGCAGCATGGGGTTGAGTGGTTAGGGGGGTTTGCCACAGGGACTGGCTGCAGGCCAGGCCCTGCCGTCAACCCCTGCTGAGCACGGCCAAAGGTCATGCGCAATGTGGGGTTGGGTGGTTGTGGAGAGTTGGCCACAGGCCCTGAGGCCAACCCCCGCTGTGCACGGTCAAAGGCTGTTGCGACTGTGATTTGATTAATGTATAGTAATGAGAATTACTTTATGTTAAAAAAAAAAATAGAAATTCACTGAAAACAACCAAAGGTTACAGGGATGTTATAGTTAGGAAATAGAATTTAAAAAATCTTAGACATTCACTAAAAAAAACAAAGGTTACAGGGAGGTTATAGTTAGGTTCTGAATTTACTTGCACAAAACAAGAGAAAAACAGCAGTTATAGTTAGAGTTATTTCAAGTGACTATAACTCAAGGCCTAAGGTAACTATAACTTGCACCCTCGCCATGCCCTGCTAACTACCCCAGATATTACAGCACTCATGACAACGTTTACAACGTCAATAAAAATGACAATGAAACATTAGAAGTCAAATTATTGAAGATAAAACTGTGCATGGCGCAGGCACAAGTTACAGTTACCTTAGTCCATGAGTCATGGTTTCTTGAAATAGCTCTTACTATAACTGGTGAGTTTCACTGGTTTTGTGTGAGTAAATTCAGAACCTAACTGTAACGTCCCTGTAACCTATATTAAATATATATATATTATATTATATATATATATATATATACATATATATATATATATAATATATATATTATATATATATATATAATATATATATTATATATAGATAGATATTACCTACTGGCGGTCACCAGTAGGTAGTTATAGTTAGGACCTGGTTTCCATAGAAAAAGAGTGTTTTTGACTTGCCTATGTCTTTGGGGTTTGATGAATCTTCAAATCTTCACAAAATTTTCCAAAAACTGTGTACCCAAGAATCTTGTTGTGCAGAGCAATTTTAGGGGTGATCCATCAAAGGCAGGCCAAGAAAGAAGGGGTTAAAAAAAGTAAATGTCCCATTTTAATTTCCATAGACATTTTAGACATCACTACAGTCCGAACTGCTGGGCAGAATTACACCAAATTTAGCAGGAAGGTAACTCTTGGTCAAGAAAGAATGTTTTTTGTTAGTTAGTGTAAATCAGTTCAGTAGTTTTTGACATTTTAAAAGAAAACCAAATTTGCATATCTGTAGACGTGAAGGTTTTGCGAGTACTTCCATTCTCATGCACAGATCTGATTGGATGCCAACACTTCAACCAAGAAATGTTGGGAGCAATTTTGAGACTCAGCTTCAGCTGAGTCGCTAAAACAAATGTAAAAAAATTTAAAGGGAACAGGGTACCTTTATCCAAAACCCCTAGCCTTGGTGCAGGGGTGCCCCTGGGACTCTCCCAAGGCTTAAAAGTATTTTTTTAATATCACTGTGAAAATTGCAGTGGATCTGTGAATTTCACAGAGATTTAAAAAAAAAATGCGGTCGCCCGCTTTTCTCTGTTTTGTTGCCCCTGGGTGGGCCACGTCCCGGGACCTTTTTGGGGAAAAAAAGGTGCATGGGTCCCCCTCCTAGGGCTTTCAGGAGCCCCAGGGACCAGCACCTCCCTGGGGCTATGTTTATAAAATATGCAGGGGCTGCGTAGACCCCTTGTGCCTTCGGGACAACCACCTCCCAGGGTAATGTTTTTTTTTTTAAATAGGAGGGGGGGCGCGTGGCCCCACACCCCAAGGACCACCATATCCCTGAGGCAAAATACTTTTTCAATAATAGAGGGGGGTCCTGCGGACTGCCTCATGCCTGAGGAGCACCACCTCCCCAGGGCTAAAATAACTTTAAAGGAAGGAGTCAGTCACGGATCACCGGTCCCGGGGACCACCACCCCCCCGGGGGACGGGGATCTGTGAAATTGGAAAGAAGATGGGAGCCACATGGCCCCCACTCATGGAGCAATGCTTGGCCCAGGGGAGAGCCACCCCCCCAGGGCCAGCTCTCTCTACCTCCTGAGGTGCCCTCCTTGGGAGGAACCTGGTTACTTTTGCTTGGCGGGAACTGAGAGCTCCCACCAAGCAAAAACAAACATAGCTCCACTTTCAGCAAGTGAGAGCTGTCAAAAAGCTCCCGCTTGCTGAAAGCTGAGGTTTCATCTCTTTCCCTGCACACATGAGATTAAAACATTGCCCCCTCAATCAATGAGCTGCTATTTAAAGCAGCTCCCTGCTTGAGGGAGTAATGTTGGCTCCCGCTGGAGACAGGAGCCAGCTGGGACTGAGGCTCCTCCACGCAGCCCCTCAGATTAAATAAAAAAACTACATATATACTTTCAAGGTGGAATTGCAGGTAATGCCCTAGGTAATTATAACTCATGCCCCGGCCATGCACATTTTTTTCTTCATTAATTTGACTGCTAATGCATCATTTACATGTTTAATAACATTATAGAAGTGATCATGAGTCCCTTAATATCTGCGGTAATTAGCAGTGCATGGTCAGGGCGTGAGTTACAGTTACCTTAGGCTGCGAGTTATAATTACTTGAAATAAATCTAAGTATAACTGCTGAATTTCTATGGTTGTGTATGTGTAAATTCAGAACCTAACTATAGCTTCCCAGTAACCTTTGTTTTTTGAGTGAATTTCTATGTTTTAAAAAAATTCTATTTCCTAACTATAACATCCCTGTAACCTTTGTTTTATCCAGTGAATTTCTATGGTTTTTAACTTAAAGCATTTTAATTACTATGTGTTAATCCAACCACTGCCATGCATGGCCTGTGGCCAGGCCCTCCAGCCTACCCTTGTAACCACCCACAACGTGCAGCAGGGAGTTGGCCACAGGGCCTGTTAGTCTGGGTGTGAGAATAGGTGTTGGGGGTGTCTATAGGTATGAGAGTGAGTATGAGAGTGTTTGAGTATTATAGTAGGTATGAGAGGGTGTCTCTGAGTGTAGGAGTGGGTGTGAGAGTGTCTCTGTGAGTGGGTGTGTGACTGTCTGTATGGGTCTGTGAGTGGGTGTGTGAGAGTCTTATTGGGTGTGTGAGTGACTGCATTAGTCTCTGAGTGGGTCTGTGAGTGGGAGCGTGAGCGTCTAAGTGGGTATGTGAATGGGTGCATGAAGGTCAGAGTGGTCTGTGAGTGGGTGTGTGAGTGTCTGAGTTGATCTGTGAGTGGGTGTGTGAGTGTCTGAGTGGGTGCCTGAGTGTCTGTGTAGGTCTGTCAGTATGTGTGTCAGTGTCTGAGTGGGTCTGTGAGTGGGTGATGAGAGTCTGAGTGGGTCTGTGTGTGAGTGAGTAAGTGTCTAAGTGGGTCTGTGAGTAGGTGCATGAGGACCTGAGTGGATGCGTAAGTGTAAGAGTGGATCTGTCAGTGGGTGCGTGAGGGTCTCAATGGTACTGTTAGTGGTGCGCAAGTGTTTGAGTGAGTCTGTGAGAGGGTGCATGAGGGTCTGAGTGGGTCAGTGACTGGGTGCGTGAGAGTCTAAGTGCTTCTATACGTGAATGATTTACTGTATGAATAAATCTGAGATTTAAAAAAATATATATTTCACTGATATTCGTGGATTGGTCTCAACATTACACGGGGCCATGCTGAGCACCGCGATGTATTCGTGAATATCATGTGGCGTGAAAAAAACTATTTTTAAGGTCCGTAAGAGAACGTCAGAAATGAAGGAGCACACTTGTCTTTGGTCTAATGATTTATTAAAGTAAATGAAGAGATTTTCTTAAGTCTATTATTACTCTTGATGGGTCTTGACTCTTTCTATGTCTTTGTCTTCTCTTTTAACCTTCCCGTTTTTCTTTTCTTGTCCTTCTTCTCTTATTCAGGGTCAACTCAGGAGGAGCATGCAAAGAAACAAAACAAGACAGGGTTTGGTAAGTATGTCCTCTTTTGGTTTTGTATTCCTTCTCTTTCCTTGTTGCCTCTTCTTTTCTCTCTACCCTTCTATTCTGGTGCTGGTTTCTCTTTGTAGTTATTTCTGTTCACTTTTCTATTCTTTGACTTCCCTTGCCTTCCTGTTGTACTTCTTTCTCTTTCTCTTCTTCTGTTCGTTTCTTTCTGGCTCGTTTTCCTGTCTTTACTGGACTCTTCCTGTTCTGCTCGTTATTGCTTTGTCTTTTCTCAAAATAAATGACTACCGTATTTTCACTAAATAAATAAGTAAAGATATCTGTCCCTGATTCTATTGTTTCCTTGTGGTTATTTATATTAGGTTTATTTGGGCTGCTCTACAGCTCAGTAGTAGCCCCTCACCCCCCATACAACTAACCACAAACTTCCTGAAAAGGGGAAGAAGAAAAAATAAAAAAAAACACTCCAGACCCTGTCCTGGTCTGTTACCTGGGCCAGTTTAGTGGTTACAGAGGATTACTCAAAGTAACCAAAATACACACAAAAACAAAAATGGAATAACACCCAAAGCCCATTCCCTCTCTCACCCACCCCCGTCCGTACCTGGGCAGGTCACGCACTCCTAGAGCGTGGCCGGCTTCAGCGTTTTGCTGCCTCCAAGTCGCCCAGTCAGCTGTGCTTCTTCTGGGTGCAGTCCTCGGGGTCCCGCATCGCGGTGGCTCCGTCCCTTGTCCGTGACGTCTGTATGGAAGGCTTCGGCTCCTCTGATGTCCGGCGCGTCTTCTCTGACTCCAAGGCAGTTAAATAGCCCGGTGGTTCCCGGCGTCTCCATGTTCTGTCCTCCTCTTCCGGGTGCTTCTGGGTCGGGTACCCCTGGGGCCATCAGTGAACTAGGACATAACCCTGGGACATCTGCGGGCTGCGTCCATCTATCTATCTATCTTTCTATATACACATATGTATTTATATATATGTATGTTTTATATATATATATATATACATATATATATATATATATAAATATATATATGTGTGTGGGGAGAGAGAAGTCACTGAATAAAGCAGAAGCTAAAGTTACATTATAGTTAGGCAATAGTATAAACACTAAGGTCTTGATTTTAGAGGGCTTAGCGCCGCTTTAGCATCACCTTAGTGTCATTTTTTAATGCTAAGATGGCGCTGAGGTGGCCTTTCCCCGGGCCATATTTACAAAGTGGTGCAATGCATGCATGGGGTGGGTCAGGGGAGTGATGCCAAACATTGCTTTTGGAGAGGGTGCACATGGCCCCTGTCCCCGAGCCTCTAGGAGGCTCCAAGGGCCCCATCCCCTGGGGCTGTTATGTAAAATAAGGGGAGGGGATCATGTGGTCTCATCCCTGACCCTTAATAGGCCCTGAGGACACACCCCCTGGGGTCAAATTCTATTATAATGAGGAGGGAGGGCACACACCCCCCGCTTTCCTGAGCTTTAATAAACGTCCGGGACACCAACCCCCAGAGGTTGAATTCCATACAACAGGGGAGGGGAGCTAGGCAGCCCCTCTCCTGGAGCCTTAATAGGGCCTGGAAACCCCAATCATCAATTACTGTGTTGTAGGCAGCCCACATCCAGGACCCAGTTGTCTCCCTGCCTGCAGTAACACGGGTAAAGAAACAAATGTCTGCTCCCACCTGGTGGAATCATTTTTAAATCTCCTGTCAGGGGGAGCACACATGCCTTCCCCACCTACAGGAATGTGGGCCGGAAAGGCATGTCTGCTGTCACTTGGTGGGAGCTTTAAGAATGCTCCCACCAGATGGGAGCAGACGATTGTTTCGGGAAACACACATTATTCCTGCCCAGGAGGAGCAAACAAAAGCAGCTGCTCCCACTGGGCTGCAGCAATGCTGGTATCCACCATACCTGGGATGACTGCTTCTGGGGAGCCGACTGGAGCATTGGTCTCCTGCAGCTCCCATCTGCAGCTCCCAACTTGCTGTTTGATGGATGCCCCAGGTGGGCACCAGGGCATTCACCCCAAAAGAAGACAGGTCCTGGGGGATGGTGTCCACAGGGCTACTATAGGATCATGTAGGGGAGCTGCACATCCCTCTCCTCTTCAAGTTAAGTGCAGCCCCAGGGTATGTCGCATGGCCCTCCTCCCCTTTTGAATGAGATTCCATCCCTCTGTATTGGGTCCCTGGAGACTATTATGAGAACACTGTATGGTCTGCAGAGCAAGTGTATGGAGGTTTGCAAATTATAGTACGTTTTCCCCCCATATCGTAAATTAGAAGTTTAGGTTAGAATTATAAGTGAAGATTTTCTAATGTTTGTGTAGTTTCGGGTTTTTTGTACAGAAATAATAAATCAAGTTTTTTTTATCTATAACTAATCTTTAACCTTTTTTTTCATGGAATTTCAATGTGTATTTTTTAAATGTCTTTCAGATCATACAGTGGAGTGTCACTGAGAGGGGTGTTGTACAGTGAATGACAGTGTCGTACAGTGTAGTGGCATAGAATGTCATGAGGCAGAGTCTCGTGGTGTGCAGTGTTGTGGTGGAGAGTGTCACTGCGTACAATGGAGAGGCATACACTGTAATGCATTTAGTGGAGTAGAGTGGGTTGGTGTGCCCTGGAGTATAGTGGAGTACTTAGAGTGTAGTAGCGTGTCATAGAGTAGAGTGGAGTGGCGTGTCATAGAATGGCATGTTGTAGAGTGTCTTAAAGTGGAAAGGTGTAAAGTGGAGTGGCAGAGAGAGGAGTAGCATGTCTTAGAGTACAGTGGCGTGACATACAGTAGAGTGGCACGTCGTACAGTGGAGTGGCATGGAATGGAGTGCAGTGCAGTTGAGCAGTGTGTTGTATAGTGTAGTTGCATGTCATGCAGTGGAGTGGCATGTTGAAGAGTGGAGTAGAGTGGAGTGGCATAGAGTGGAGTGGCAGAGTGTCATGTCGTACAGTGGACTGACGTCATAGAGTAGAGTGCTGTGTCATGGAATTGAGTGGCGTGTCATAGATTGGAGTGGCGTGGAGTGTCATAGAGCGGAGTGGCATGCTACACAGTGGCTTGTCATGCAGTGTCTTCCATTGGAAGGGCGTAGACTGGTGTGAAATAGAGTGGAGGGGCATCTCGTAGTGTGGAATGGGATGTTGTCCAGTGGAGTGTTGTGTCGTACAGTGCAGTGGCATGGAGTGGCCAAGAGTAGAGTGGCAAGTTGTACAGTGGAATGGTGTGTCATAGAGTGGACTGGTGTGTCATAGAGTTGAAAGGAGTGTTGTGATGTAGACTATCATATAGTGAGTAGAGTGGCATAGAGTGGAGGGGCACAGAATAGAGTAGAGTGTTGTAGAGTGGAGTGGCATAGAGTGGAGTAGCATAGAGTGTAGTGTAGTGTAGTACAGTGTCATGTTGTAGAGTGTTGTGTCAGAGTGCTGTGGATTGTTGTGGCATACAGTGGAGTACCATAGAGTACAATGGAGTCGAGTGTCATAGAGTGGAATGCTGTACAGTAAAGTAGAGAGAAATGACAAAGAGTGGAGTGCTGTTAAGTGGACAATCGCAGAGCGTTGTACCTTACAGTGTTGTGGCATAGAGTGTCATGATATAGAGACTTGTCACATACAGTGTTGTGACATAGAGTGTCATTGCATACAGTAGAGAGGCATACAGTGGAAGGTGCTTAGTGGACTGATGTAGAGTGGATTGGAGTAGAGAAGGGCAGCATGTAATAGAGTAGATTGAAGTGGCATAAACCGTTGTAGCATGTCATAG
Organism: Pleurodeles waltl; assembly: GCF_031143425.1. Taxonomy (NCBI): domain Eukaryota; kingdom Metazoa; phylum Chordata; class Amphibia; order Caudata; family Salamandridae; genus Pleurodeles; species Pleurodeles waltl. Next base: position 1,052,922,102 of record NC_090440.1, read on the forward strand.
AGTAGAGTGGAGTAGTGTGTCATAGAATGGTGTGTTGTAGAGTGTCTTAGAGTGGAGGGGCATAAATTGGAGGGACATAGTGTGAAGTAGCATGTAAAAGAGTGCAGTGGTGTGACTTACAGTGGAGGGGCATGTTTTCAGTGGATGCCACGTTGTACAGCGGAGTAGCGTGTCGTACAATGAAGTGGCATAGTGTTTCATAGAATGGAGTGCAGTACTGTACAGTGGAGTGGTGTGCCGTAGAGTGGAGTGGCATGTCATTCAGAGGAGTTGTGTGTCATTGAGTGGAGTAGAGTGGAAAGGCATAGAGTGAGCAGCATGTCATACAGTGTTGTGGCATGCAGTGCCATGGCATAGAGTGTCATGGTGTCAAGTGTTGTGGCACAGACTGTTGTGGCATAGAGTGGAGTGGCATAGAATAGAGGGGCATAGACAGTAGTGTTGTAGAGTGGAGTCATGTACATTGGAGTGGTGTGTGGTAGAATGGAGTGGCATGCCATACAGTGGAGTGGTATGGAGTGTTGTAGAATGGAGTGCAGTGTTGTGGAGTGGCATATTGTAGAGTGGAATGGTGTGTTATATAGTGGAGTGGAGTGTTGTGGAGTGTCATAGAGTGGAGTAGGTTGATGTAGAGTGGACGGGCATAAAGAGGAGTTGAGTGTTGTACAGTGGCCTGGCGTATAGTGGAATAGAGTGTCATAGAGTAGAGTGAAGTGGTGTGTCATGGAGTGGCCTGACGTGCAGTGTCTGAGAGTGAAAAGGCATAGAGTGGAGTGGCATGGAGAGGAGTAGCATGTTGTGCAGTGGAGTGGAGTGCCGTAGAGCGCTGTATCATAGAGTGAAGTGTTGTGAAGTGGCATGTTGTACAGTGGCTTGTCGTACAGTGTCTTACATTGGAGGGGCATAGAGTGGAGGTGCATGTTGTAAAGTAGAGTGGAATGGTGTAGAGTGGCGGGCCTGTCATAGAGTGGCATGTCGTAGAGTGTCTTACAGTGGAGGGGCATAGAGTGGAGTGGCTTAGAGTGGAGTGGAATCTTATAGAGTAGATTGGCCTGTTGCACAGTGGTGTGGTGTGTTGTAGAGTGGAGTGGCATGTCACAAAATGTAGTGGGAAGGTGTATCTTAGAGTGTCGTAGCCTAGCGTAGAGTGGAAGGGCGTGGAATAGAGTAGACTAGAGTGCTGTACAGTGGAATGGCATGTCATACATAGAGTCGAGTGGCATGTCACAGAATTGAGTGGTGTGTTGTACAGTGGAGTGGCATGTTGCACAGTGGAGTGGTGTGTTGTACAGTGGCATTAGTTATATGTTATTTTTGTCTTGTTTTTCACAGGTACCACGGTACTACCCAGAAAGTTTTAAGACTGTTCCATGGCACTCCGTAAACTTTTTTTTTTAAACATATAAGACACTAAAACCACTTTTCTCTACCTTTGCACAGTTTTGTAAAGTGTATCATTTATATTGAGACATTCTAAAAAGAACAACAACCTAGATTAAGGCCCTCATTATTGCACTAGTGGTAAGTCCCGCTTACCGCTATGCCGACTGCCGCCAACATACCGCGACCACGGCTGTATACACATAGCAATCCGTCACTATACAGCCACACACACAAGTCCGACAGACCAAAGGTCAGTGATAACTGGAGGTACCAAAACCCACACCATTACGCCAACAGAACTACGCCCACAGCGTTATGACCCATGAATCACCGCAGCAGACATTCAACCGCGGTAAACCATTGGTGGTACATACTGCCGCGCTCAAAATACACACACACATACAAAACAGCACCACATTGGACAATTCAAACTACACACACCTGACACACATACACACACCACACCCACACACCCACACCAATATAAAACACACACACTATCCACAACCCTTTACGACTCAAAACAATTCACAACAGAGAGAGAGAGACACCAAGAGCACCCACAGAACACCATCACCCATACACCATCCATGCACCTCACAGCACACACCCCAACACATCACCCCACACACCCTCATACACACAACACACACTACACCCATGGCACCACAAAGACACCCCAGGTTCTCAGAGGAGGAGCTAAGGGTCATGGTGGGTGAAATCATCTGGGTAGAGCCACAGTTATTCAAATCACAGGTGCAGCAGACATCCATTGCAAGGAAGATGGAGCTATGCGAAGAATCGTGGACAGGGTCAACACCGTGTGACAGCACCCAAGAACATGGGATGACATCAGGAAGAGGTTGAACGATCTACGGCGGAAGCTACGTTCAGTGGTAGCAAGACATCAGCTAGCAGTACAAAGGACTGGCTGTGGACCCCCAACTCCTCCCCCACAACTAACAACATGAGAGGAGCAATGCTGCATCCTGAGGGCCTGACAGGGGTAGCTGGAGGACTGGACTCTAGAAAGTAAAATCTCTATTACTATCACCCCCCTACCTGCATGTCATCATAAACCCCCACACCTACCCTCACCCCATCACCCCACCACCTCACATACACGCCATCACAACACACCCATCCCAATACCAAGCCCTGCATGCACCACCAATGCATGGACATCACTTACAGCCCTGCATGGATACCCATCACTAAAGCATGCACATTAAAGAGGATCACCTAGGCCACAAAATAACTACTCACAAAAGGCAAAGCTGGCAGGGCAATCACAACCATACAGGGCAACACACCCATGCACAACATGTCACCCGCAGAAACAATAACACTGCATTTAAATCCCCACCCAACATCACCGGAGAGGAGGTGCCAGCAACATCCAGTCCCCCCACAGAAGAGGCCCACAGTGATGACAACAGCTCTGCACACCTGGATCAGGATGACCAACCTGGCCCATCAGGAACCTCTGGACAGTCAGTTACCCAGGGACAGTCCCATACCACCACAGAGCCTCCCCCCTCAGGAACCATCACCACAGCACCCACCCAGCGGGCCCATACCTCTGTCCCTAGGACACGTCAATCAGCAGTGTGTCTACCACTACAGGGATCCCAGGGCACACCACAAACACAGGATGATCAAGGACCTGGGATCAGTGGCAGTGGGCACAGTGGGCACAGGGTTCAGGGGACAGAGGCAGAGGACAAAAGGGAAACTGGGAGGACTGCTGTGCGACAGGGGAAGGACAGGCCTAGGGAACCGACTCTCCATGAGGCACTCATCAACATCCTGGGAGCATACCAGCACTCCCAGGAGACGATGGGCCAGATACTGGACAAGTTGCAGGAGACCCAGCGGCTGCAGGAGGGACAGTATCTGGGGATCAGGGAGGACCTGAGGGACACCCACACCACCCTGGTCACCATTGCAGGGGTGCTGGCAGACATGGCCAACACCATGAGGGAGGCAGTGGCACACCAACGGGCCCCTGACACTAGCCACACCGATGAACAGCCCTCCACCTCCGCTGCTGCTAGTGGACAGGAGGCCCCGCCACAGAAACAACAGGCCACCAGTATCCCACCCCTTGTAGATGGGAGAACCACCACGCAAACGGTCCCTGCAATCTAGGCAGAAGCCAAAGACTATTGCCACGACCCCCGCCAGGAAATAAGACTCTCCTGATTGTCACCCTTGTGTCCCACTCTGTCACCCTGTCCACCTTGAACTGCCACTGATCTACTTCCTATGCCCCCTTGGACAATGCACCTTTGATACAAATAGACTGAATTCTATCCTGGACTCTCCTCCCCCACCCCAACAGCCTATACCAATACCCCATCCACTTGTTATCACATGAATAAACATCCTTGCAAAAAATACAAGTTTTGAGTCTGTCAAGTGATTGAACTATGTATTTGTTTCACAGTCTGCAGACATTGCAATTCAACTGTACAGTCATGTATACTTAGGTATGACTTGTAGTTTGCTGCATTCAATACACCAGGAGCCAGAGTGGGGCACAGATATCTGTGAATAGACATGTCAAAGGGTACAGTAAGTGGCCATAGTTGTCGGAACATCAGCCTGCCAGTGAAAACTTACAACACAAAACTGCAATGGTAGGTGAAGTTACAGTGTCTTACGTGTGTGTCACTGGAAGTACTGTCAAATGATTATTGTTCTGTTGTCTACATCCTCATCCTCTGCCTCATCTTCGTCACTGTCCACAGGCTCCACTGCTGCCACAGGCCCATCTCCAGCGTCATCCTCCTGCAGAAAAGGCATCTCAAGGCAAGGTATTAGCCACACCCGGTGCCTCTGAAGTTGAGCGATCACATATGGGATGCTGCTATTCCTGAGGATAAAGGCACCATGCACAGACCCAGGATACTTTGCATTGACGTGGGAGATGTACTGGTCCGCCAGGCCCACTATCTGCACATTCATAGAGTGAAAGCTCTTTTGATTTCTGAAAACTTGTTCATTTCTCCGGGGGGCACAAAGGTAATATGTGTACCATCTGTTGCCCCAGTTATGTTGGGGATATGTCCCATTGCATAGAAATCAGCTTTCACTGTGGCCAAATCCTCCACCTGGGGGAAAACGATGTAGCTGCGCATGTGTTTCATCAGGGCAGACAACACTCTGGCCAGCACGTTTGATAACATTGGCTGTGACATTCCAGCTGCCGAGCCCACTGTCACTTGGAAGGAGCTTTCAGGAATCCCCAACGTGCCTTCTGCGTTATCTGTCAGCATCCCCAGGGATTAGGGTTAAATCATATCTCTGTTCTTGGTTAAACCTTCATGTTATAAGTAAACATAATGTGCTGTGTTACACAATTGGTTGTATCAATGCTTGTTTTACCATTGCTTGTTTGCTAATGTGAGCAGGTGTAGACATGTGCTTCTAATTGGGTGTGGTGTAGGCATGTGCCTCTAATTGGGTCTGGTGACTCATCCACCTGTGGAAACTCAACTGATTTTCTGATTGGCTACAAATAGCAGAGTGAAGCATGCCTCCCTGCTTGGCTTTGTTTTGCTTCCTGATCTCAGCATCTGATTTGGCAGTCCAGCCCCTGCTGTCATCCTCGTATTCAGGACTTTGGAGGCAATTATTTTCTTTGTTCCTGTACCTGCTGACACCAGGCATTCCTCCAGCAGTCTGGAAAAGACTGCAGCTAAGTGACTAGTATTCTCCAGGGAGTTTGTTCTTTGAGCGCTGCGCTTTCCTAGAACAGCTGGTGTATTTTAGACCTCGTATTTTGGCAGAGTGCTTATCTTGAAGAGACAAATGTATTTCTGAACATTCTACATTATTATTGTAGTTACTTGCCTAAATGTGCTTCAGGAAATCTGCTTGAGCTCAAGTACTACAAAAAGTGACAGTGCAGTTTTAAAAGAGCATTTACATGACTTTTCTTTCTCTAATTGCATAACTCTTGGATTTAAATTGTGTCATTCATGTCTGTGTTTCAGGTTTGAGGAATTTACTTTTGAAGGGTTTTTCACACACACAGTGAAACCAAACCAAACTGTGCCCCCCTAACTGTTTAAACCCATAGTGGACATTTGTATTTCTTGGATTGTTTTAGTTCCTTTTAGTTTAATCCTATGCATGCAGGCAAATTATACGTGATATAATTAATGCCCTTGTTTGTGTTTCTTGTGCATGATAAGTGCAACCACAGTTCTAATTGTAGTGTGCAACAATGAATCTCTGTGAAGCCAGCCCTAGTGTCGCAGTACTTATTGTGATGGTACTCAGTTTGGGTTTTTGGTAATGCAGTGTTAGTAATTGTACCAACAGTTATTATTATCGAAGAAAAGTGCTGGAACATTCCGGTGTTCTTCTACCGCTCCCGTGCCCATATCAGAAAGAGAGATTCAGTTTGAAGGAACTTGAGTGCACTAACTCTACTATCACTCTGTCAACAACGACCTGGCCCCCGAAGATACAGGGTGCCAGACTGGACCGGCAAGACGTGGCAGTGTTTTGTCTTTCTCTTTCACGCCCCCTTCCTTTTGGGACACCTGCCAGGGTTTCTGTGTCCACCAGGAAGTGCCAAGAGGTGTTCCAGGAGGTCGGGGGACTTTCCATCGCCCCTGCAGACATCCTGCTTTTCAGGTGAGTGGCCCCGTCTCGACAGGAGCCAGTTGCCAAGAAATGAAGCACAGATAGGACTTGCACAAGAGGGGGGATCCCAGTGGGGTGACGGATAGCTGAGATCAGGTCTGGCTCCAATTGGGCACCCAGCCCTTGGATTGTGGTCCCACAAAGTCCGTAGGTGAGGATAATGTGCCTGTCCTCCATTATTGCCAAGTCCACCAGAGGCCTGTACACGGGGGATGCCTCCATCTCCTATTCATCCGCAGCAGTTGTAATCTAGGGGGAACATCTGGTCAGTTTTCAACATTTCCTAAATGTACAGTGCATTGCATGTTGTTACAGAAACACTATGTTGATGTTTAGCCCCAAAATGTGCCTATGTGTGCTGTGATGCAGTTAGGTGCCATGGCCTGCCCCCCTTGAAATGGCAGCCACCTGTCCTGGGTGGATGGACAGGTGTGAATGAGGTAATGCCGCTGATGTTGTGCACCATTGTGACAGGCGGTTGAATACCACCGTGCAACTCCTCATTGGTTAACATTGGGCCCTATGGGTTACAGTAGCCAATGGTGATGTACGCCAGCGGTGACGGTACGCACTGCCGCGGACGTCACTGCCATTTTCTATCTGTTCACTCACTTGCTACCTGACCTTCAACAGGAGAGGACCGACATTGCAAGTGCTGCTGTGACCTGTGTCTGGAACCGACCATGGCTGGTGTCACTGGGGAAAGGGCCCCTGCCTTTAGCGCTGCGGAGTTGGATAGACTTGTGGATGGGGTCCTACCCCAGTACTGAATGCTGTATGGGACTCCAGACCAACAGGTGTGTACACTGTGAGCACAATTCATGGGGCATGAATGCATGGAGTGCTGTATGTGAGGGCCTTGTATAAGGGGGGAGTGGTTGAGGGGTCCTGGGCAACGTGCTGCATGTATGGTGGGCAATGTCTGTGCATAAGGGAATGGGAGGGCTACGGTGGGCCATGAGTGTGACAGGCCAGACGGGATGACTGATACCTTTTTCCATATTTATTTCTCTGCAGGTCACCCCCCATCAGAAAAAGGGTACATGGCGTGCCATCACCAAGGACGTGCGGACCCTGGGGGTCTACGGCAGGCGGTGCACCCACTGTCGCAAACGGTGGGAGAACCTGAGTAGCTGGGCAAGGAAGATGGCGGAGGCCGAGCTGGCGATGGCCTCCCAACGAGGAAGGGGTGCCCATCGAACCCTGACCCCCCTGATGTTCCGCATACTGGTGGTGGCCTATCCAGAGCTGGATGGGCGCTTGAGGCCATCGCAGCAGCCACAAGGGGGTGAGTGCATTTCCCAATATACTACTTGCGCGTGGTGGGGTGGTCTACAGGTGGGGGGTGTGCCCCTGTTGGTGCCCCTAGGCCAGGCCGGACATTGCAGGGTAGGTTCCATGTTGGGCAGGGCCTGATGAACTCCACCTCCAAACAAGCTAGTGGGCATCCACTAGTGGGAAGGGATCTGTGGGTCTCAGGTATGCTGCAAATGGCGCTATGGATTACTGTCCATGGCCTGGTGACTAGCTTTGTGACTGGTAGTGCATTGCCTAGTGCGTAGGGCTGTCCCATGTGTGTCGTGTACGGCAACAGTGGTGTTGTAGCTGCCATTGACCAGTGTATCCTCTGTCTTCCGCCCCCCCCCCTTTTTGTTTTGTCATCCTGTCCTTCTGTACATTAGCATCATCTGGTGGAGGAGCAGAGGCACCGGCGACGGAGGGAGCTGCATCCTACAGGGCCAGGAGGCCGAATCCACCGACGGTGAGGGCACCAGTGGATGGAGGGTGAGGGGAGCACCACGGCGGAGACAGAAGGGGACAGTTCGGACAGTGATACCTCCTCAGATGGAAGCTCCCTAGTAGTGGAGGACAGCTCTGTGGCCACCCCAACTACAGGTACAGCCGCCACCCACCATACCAGCACCACCCTCCCAGCAGCCCCTCAGCAAGTTTCCCGTGCCTGCTCACCCAGGAGGGTGGGTATCTCCTTCGCTCCAGACACCTCAGGCCCTGCCCCAGTTAGCCCTGCTGCCCTGAGTGAGGAGGCTATTGACCTCCTGCGATCCATCTCTGTTGGGCAGTCAACCATAGTGAATGCCGTCCAGGGCCTGGCAGGGCATTTGCAACATACAAATGCATTCCTGGAGGGCATTCACTCTGGTGTGGCAGCCCAACAGAGATTATTCCAGGCTCTGGCCTCCTCCCTGATGGCAGCCATTGTTCCTGTCTCTAGCCTCCCCCCTCCAACTTCCTCTGCCCAGTCCCATGCCCCTGAACCCCAACCTATCCCAAGCACACATTCAGACCAGCATGCATCCAAGACAACACACAGGAGTGGCTCAGGCAAACACACGCACAACACATCATCCCACAGGCACTCACACAAACACCATCCAGATGCTGACATAACAATATCCACTGCCTCCACTATATCCCCCTCCTCCTCCTCGTCCACCTCCCTCCCAGTAGCATCTCCACTCACACCTGCATGCACCACATCCACACCCACTGCCTCAATCACCATAACACCTATCAGTACACGCCCCTCACTGGCAGTCACCACCCCACGTCCATGCACAAGTCCCCTGTGTCCTCTCCCACTGTGTCTGTGCCCCCTCCTCCCAAAGTACACAAACGCAAGCACTCAGACAGACAGCAGCCATCCACCTCACAACAGCATCCAGCCCATGCACTTGCACCCAAACACAGCAGACAGACACCTCCCACAACCACTCCCTCTTCCTCCACACCCAAACCTTGGCCCTCTTCCCGCCCCTGTGTCCCTAAGAAGCTTTTCCTCTCCGCCGTTGACCTCTTTCCTACCCCTCCCCCCATCCTTCAAGTCGTGTCAGGGTGGGCAGAACCCTGGCCAGTACCTCACCCACCCAGTCCACGACCACTGTAGTTTCGGCAGCTACTGCAGGTGTGAGAGGCTCCAAGGAGACACCCATCAGCACTAGCAGTGTGCCTGCACCAGCTGCCAAGGGGAAGGGCAAGGTGGCACAACCACACAGCAAAGGCAAGGGCAAGGAGGCACCACCACACAGCAAGGGCAAGGAGGCACCACCACACAGCAAGGAGGCACCACCAGGCGGCAAGGAGGCACCACCGCACGGCAAGGGCAAGGGCAAAGGGCCTGCCCCTGCAGGCAGGAGCGACAGGAGGCAGGAGACAGGACAGGCAGGAGACAGGAGCGCCATCAGCACCGCCACCTGCACCACCATCAGCACCGCCACCAGCACCACTGCCAGCAGCAGCAGCCCCAGTGGGCAGCCGTCTGAGGCTGCAGGGGAAGTGCAGGAACCTCCCCCCACCAATGCTAGCACCACCAGCAGCCCCAGTGGGCAGCCATCCGAGGCTGCAGGGGATGGGCAGGAGCCTCCCCCCACCACTGCTAGCACCATCAGCAGACCCAGTGGGCAGCCATCCAAGGATGCAGGGGAAGGGCGGGAGCCTCCCCCCACCACAGCCAGCACCAACACCAGCACCGCCACTGCCATCACTGAGCAGCCGTCACAACCGGCAGGCAGTGTGTAGTCCTGCCTCCATGGACTGTGTGCTTCCTGACCCCTGCAAATCCTGTGGGTGTGACACCCAAGTGAGAGGCTGGAGACCAAAGATCTGCATCACAGGGCACAATGCCCCCTCCAGAACCAGTGGAAGACGGCATCCACTCACCGCATCCTTGCCAGGATGAAGCACACTGGGCACAATCCCCCTCCAGAACCAGTGGAAGAAGGCGTCCACTCACCGCATCCTTGCCAGGATGAAGCACATTGGGCACAGTGCCCCCTCCAGAACCAGTGGAAGAAGGCATCCACTCACCCCATCCTTGCCAGGATGAAGCACACAGAGCACAAGGCCCCCTCCAGAACCAGTGGGCAAACCCCCCACTTGAGAGACTGTGGCCTTGCACTCCCCAGGAACAAGCAGTGGGCAGACCACCCACTAGAGAGACTGTGGCTTTGCACTCCCCAGGACCAAGCAGTAGGCAAACCACCCACTAGAGAGACTGTGGCTTTGCACTCCCCAGGACATCGCACAGGGCGTGTTGCCCCCTCCAGGACAAGTGGCTTCGTATCATCTTCCAGCTGAGGTGTCCCCCCATTCCCTGTCCCCCTGAGGTGCCTGTGTATTTTGACCTGATGCCCCAGCAGTGTTCTCTCCATGTTGATGCAGGAGTCAAGTGGGTCCTAGGCCTATGTGATGTGCCCTGTGGCCCACGGACATTATGGACTGGGCAGTGTCCCTCCATTTGTATATCTGTAAATACTGTTTTGAATTTAGAGGACGTTTTTCTGGATTTTTATCTTATTACACTCACTTTCATCAATCCCTTTTGTCCTTGCATTATTCCTGAGGGGGAGGGGGGGAATATGTAATGTTACTGCATCTGTTTGTGTGTATGGTGTTGGGGGTGTTGCATGTTGCGTGTGTGTTTCACTCTCTTTTTCCTCCCCCTTCCCCTGTGTGCTAGGCGGCAGTACTCACCGTGGTCGTTGTCGCCGGCGTTGGTATTCCTGGTGTAGGAAGAGGTAGACCAGCATGGGGAAGATCTGCAGTTCGGGCTCCATGGCATTGTGGTTGTTCCCTGAGTCTCCAGAGGTGAGTCCTTTGACTTCTGTGTTCTGTTTCCACTGTGCTTTTGATGTCATTGGTACCGCCCCGGAAAAGGTGGCGAATAGGCCTGTCATAATAGAGTGGGCGGTACATTGTCTTCCACCTGGCTGTTGGAGGTTACCGCTGAGGTGCTTGTTGCAACCGCCGTGGCGGTCGGTGTGTTGAAGTGGCTGTCTGTGTTGGAGATTTACGCTGTGGTTATAATTCCATTTCTTTTACCGCCAGCTTGTTGGTGGTATTACCGCCGCTTTATCACTGACTGCCAAGGTTGTAATGAGGGCCTTAGGCTCATATTTATACTTTTTTAGCGCCCCATTTGACCCGCTTTTTGATGCAAAAGCGGCGCAAACTTGGAAAATACAATTGTATTTTGTAAGTTTGCACCACTTTTGCACCAAAAAGCGGCACAAATGCGGTGCTAAAAAAGTATAAATATGGGCCTTAGGGGGTCATTATGACCTCGGTGGTCTTTTCAAAAGACCGCCGAGGCCGCGGGAGACAGAATACCGCCATTGCCGGCGGTATTTCTGTCTCCCAATTATGACATTTCCGCTGGGCCAGCGGACGGTAACAGTGTTACCGTCCGCTGGCCCAGCGGAAATGTCACATCAACATTGCAGCCGGCTCGTAATAGAGCCGGCGGCAATGCTGATGTGCAGCGGGTGCAGTAGCACCCGTCGCACATTTCACTGCCCCAAATTCGGGCAGTGAAATGCGCGACGGGGCTATGCATGGGGGCCCCTGCACTGCCCATGCCATGTGCATGGGCAGTGCAGGGGCCCCCAGGGGCACCCCAAGTCCCCTTACCGCCGGCCTTTCCATGGCGGTGTGTACCGCCATGGACAGGCCGGCGGTCGGGGACTCATAATCCTGGGGATTATGACCGCCAGGAGGAATCCTGGCGGGAAAATGGAGGGGCCGGCGGTATGGCCGTTGCAAATCCGCCACGGTCATAATTGCTGGCGGATCACCGCCAGCCTGTTGGCGGTGTTACCGCCAACATACCGCCGGCCGCCAGGGTCGTAATGACCCCCTTAGTGTTTAACCCCAGAACAACTACTAACTGTGATCTATGGAACATGGCTGGCTTTTACTTTTGTAAAGGGTGTCATGTGTTTTGTGATCGCCACGTACCGCGGTACACCACAAAATTACTGCTCTATGCCAAGGGCCAATATCTCTCTAAGTTTACATGCCTCATAACTGTGAAACTACCAAACCAATTCAAATAAAATATCAAAAAGAACCCTTTCCACCCCATAATTTATATTCCTGCCAAATTTAATCTAAATCCATTCATAAGTTTTGTCGCTACATCTGAGTAAAGTCTATGGAAAATGCATTGGCAGAAAAATATGTTTCGGGACTCCTTTTTTTCTTTGTCCTCCTTAACTAATCATCATGAAACTTTTCATTATCATCCAAAGTAGGAAAATTAATAGCTCTACAAAATTTTGTGGAGATCCATCAAAGGGTGGCAAAGTTGTTAGCAAGCAAAAATCTGAGGAATTCTACGGAAATCCTAACTATAATGCCTTTGTTGTGTTGCTAATAGCTTTGGGGCCGTTTGATGACTCTCCACAACACTATCCAAAGAAGTGCTACTTATTTACTAGTGTGCAAACAGAACGTTTTAGGAGTGATCCGTCAAGCTGAGGCCATGAAAAGGGAGGCTCCCAAAACACATTTTCCCCATTAATGTTTCCAAAGGCATTTTAGACACAGCTACAGCCCAGACGGCTAAACAAATTTACACCAAATTTGGCAGAAAGCTAGATCTTGGTCCAGACAGAGTGTTGTTTGTATTTTGGTGTTAACACTCGCAGTAGCTTTAGAGAAATTATGGTCAAAATGATTGTATATATCACTCCACTAAAGGTCTGCAGAACCAACAGATCTCCTACTGAGGTCTGATTGGCTGCCACCACATAAGTCAGGAGGCGTAGGCAGCCATCTTAAGACCTGGACTCAGTCCTGAGTCTTAAGAGAAAAAGCAAAAAAAAGACATAGGGGCAGGGTACAGATAGCCTGACTGCCTAGGTCTGCTGCTGGGATTACAACCTTTTTTTTAAAACAAATGTTGCTACGGATTTGCAGATGAGCTGCAAATCCACAGCAAAATTACAAAAACATACGCAGGATCCGCGCTTGCTTTAATAATCCCTCTGGGTGGGCCAGGGCTTGGGGGGAGGGCCAAATATAATTTTTTCGGTGGAGGAGAGACAGTGGCCCCCATTCCCCAGTCTAAAAAGGCCTCAAAGACTCCTTGTTCAGGGTCAAAATGTAAAAGACCATGAGACTTTTTTATATGGGAGCGAGGTGTACAGCACCACTCCTTGAGCCTTTAAAGGACGTTGGGACCCCATCCCCGGGGCTAGCTCAGTAACTGCATCTCAGAAAGCACACTCTTGATACACAGTAGCTACCCTACCTAAACTTCCCTGAGCAGTGAAACAGATGTTTACTCCTGTCTGGCTGGAGCATTTTTAAATCTCCTGCCAAACAGAAGCAAGCATACAAGTCTGCTCCCATCCGGCGGGTGCTTTAAAAATACTCCCGCCGGCTTCGGAGCAGACGTGTGTTCTGTTTCCCTACCCACACTGTTGTGGGCAGGGAAACAAAACACCTCCCAGGGGAGAGCAGCTACTTTTTGCATGCTCCCTCCGAACTGGAGCAATGATGGGTCCCGGAAAATGCAGGAGGCTGGCTGGTGCTGCAGAGGTCCTGGGGCTTCCCTGGCAACCCCCAACCTGGTGATAATTAATGGAAGCCCAAGGAGTTGGGGTCCCTGGGGCCAAAATATGCTCAAGAAAGGGGATGAGCGTCCTCTTCTCTTTTAAACATTTAAAAAACAGACTCCACTTTTACATAAAATAATAAAAAATAAAGCCCCAGGACATGGGATCCCCCTTCAGTTTACTATTGAATTTGCCCCACCCTTCTGTGTTTGTTTTGGCACTGAGGGATGGGACCCAGGGCCTGAAGCCAGCCCTACACTGTGCATGGCATGGGTTTGGCAGCCTGTGGAGGGACTGGCTGACTCCAGGGGTGCTGGCCACAGGGCCTGTCCGCAGGCAAGGCCCTGTGGCCAGCAAGCTGCACATTCCTGAAGCCCACCGAAGGCCGTGCATAGCGTGGGTTTGGCTGCTAGCAGAGAGGTTAAGCACAGGACCTGGCCACATACAGGCCAGGCCCTGTAGCCAGCCTCTTATCACACATGGCCTAAGGCTGTTTGCAGTGTTATGCTGGCTGCCTCCGGGTTCTCTCAAGTAACTATAAAGGAAACTATGATGCGCGTCCTCAGCATGCAGTGCTAATCACCCCACATATTACATCACTCATGACATTTTCCATCACATCATTGATAATATCACTGCAACATTTGCAATGAAATTATTGATGAGAAAACTGCATGCCATGAGTGCAAATTATAGTTACTTTAGTGCACAAGTTATAGTTTTCTTGAGAAAACTATAACTATGACTGGTAAACAGGGGTGTCCTGGGGGACCTCCTGGCCAACCGATTCTGTGATTCACAGACCAATTGTTTTTTTAACATGCTCTTTTGGACTTTAACAGTCTGGATGCACTCATAAAAACACATATAGGGCCACCCATATACAGGTCAGGTGGCATGGTGTGTAAGGCACAGGATTCTAGTTCACTTGCATTAGCTGCAACTGCAGGTATACAGGACATGCCTCTAGTAAAAGACTGCTATTTATAATGCTGTGGCCAAGCCCCTTTTATGGAAAATCTCACCTCTTTCATTCCACTTAAAGATCTGGAAAGAGTGTCAGTCCCTGTCTCTCTGCATGCCAAAGGTTCAAAGAATAAGTTATCTAGCCTTTCTGTGCCATAAACTATGATTGTGGTGCAGTGATTTTGGTGTTCTGTTTCATTCTATTTAGCCCTGATGCAGTTATGTTCATTCACAAAGCAGTTACATTCCCCTAGGTTTATATTCGTGGATATTTCACTGTACAACAAAGACTGTTGATCTGTTCTTCGGCAATAAGACGATCTATTACTAAGCTTGCATTTTAGGAGCAGAGTGACTTGAAGTGAAGATTCCTGCAAAACTGTCATATGGTAATAGTTTCCCTCGAGGTTGTGTTCTTCTTTCGCAGATCTCATTATTTTAACCTACTGACTGAGTTTGAGAAAAGGAGCAATATTCGTTCAATTTTAAAGTCGGAACAATGTTCTGTATAAGTTTACGGCTCATCTTTAATCCGTGGTCGCTTTTGAGCTGTATTTACATATAATCTTTCCGGCAAAAACATGAAAGTAAATGCAAAAGATTTAAGAGGCGTTTTGATGTTAAATTATGAAAGGCGAACGATTGGATTTAAAATTGTAGTTATTGAGAAGACGGTAAAACTTGTAGGTAACATTTGCATGTTGTATCTTTTGCATTTAATATGAGAAAACCATTGCGAAAAGGAGGAACACTTACTAAATAAGTTTGTCAGATGCGTGTTACGTATGGAGATAGTTGGAAACATGGTTGGTGACGAATGAGTAATACACAACAGCAGTACAGTCATCCGAGTTTCCTCACTAGATTACACATGTATTTGCTTTATGCAGAGCTAGCAGGGAAAGGCCCAGGTTGAAAAGGACATAGCGGCCCAGAATTACGAACCTGCTGGTCAATAGAGAGCAGCACTCAAACTTGCTGCGCTCTGCTCGTTGCATGGCATGGAGAATGCAGGGAAGCACCCTATCTACAGAGGTATGACACTGCCCTGCTCCTTCCCAGGGGCTCGTGCACAATCAGGCTACCGACTGCCAAGCACACACCTTGCACCATAGTGCAAGGATATGCACATGATGTCTAGCGTAGGTTTTGTGATGGAAGTCTCACCTTCCAGTGCAAAATACCTTGGCTAGACAAACTTTAAAACCTTTCCCACTCCTCATGTCTGCCGTACAGTGCAGCATACATGCAAAGTTGGAAAGGTTAGGAGAAATAAAAGCATTTCTCATTTTTAGGTGGAGCGCGCAAGTGCTTTGTCCTTTTGCAATATCTCTGTGGGCTTTTACGCAGACCCACCAAATGCCCATCGCTATCACTCGTTCATGGGCTTGGCTTTAAAAAATCCTTTACTATGATTGGTAAATGTTTTATGTATGTTCTCCTTGGGGCAATTTTGCTACCTCCTTGGCCATTGACCCTTTTACATGGATAATTGCACTTTTGCCGATATGTTTGACTGTGAGTGAACTTCTTTTGCCTTTTGTGTCTCTCCTTCATGCTCATGCTGATGGCGCATGTGGCGCTTTGAATCGGCTCGCTTATGCCAACTGTTTTACTTTTAATTTTCAATT
Organism: Pleurodeles waltl; assembly: GCF_031143425.1. Classification (NCBI taxonomy): domain Eukaryota; kingdom Metazoa; phylum Chordata; class Amphibia; order Caudata; family Salamandridae; genus Pleurodeles; species Pleurodeles waltl. The sequence continues at coordinate 1,052,938,099 of NC_090440.1, forward strand.
TATATGGCAAAAAAAGAAAAGTCCAGTTAGGAACTTACAACGCTAATATCTCTAACTCGTTCCTCTGTGCCAATACTTGTTTTGTTACAGCAGCTGATGCAGCCTTATAGGCTTAGAGTACAAAACACACTGGCTCATTCATTGTTGCTGAAAGAATAGCAACGAGCCTGTGAGCATGCTTTGACTGAGGCATATAAAAATCCTCTACTTGGGTGCTACAGGTCCTCACAAAAGACCATGTGAAGCACTATTCAAAATGTGCAGAGTTAAAGGAGCTGTCATTACGACTTGAGCAGGGAAATTATTGTGGTGCAGTTTTCCTGTCACGTGACCTATGACTAAATTTACATACCCATAACTCTGTGTCACTTCTGAGTCCTCCTATTGCTTATTTTTGCGCCACAGACAGCGGCCATGAAACGCATACTCTAGTTTCTCTTCAAACCAAATAAATCTTTCACCATTTACTAGAGATTTCCGTAGAGAGGAATATTTAAGAGTTTCTCTCAATTTTTGAAAGCCCTGCCAAGTGCAGGGTTACCCTTATTTAGTAAACGAGTGAATAACTATATAGTAGACAGATTGATTATTTGCTAGTTCCTCAAGTGGGGCAACATTCTTTTGTCATCCGTCGATGCACTTTTGGGGAGCGATTCTTACTTGACACCATTAAGCTATAAGCCTGTTACATGATATATAAGAAGGACACATGCTGCACAAACACCTCCATATCATCCGAGAGGATCCACTACCATGTGTGAAGCAGCAATATATAACAACAAGTAAGGAAGGATCACTTGGTAAATGAAACACATAACTGTATCCAATCTGGGTTTTATTTCTAGATCACCTCTTGTTTCTCCTTTCTCATTGATAATTGAGATTTTATTCAAATCCCCTCTCTGACTTAATTGTAAAGATGTGTTAAAGTATACATTTACAAACATATATATATAAAAAGAGTTTTTTTACTTGCTTATATCTTTGGCACCGCTTGATGAATCTTCACGAAACTTTCCAAAAATATTTGTCAGTATCGTCAGCTGCTGCCTGGAAAGTTTTTGGGCGATCTATTCGGGGGTCCTAGTAAAAAGGGGGGTCCCAAAACACGTTTTCTCCATTAATTTTTCTTTAGGGATTTTGAACAGCGGTAGCGCAAAAACTACTGGACGAAATTACACCAAATTTGGCAGGAAGGTAGGTCCTGGTCCAGAAAGAGTGTTTTTCTTGTTTTGGTGTAATTTCATCCCGTAGTATTTGAGAAATTAAGGAGAAAACAAATGAGTACATCTACGGATGAAAACGATTCACGACCCTTAACGGTCTCGTGCTGAGAGCCTTAAGGGTTCCCCCACTGTGTCAGGTAGATCGTAAGGGTTTGTATTGAAACAAATAAATAAGTACGGACCGAGGGGGGCCTTGAGGGCTCCCTCGAGATCCCACATAGCCCATGAAGGGCTTTATAATAACAATTTAAGTTTTAAAAAAATTGAAAAAAGGAACCGTGGGAGGGCCCTGGAGGGCTCCTCCCATGGTCCCTACTTTTTTTTAATACAAAGCCCACAAAGGGATTAAGAAAAAAAAAGAAAAAAAAGAAAAAAATAATTAAAACCCCCATAGCTCAGTGTGAAGGTTGCAGTCTTTCACACTGAGCTTTGGGGGTTCGAGGCCAGCTGGACTCATTTTCTTTTTTTTTTTAATAAAAAAGTTATACTTTTTAAATATATTAAATACAGTTTTTGTTAAATCCAACAAAAATATCTCATTCTAAGTATATGAGATATTAAAGCCTAAACAAACTCTCTTTCTCTCTCACTTTCTCTCTTTCTGTCTCTCTTTTAATCAATTTCTCCCACCCACTTAGACCCTTAAGCACCCACTCACAGACCCACTCAGACACTCATGCAGCCACTCACAGACCCGTGCACAGACTGATGCACCCACTAAAACATGGATATATGCACTCTTACACCCAAACAGACAGTCTGACATCCACTCTCACCCCTAGACAGGTTGGACTGCTGAGCAGCCGCCTATGCCACCGCAATCCCGCCAGCCACATTACAATATACCCACTGGGCCGGCGGGTGGAAACAGAGTTTCCGCCCGCTGGCCCAGCGGGTATGTCGGCCGTAACATTGGAGCCAGCTCCTTGTGAAAAGCAGGGTGGGGCTGTGCCTCTGGGCCCCTGCACTGCCCATGCCAAGTGCTTGGGCAGTCCAGGGGCCCCCAGGGGCCCCACGACTCCCCTTCCCGCCAGCCTTTCCATGGCAGTCTCTACTGCCATGGACAGGCTGGCGGGAAGGGGAGTCATAACCCCCAGGGCAGCACTGCAAGCAGGATTATAACCGCTGGGAAAACAATGGCAGGATACCTCCGGTCCCGGCGGTGTGACTGCGGCGCTACCGCTGCAGTCATAATATGGCAATTTGTACCTCCAGCCTGTTGGCGGTACAATCGCCAAAACAACCCTGGCGGTGTTTGACCGCCATGGTTGTAATGAGGCCCACAGTCTTGAATCTATTCTCACACCCAGAGAAGCTGTGGCTAACTCCCGCCGTGCATGGCGAAAGGGCTGTGCACAGCGTGAGTTTGGGTGGTTGGGGGGTGTTGTCTGCAAGGTCTGGCTGCAGGCCAGGTCATGCGGGCAACCTCCACTGCGCATGGGTGAAGGATGTGCACGGTTGGGTGCTTACAGGGGTCTGGCCAGGCCCCTCTGGCCAACCTCCGCTGCGTGCGGCTGATGGCTGGGTGTGGCTGTGGTTGAATTACTGTACAGTAATTAAAATTACTATACGTTAAAAAAATGTGGAAATTTACTGAGAAAAACAAAGGTTACAGGGATGTTATAGTTAGGAAATAGAATAAAAAAAACGTTGACATTCACTGAAAAAACAAAAGGTTACAGGGACGTTATAGTTAGGAAATAGAATTTTAAAAACCTTAGAAATTCACTGAAAAAAACAAAGGTTACATGAACATTATAGTTAGATTCTGAATTTATTTGTACAAAACCATAGAAATGTAGCAATTATATTTACCTGAGCTTACTACAACTGGCACTTCTGTGATGCACTGCTTATGACCTCACATATTTGATCACTCATGACATGTTCAGCATTTCACTGGTCCAACACCAGGGTTTTTTCCCATAGTAGTAGTGCCTAAAAAGGACAGGGAAGGACGCATATGTGTGCATCTGCATTGACATGCATCAGGCAAACAAGGCAATTGAGCGAGGACTACATCCAGGTCCACACATTGCTGACATGATAACACAATTGAATGATGCAAAAGTCTTTTCTTGCCTTGATTTAAATAAAGGTTATCATCAGATGAAATTTGAAAAAAGTTGTAGGTATAGTACAGTCTTTTCTACACATGTTGGTTTGTTTAGATACATGAGACTTAGTTGTGGTGTGTCAACGGCTACAGAACTTTAAAAAAAAGTAATTCTATGCATCATACAGTCTGTTGTGAACGCATTCAATTATAGCGATGACATATTAGTTTTCAGAGCTACGCAGAATGAGTATGCTAGAACTCTCACACAAGTATGTCGTTTACTCAGTGATGCAGGATTGCCTTTGAATGGACAAGTGTGAGTTGAACAAAAAAAAAACTACAATTCATTGGCCATATCATTTCTGATGGGGGTATGACACCTGATCCTGCAAAAGTACAAGCTCCTTCAAATGCAGATCCTCCACAAGATGTTTCAATGGTACGTTCTTTTCGTGGCATGGCCAGTAACTGTGCCACTGTTAGTGATCCATTCCCAGAGTTGACAAAGTAAAATGATTCTTTTCAATAGTAGAATGTGACAGAAGTTTCAAGAGAATCAAACACGCCATTGAATATGCCACTAAAATGGCGTACTTCAGTCCAAAGCTTCATAGAGAGGTTACAGTCATCGCTAGCCCGGTCTGGTTAGGCACTATCTTTGCACAGCAAAGTGGACATTTGAATGCTTGACGGCCTATTATGGCCTCTGCTAGAAGAAGTTTATTCCAAACAGAACGTGCTTACTCACAACCTGAGAAAGAAAGTTTGGCGGTGGTATGGGCCTGTGAACATTTCCAAATATTCCTGTACTGAAAATCTTTTATGCTGGTAACTAATCATCAAGCTTTGCTGACCATCTTTGACAATCCAAAAACCAGGGTGCCTCCTAGCATTTAACAATGGGGACTCCAATTGCAAGAATACAATTATACTAATGTGCATCGTCCAGGAAAAGATTAGAATCCTGCTGACTACTTTTCGAGAGTGCCTACACAAGGTCATGGTACTCCATCCAAGACGGCTGAAGCCTACATTAATTTAATTAAAGGATGATTTGCCCATAACTCAGGAAGGAGTTATACTGCAAGGGTTGAGAATCCTGATTCCAGAGAGTCTTCGACAGAAGGTAACTGAAGTGGCTCACAAAGGACATTGCGATATTATGGCCACAAAAAGAGCTCTTTGAGGCTGAGTTTGGTTTCCATACTTAGATGAAAAAGTGGAAAAAGAACTCAAGGCCTGTCGTATGTGCAACTGCTTTTCAATCAATGTTACTCACCATAGTCTGAACATGTCAGAACTCCCTAAACATGCATGGAAGAATATAGCCATCGACTTCTTGGGTCAGCATGCGTAATCCCTTGCATGCTCTCACCATTTTGAAATGTAAAGACATTAGCAAAGAACCATGTATGATAATTTATGTGTCCCCAGTCAGAGTGATGCAAGTGGGACCTGAACAGCTCTGGCAGATTATAAAGATAAAGTGCCTGTTTAGAGCTCAGAAGGTAGTATTTACTCTATAGCAGTGAAGGAGTAAAACACTCCTGCACCCTAACGGAATTTAGATTTGTCTGTCAGCCCAATGGATGGACCCCCTTAATGAGTTAAAAGTTTGATGGATGAATCCATTCAACATGACGGCTGCACGTCAAACCTTAAACTTGTTTATGTTTCTTCAGACAACTAAATCCCAAGGCTGGATTTTGTTTTTGAAAAAACGTAAACTAATGACTCCCACACCACAAGAGTTTTCTCCCATGGTTTGGGGGTTATGTACACATTTTTACTGCCCCGTACTGCCAGGATTTTTACAGCAGTAAGGGATGGTGAAGACTGTCCATTCATTGCCCACTTAAACTTGGGCAGGCGCTTGAAGGGTCACCTTTAAAGGTTTTGGTAATTATCTATGCCAGTCATTACTTTCACAGAAAATATTTTCTTCTAAAAAATTGTATTTAATTTTTTTTCCAGAATAAATGCAAAACTGCTCTGAATTTAATACAGCTTCAGAACAATTTGTGCAGCCAAAGAAGACATTGAAAGTTTAGCAGATATCCACTATTGCCATTTCTAAGGTGTTAAGCCCAGATCTATTAGAATTTGCAATAAGGTTGCAGCACTTTTGTGCTGCAGTTCTCCTGCAAAATCCTTTTTGGCATTGAATAAGCCATGCAAAGTCACTTTGCATATCTTTGTGTGATTTAGTAAATACAATGTAATGCAACTGTTCTGCTGGGGATTACATAGTTGGAGCATGGGCTTTCCCATGCATCCACCCATGTATTTTGACACCAACCCTTTTTTATAAAGACTTATAAACCTGGGTTTCACCGCAATTGTGCGCCTACCTGACAGAGGCGTAACAAAATCTTTATTTCTCCTCGTTACTTCCTCATTCCATGTGTGCTGCATTCTGAAGCACACATAAAAGAGGAATATGTCTCTACGGATTGCTTTTGCATGAAGTTGCCCTTTCCTGCTGGTGATTAATTTGTAATAGAATGAGTGCCAATGCCCAAAGCTCTGCTCTGAAATCTAGTTCTTTTACATGTGTGTACACCAAATACCAAGGCTGCGTAGTCTTCAATTGACCCTGTGGCTCTTCCACCCACTATCAGACACTCCCTGCCCCCTTTATCTCATTAGTGCAGGTTTCTACTTTCTCCACTTGTGGCACGTTTTCCGTCTTTCTCTTACTATTTGTTTCCTCTTTGTGTGTTTTCCCTCTCTTACTCGTGGTCAACGTCTGGAATGAGGAAAAGCAAGTGTTAACTGTTTCCTGCACAAATACAATCCTGGTCTTAACAGGCATCCTTGCCCTATAGTGTAAGTGCATGAATGGTGCATGGCAGCACACAGTGCACCAACACAAGGGCAGAGCAAAAATGTTCCATTTTGTAAATATGGAGCATTTCTGCTCTCTCACTTTCATGCAGCACAGTGCAACCAGTTCCCTTGCTGCACCACATTGTGTGAAATAATAATAAATGTGCCTCAAAGTGTATTAAGAAGATGGAAAAGAGTAAAGATGTAAATTATAGTTAGAAAATGGCATTTATCTAAATTTCTTTTCAATGTACAGGATTATGCTGTTAAATCTATAGAAAGGTGTTTTACCCCGCTTACCTTATTTTAATGAACAGTGCATGCGATTTCCACAGTACATAATATTAACTTATTGCTCAAAGTGCCGTTATGGTACCTGACATGCATGCGTTTTTTCTCAAATATTCATAAGGTATAAAACTCTCAATTTAGTGTGGATATTTATTATATTTGTCCTATAACTTCTCCTAAAAAATTACTGATTTCTGTTTCTTGTGTCAAAATATAATTTTGGTGGTATTCTCTATTTTTTGCAAGTGGTCAGAGACTCCTCCCACCATCACCACCGAAAGAACTCAGTCATTACAAAGTAACACAGGTTCATTCTCAAAAGCACTCATGACTGATAGCCAAAAGCAGTTTTAAGATAACACAGTATTTATTGTTCTTTAAGCTTCAGAAAGCAAAGTAACTTCCTTGACTTCCTATTAAGGTAACTTTCTTGACTTTCTATCACTTCAGTAAGAAAGGTAAATCCCTTTGACCCCTTCACTTGACATAGTGTTCCACAGAGCCGAAGGAGGTCCAAGTTGTCCTTATCTTGACATTCCATTGATCATTAGAGACCTGGTGCGACAATTGGACAGTGTTAGAAATTGGGGCCCATATTTACAAGCAGCCTATGTCGCTGGTGTGTCATTTTGTGTGACCCACCAGTGGCACAGGCTGCTGACCCATATCTACAAGGCCACGCAAAGCCACTTTGCGTGGCTTTTCATGACCTTGTAGATATGGAGTAAGACAATGCAGCGCAAGTCGCTGCTTTGAACTTATTACTCCCACATTACTTTGCAGTAGGGAGGCATTTCCATGGATTTTATGTATTCCCAGATTTACAAGGGATAGGCGTTGGAGTGATGCAACGGGGAGAAATATATTTATTTCTCCCTGGTATTTCCTTCTTCTGTGTGCTGCAGAATGCGATGCAGGCGATGCATCCCGTTTTGAAGATTGTAGCTGCAAAATCCACTTCTAAGGCCCAGGAATGGAAGTGGCAACTCAGGCAAGGGTAGGACTCACAAATAGGAGAGTCAAGCAGCACAAGGAGAGTTGCAACCAGCCTTTGATGTCCTTGAGACTGCAGAAGAACATGGGGGCAAGCCAGCAAGCTCTTGGAAACACACTGGTTCAGCAGGATGGGTCCAGTCCTTGTCCTCAGTAGGGCAGAGCTCAGCAGGCAGCAGGGCAGCTCAGCAATGCAGAGAAGAAGTTCCTTGGACAGTGAGTCCAGGCAGAGGGGCAATCCTTACAGCACAACAGTCTTTACTCTAGCAGGGTTCTTCCTAAGTCCAGTAGTGATCTGCTTTCAGGGGGTCGGCGACTCCGTACTTATACCCAGAAGGGCCTTTGATGTGAGAGATGACTACACAGGATCTCTCTGACGTGCACAGGTCCCCCTTTCAGCCCAACCCTTTCTCCAGACTATCAGTGGGGGTAATCAGCCCTTTGTGTGGGCACAGGCCACTACCTTTTGAAGTGTAAGTGTGAGCCCTTCCCAATCTCCTCATCGGGAAGAACCATCAGTATTCAGATGAATGCAGATGCAGTTGAGTATCCTGTGTTGTGGGTGTCTGAAGGGAGTGCACAAATGTAGCTGTAACCCAACCCAGGCCAGACATGTTTTAGAGACAAGCTGTCAGGCCCATAGGGCAGTGAGGTCAAAGAAATGCCCCCTTTCTAAAAGTGACATTTGTAAAATAGTAATAATAAATCCAACTTTACCTGTAATGAAGATTTATCATTACCATTCCAATAATATGAAACATGATGAAGCTACATCTTTCTGATCTGGAATTACAGTTTAAGAGGATATTAAGGAATTCCCAATACTGGTCTATGAGAGGAACAGGCCTCACAGTAATGTAAAACAACTTTGGGAGTTTTTCATTATCAGGAAATGTCAAATTTAAAAGTACATGTCACACCTTTTACTTACATGGCACCTGCCAAAGGGGCTCCCTAGAGCCTACTTTAGGGGTGACATATATAAGAACAGGGGAGGTTAAGGCTTGGCAACAGGTTTTAAAAGCCAAGTCAAAGTGGCAGTGAGACTTCACACACAGGCTTTGCATTGGCAGGCCTGAGACATGTTTACAGGGCTACTTAAGTGGGTGGCACAATCAGTGCTACAGGCAAACTAGTAGCATTTAATTTACAGGCCGTGGGTACATGGTATACCAATTTAAAAGGTCTTACAAGTAAATTAAATATGCCAATTGTGGCTACACCAAAGTTACCATGTTTAGGGGAGAGGCACATGTACATTAGCACTGGTAGCATTGATAAAGTGCTCAGAGTCCTAAGGCCACCAAAAATATTTAGCTAAAAACAGGAGGTGAAAGGCAAAATGTCTGGGGTAAGAACACACTAAGGCCCATATTTATACTTTTTTTAGCGACGCATTTGCGTAATTTCTTGACGCAAAAGCGGCGCAAACTTGAAAAATACAACTGTATTTCGTAAGTTTGTGCCGTTTTTGCGTCAAAAAGCGGCACAAATGCGGCACTAAAAAAGTATAAATATGGGCCTAAGGATGCCAGATCTAACACGTGTCTCACCCACTGAAAGTGGGGAGAGCTACCCAAAATCTAGGTAGTTCTCATCACAGGCGAAAAAACCTAGGTAGACCATCAGCATTTGTGTTGTCTATCCTAGGCCTGTGCTCTGCCCTGAAGTCAATACCCTGAAGGGAACTGGACCACCTTAAAAAGTTTTGGATTTTCACACCTCGTTTGCATGAGCCATCTGAGGGGCCTGCTGTCAGCCTGAATCAGGAAGTGAGTGCCAAACAGGTATGGTCTCAACTTCTTCAGGGCCCAAACCACAGCAAAAGCTTCTCTCTCAATAGCACTCCACCTCTGTTTCCAGGCATATAAGCTCTAGAGATGAATGCTACAAGTCATCTTCATTGTGTTTTGAGAAAACTGTCCCTATGCTATGCTGTGAGGCATCTGTTTGAGTAATAAACATCTTGGAGAAGTCAGAGGCCTTGAGCGAATGGGCTGTGCATATTTCTTGCTTCAGGGAGTCAAACACTTTTTGACATGCTTCCATCCAAATCACATTTTTTGGCTGCTTCTTAGATGTCAGCTCAGTCAAGGGAGGAACAGCTATACCATATCCCTTGACAACCCCCCTGTAGTACCCAGTGAGTACCCAGTGAGGCTCAAGAATGCTTTGCCCTGTCTGGGTTTTAGGGGTCTTCCAGGCCATGATAGTTTCAATCTTACCCCTGCCCAAGCACCCCGACCCCTGCCCTAGCTGGCACTTACTGGCCTTGATAGTGAGGTCTGCCTGTTGCAGGGCCTGAAGCACATCCTGGAGGTGAAAGATGTGGTCCTCCCAGCTACTATTGAAGACAGCTATGTCATTCAGATAAGCAGCCGAAAAGGCCTCTAATACAGTAAGGATCTGGTTCACCAGTCTCTGGACAGTGGCAGGCACATTCTTTTAACCAAAGGGCATCACTTTAAACTGGTAGTGGACCTCAGGAATGAAGAAGGCTAACTGCTCCTTGGCTCCTTCAGTTAAGGTGATCTACCAGTACCCTGTTGTAAAATCAAGGGTACTGGGCAGTCAATCAACTCATCAGCCCGGGGGATGTGATGTAGCCCTCTATAATCCACACAAAACTTCACTTCAGGTGTGGTGCCTGGTGGGGCAACTTTTGGTATCAGATCCACAGGACTGGTCCAGGGGCTACTGGAAGGTTCTATTACCTCAAACTCCATCATCTTAGCTACCTCACTCTTGATGCTGGCCCTCACCTTACCAGACAAACCATAAGATTTGCTCTTGACAGAGAGACTGTCCCCTATGTTGACATCATGGGTACACAGGTGGGTAATCCCAGGAGTAAGGGAGAAAAAAAGAGAGTACTGTTCCAACACTTGGCGACAGTCCCTTTGCTGTTCGGGGAGTTTGAGTGGCATAAAGGATTACTCCTTCCACAGACCCATCCTTCTCCTTGGAAGCCAAGAGGTCAGGCAGAGGTTCATTCCCCTCCTTATCTGGTCCATCAGTAACCAATAGCATGGTGACCTCAGACCTCTGAAAGTGTGGTTTTGAGGCGATTTGATATGAAGCACCCTGTGGGTTGCCTCGGGTCTTAAGGTCCACCATGTAGGTGGCCTTACTCTTATTTTCAATCACCCTTTAGGGCCCTGTCCAGAGGTCCTGGAGAGCCCCGGGTTCCACAAGTTCCATCACCCACACTTTCTGCCCTGGCTGGAATTCCACAGTGGAAGAATTTTGGCCATACCACTCCTTCATCATAGCCTGGCTGGCTTCTAAGTTGTCAGAAGCCCTTTTTCACAACTTAGCCACTAGGCTTCAGAAGGTCAGCATATAGTTCACTACATCCAAGGGAACTTTCTTGGGAGCTTGCTCCCAACCCTCCTTCACCAAACCAATAGATCCTCTGGCAGGGTGTTCGTATAGAAGCTCAAAGGTGCTGAAGCCCACTCCCTTCTGCACTACCTCCCGTAGGCAAACAACAAACAGGGCAAGAGGACATCCCACTTTTTCATCAGGCTCTTAGGAAGACTTCTGATCATGCCTTTCAGGATACTGTTTAATCTTTCAACAGACCCATTGGTTTTGGGGAGGTAAAGGGTGCAGAACTTTTAAGTTACTCCACACACTCTCCACATGGACTGCATGTATGCCCCTGTCTCTGTCAGACACTACTTTCTTGGGGAAACCCACCTAGGTAAAAATCCCTACTAGGGCTTTTAACTCTCCAGGTGCAGGGGTGGCCTCTCGGTACCGTGTGGCATGATCCGTCAGAACCAGGATAAACCTGTGACCAGAAGTAGTCTGGGGATCCATAGGCCAGACAATGTCGATGTTCACCCTCTCTAAGGGGGTAACATCCGGAACAATGACTACTGAACAATGACCTATGTTGTTAACGCAAGAGACCCACGCTTGTTAACCACGACTCCCTTTTTCTCTGCCTTAACCACGCATGTGCTGAACAACGCACATGTGTGGTTAAGGCAGAGAAAAAGGGAGTCACCATCGGGAGAGGACGTGGTCAGGGAAGTGGGGTTGGGGCAGGGTTGGTGGTAGTTTTTAGGGGTGGGGGTGGATTAAGAGCTTGGGGTGGGGCGGAGGTCAGGGCAGTTCTGTTTTCAGGGGCGGGGAGGATAGTTTGCTTTTTGGGGGTGAGGGATCAGGGTTTATTTTTTGGGGGTGGGGGTCGGGTCGTTTGGTTTTTGGGGGTGGGTTTGGGGATTGGGGTAGTTTGGTTTTTGGGTAGGGGTGGTGGGTTGTTGTTTTTTGGGGGTGGGGTGGGGGTCAGGGTAGTTTGTTTTTTGGAGGTGGGGGGTCGAGGTAGTTTGGTTTTTGGGGTGGGAGTCAGGGTAGTTTGATTTTTGGGGGTGGGGAATCAGGGTAGTTTTGTTTTTGGGTATGGGGTTAGGGTAGTTAGTGTTTTGGGTGTGGGGTGGGGGATCAGGATAGTTTGTTTTTGGGGGGTCTGGGGTCCGGTAGTTTGGTTTTTGGGGGTGGGGGAACAATGTAGCTTAGTTTTTGGGAGTGGGGGTCATTGGTTTTTGGGGGTCGGGGTAATTTTGTTTTTACGGTTGGGGTAGTTTTATTTTTGGGGGTGGGGTTGGTTGTTTTTAGGCAGGTAGGGGGTTGGGGGTAGGTTTTATGGCTCGGGTGGGTGGGAGTATCAGGGTAGTTTTTTAGGGTTGGGTGGGGGCTCAGTGTAGTTTAATTTTTGGGGTGGGTGGAGGTAGGGGTAGTTTTATTTTGTGCGTGGGGGTCAGGGTAGTTTTATTTTTAAGGGGAATAGGGTGGTCTGGGTAGTTTTATTTTTAGGGCGGGGTGGGGGGTTTGGGATACTTTTGTTTTTAGGGGTAGGGTCGTTTTATTTTTGGGGTGGGGTCAGTTTTTAGGGTGGGTGGGAGAGTCGGGTAGTTGTATTTTTTTAGGGCAAGTGGGGGGTGGCATGTGAAAACCACACATGCCTTTACTAGGCATGCCTTTACAAAGAAAAATCATTGTAAAGGTATGCGTGGTAAAGGCATTCGTGGAAACAACATGGTCATTGTTCCGACTGCGTTGTTCAGGCATGCGTGGTTGGCGCCTGCGTTGTTCCAGCATATATTCTCTCAAAGGGGTGCTAACGACTGGTAGTGGTTCCAGGAGAGCTTTTAGCTTTTTCCTTGTTTTCCCACAGGCCTGGCAGATTACACAGGTCCTGTAGAACATGTCTGAGAAAGTCCTGACCTTAGGCCAATAAAAGTGGGGGACAAGCCTTGCAAAGGTCTTATCTTGACCCAAGTGTCCTGCCAGCGGAATCTCACGAGCCAGCTCCAGTAGGAAGGCCCTGTAGCAATGGGGACCACCAGGGCCCTTGTTGTCCCATGCACAGGAGCCTTAGGTTACCTGTAAATTAGGTTGTCCTCCCAGTAAATGTGATAGCTCCCAGAGACATCACCTGCTGCTTGGGCTTCAGCCTGTCTCCTCATGCCCTCAAGGATTGGGTACTCCCTTTGTGCCCTACAGAACTTCTGCTTGGTGGGTCCTCCTTTTACATGCCAATCAGCAGGTGTACACAGGTCACCAAAGGAAGCAGTGCCCTCCTCAGTGGACTCTGGGGTGGCCACTGCAGGTGCTTCAACCATGTTACTGGGGGTACACTCAGGGCCTGGCCCTCTGCCTTTACCCTTTTTAGCAGCTGGCTGAGCCATTGTTCCAGGCTCAAGCTCTTCTTGACTCCCCTCTAGGGCTGCAATGGATCTTTTCATTGCACTGATTCAATCAGGTAACCCCAAAATCTCCACATGAGCCCTGAAATCCACTTCTTTCCAGAGAGAGGACTCAATGTCATTGCCTAACAAACAGTCCACAGATATGACAGGGCTCACAGCAACCTTCAGAGGTCTTGACCCCATACTCAAAAGGAACAAGGGCCCCTGGGTAGTGACCCTCCCTGTTGTCATTCACCACAAATTGATGGAATGCATTGGGGATCACCTGCTTTGTGAACACCAGCTGACTCCTTACCATAGTCCTAATGGCACCGGTGTCCTTCAGAGCCTCAGCACCTTGCCCATTGATGGTGAACCAATGGCTATTCTTGGTAGTATTTGATGGCATATGGATCTTAGGAACCATCTCCCTGTCACCCAGGGACACTAGGGTAACACCACTAAACCCCCACCCTAATAACTAGGACAAACTCCTCCCCCAGCACTACCCTGGCCACCCCTGGGTTCTTACCTCCAGTGGGAGGGTGTGCTCTTTTTGGACACTTGAACTCCCCTTGTAGTGTCCATACTCACCGCACTCGTAGCACTTGGGTGTTTTGGGGTGCTGACTATTGTCCAGATAGTTTTGTTTCTGGTGGCCAGAGTGGGAATGAGAACCAGACCCTTTCCCCTGTGAGTTGTTTTGGGGACCTTTAAAGAGCTCCTTCTTTTTAACCCCCCCTCTTTCTTCTGTAGGGACTCCTGACTTCCCTTTTGGGAGTCCCCACCAGATGCCTTTGAGAACACATAGGTGCTGACACAGAATTCCGCCTCCTCAACAAGCTTCCTGGAGTTGGTCAGCTTGCTATCTACCAGGTGTTGCCACAGCTCTTGAAAGCAATTATAAAGCATATGCTCCTTCAAAAACAAGTTGTACAGCTCTTCAAAATCATTAATCTTGCTGCCCCCTGAACCAATGCCTTTATTTTTCAGGTGTCAAACCAAACTTCCTGACTAAAATAGCCCTCATGGCAGGGTAGCTGGCCTGGTCCTCCACCTCTAATGTAAGGCGGGTGTCCCTCCGCACTGGGGGCACCACCAAAGACTACCTCCGAGAACTCCTCTGGGACCCTGTTCACTTTCAAAACAACTTCATGGGCTGCCAACCACTTATCTGTGTCATTCCCCACCCTGAAACTGAGCATCACATCTTTTTGGATATGGACTTTCGACTCACTTGAAGACCATGCAGGTATGCTGCCACCATTTCCATTGCTGGACCCTATTTCGGGGGCTCTTATGTCCAGCTCTTTCAAGCTGAGTTCATGGGCCAACTAATTCTCCTCAAGAGCTGTTTTCCTTTCTTCATGAGCCTGCTTCAATTTCGTAAGCTCCAACCTAAATTTTCTTTCCTCCTTCCTGTCACCCCGCTTCTCTGGTGACAGGTTCCTGGAAGAGACATTGCTCCCTGGTCTGGGAACTGCTCATGCTCCTGGCAAGCTGTTGGCCCTTTCCACAGGTGTTTCCAGATCCACATTGAAATCCAGATTCACGTCATCCTCCTGCTCAGGTATTTCCTGCTCCTCCTCTGAGATGGCATCCCCTGCAACCTGGGCCTCCACAAAGGCACAAAACCTTCTGTAGTACTGCCTTCCTGTTGAAACCCCTTGTAGACACTTGAAAGTCCTTGCAGAACTCCTTTAGCTATTGCACAGTGTAAGACTCTAACCTGATTAGCTCAAGTTGCATTACTGCAGGTGCTGTTTCTCCAGAGTGAGACACAATTTAGCAGAAAAATCAAAAGGCCAATTAGGGAGAATTGAACTTTAAAAAAAGCCAGTTGGTACAGGGAAGACAAATATTTTGCTAATCAGGAGGAATAGGTTTGAATTGGTCTGACTATAGAGTTGTAGTGAACACTGAATTACTATATGGTGTTGCACAAACACAAGTCTCATCCTTATCGCTGATCACCAATTTGAGAAATTGGGGCCTCATTTACAAGAATCTGGCACATCGCCATTGATGCGTCCGATTTCTAGCGCTTCTCGCACATCCCCTAATGACTCCATAATTGCGCTGTATTTACAATAGAAAGCTCCATGGGGTATGTTTTCACAGATGCGTCACAATTTCTGATGCCTGTGTTGACGCTAAGCTCATGCATTGCTGGAGTAGCGTTGGTAAACTCACTCAACTCCTACAATGCAAGGAGTCTCCCATAGGAAAAATCCCTGCAGCAATTTTACACCTGCTCTGAGCAGGGGGCAAATATTTGAAGCAGTGAAGTCACAGAATGACACAGTGAAATGTTGTAATTTAGTAAATTTCACTGCATCAGTTCTGCGTGGCTTTTCCTGTGGGAACGTCTACCCTGCATACCTTGCAACTGGCACAGGTATAATGTGATGCAGAGCTTTACAAACTGATGCATTGGTGACATATGTAAGAAAAGGGGAGTTTAAGGTTTGGCAAAAGGTGTTAAATGCCAAGTCGAAATGGCAGTGAGACTGCGCACACAGGCTCTGTAGTGGCAGGCCTCAGACATGTTTACAGGGTTACTTAAGTAGGTGGCACAATCAATGCTGCAGGCCCAGTAGTAGCATTTAATTTACATGCCCTGAGTATATGGTATATCACTTTACAAGGGACTTACACATAAATTAAATATGTCAATTGTGGATACACCAATGTAACCATGTTTAGGGGAAAAGCACATGAACTTTAGCACTGGTTAGCAGTGCTTAAGTGCTTCTGAGTCCTAAGACCTCCAAAAAGATACAGCTAAAACAGGAGGTTAAAGGCAAAAAGTCTAGGGTAAGACCACCCTAAGGATGCCAGGTCCAACAAACAGTACCTTATGTCCCTTTTGGTGTGCTGCGATCCCAGCTTGCAGCTGTCGCAGTTGTTAAAGGCAGCCCTGTTCCAGTTTATTTGAGTCCTTGCAGGGCCTACCTAGCAAAGAACAACTAGAAGCTGCGCTGGGTTGGTTGACATTGCTGCAGTCCTTCTCTAGTGCACACAGCCAGTCAGGTGAGCATTAGTAGAGCCAGTATCAGTGGTAGAGCAGCAATTCTCAGGTTGCTTTAGTCATGGTCTGGTGAATTGTGCTCCCCTGGATCTTCCTTGGACCTAAATACATGCCTACCACCAAATTAAAGTTAGAGGTCCATCCTGATGCGCTTGTGATGTAATGCATCAATTTATGTCTTTTTCAGCAACAGTGAGAAATCATTGACCAACATTAATAAGCACATTTAGAAATATTGGGACTTTCAATGCACCATGATTTCCAACAATACTTAGTACAAGTCATGGTACACTAATATTTTACTAGTGCCTTTGGTATGTGCTTCCATTCCTTGTCTCATTTGACAAAACAAATAGGCATATCTTGACACATCCGAAATGTATTAAGATGCCACAATTTCTTTAATTAGACACCTGTTCTCATGTGCTACAGAATACATTTTTTATCTTTGTGTGAGTTATATATGCTGGCATACAGCATAAATAATCATATTTAGCAAATCTTTCTTTTTGGATTTCTTTCATTTGATGAGTCACACTGATGATACAGAAAGAGGAAAAAAGAGGAGAAATAAATATATTTCTCTCTGTTACGCATCACCTGGGAAGGAGTAGCATTGTGCCACATTACCAGTTCTACCACTTCTGGTAAATCTGGGAATGCATCAACATCCAGGAATGTTGGGTGGGAACACCCAGACAACACCCATGGTACTCCTCCATTGGGCAGAGAAAAGGAAAGCAGTGATTTGTGCTGCATTGCATTACTCAAGATTTATCAAGCCACTGATGGAAGGGCGATGCAACCCCAGTCATGAATATGCCCCATAGTGGGTAATGGTCCACAAAGGCCTTGAACTCCTCAGTGTGTAGTGTTACCATGGTGTGTTTTGACTTCTCTGGGTCGACTTGAATAAACTGAGATTTTCCTCAGGATTTTGATCTTGGCAGCATTATGCCTGTCTTGATAAACATAATTGTGTGTAATGTGTTATTTTGATTTAAGGTTCCAGTCAACAGGAATGTTTAAATGATCTAATAAACAGGAATAATGTTAAAAGACTGACTCTTTGGAACCCATTCCATTTGCCTATGAATTTTCCAAAAACATGGAGATAGGGATGATTTTGATGTGATTGCCACATAAGTCAGTGAGCCAAGTCCAGTGCATAGGGAGATGGTGAAATTTTTAACTTGAATACCACTTATCATATATGATTTGATCCATTGACTCTGTAACACAAGATGCTTAATTGACTGTTGAAGTTTGAACATATTTCTCAAGCTGCACTTCATTCTTTCTAAGTGGTGTGTCATACCTTGTTTGAGTTCTGCTTGCAGGGACATCACTCTCTTGTTGCACACCCAAATTGCTTTTTTGGATTGTAGATTTATGGAATTACTTAACCTGAAAGATATTGTATTACACATTGTAACCAAGGTAACCAATAACTAGAGTTACTAAGACACACCTCATTGTTGTGTGTTGTGTAAGTGTGCTTCATTTCTCGTATGGTTTATCTGCTTCTACATTTTGAATGCAGAAACAATTTCTTGCTCATCAGTGTTTTTTAAACATTTCTCTTATCCTTGTTTTTTTTAATCTTGAATAGGAGTCTGTAGAATGTAGTTTTATATCACTCTGGAAGATATGTAAAGTGTTTTCAGTTGTGCAGTTTTGGGTAACAGATAATTTGGGCATGCAAATGACTTTTTTGATGAATATAGTTGTAACCAATTAATTAATGATGTTGTACTTAAAGTGATTTAATTATCATTTTGTTTAGAAGTTTGATTATTAATGTTTAGTTATGCCACATTTGTTAGAGACACCATACTATTAAGATGGATGCAGATTCAAGTGTTTTGCTCCTGCTCATTACCCCTCACAATCTATGTACCCTGTTTGTCTTCTCTCCCCACACTTTTCATGGGGCACAGACCACTGACGCAATCGTTTTTTTCCTTATAGAGCAGGTATTGTGAATGAAACGTTCTTAATGCTCCCAAATTATCATTCTGAAGGACACTTCCACTGAAAGTTCTGATAAAGGCGTGTTAGCGTACTAGTGTATGAGTCTTGGGTTGAGAATGTTTCATAGTGTAATATACATCTCCTGACTGCTATTGCTGTGGGGCTAATGGAAGATTCCTGACTACCTTAGAAATGGGTAAGTGTTATACCACTTTTATTGAAAATTGTACTTGTGATTTGACCAATATGTGTTATCTCTAGTTATGGTTTGCTGAATCTGCTGTTTTTGCTCATTATTTGTGCATAAAATGTGTATAATCCCCTGGTGATTGGGGTGATGAGATATTTTTTCATTTTCCTCTGAGAACTCTGTCCAATTCTTTAGAGACTTTTCATATTCTTCATTGAACTCTGTTCATTTAAGAGATGACTTTCCTTTCCTACTAGAGATACTGTTGTTTTCTATATTATTCTGAGAGTTAAGTTGAAGCACAGGTTGCTTCTTAAATCTACTTGTCCTGTAAAAAAATCTACTTTTTTGGTGCAATGTAGTGTAGAAACAAATTATAGCAGCAATCTCATCATGTAAGAGCTCTGATAATGGCCTTTCTGAGTATGCCAGGACTACTACTATAGTAGGGCCTGAATACTTGCAATTTCAATCCCTAGTATAGCAATTTCCTTATTTTGCCACCTGTCTGCAGATCTACTTCCTGGGGTTGGAGGAAGCAGTAAGCAATAGTTACAGGGGTGGAAAGCCTTTGAGCCTGCAAACCTAATAACTTGTATGTTTTAAGGATTTTCACCAGCTCTTCTCTAATCTTTTGCCATTATGAGAAAGGTTGGAAATTTTCTCCTAACAATGGCAGAAGTAGAAGTTCTTCCAGGGTTGGGAAAAAAGTGGTTGGAAAGTGAACTTGTAAACACTCAATAGATTTTCACATGAGCAAATCTACAAACGCATATTTGTTTGTGCTAGAATACAGTTCACAAATATTTTCTAGGAGCACAATTTACCGGTGTATTTCTGTAGGTTCTTGTGAATTCATGAAAGCCACCTATTTAATGACATATACCATGGGTGCACTTTCCGACTTTCTTTAAGAATTGGTTCCCTAATTAGGGCTAGCATTAACAAAGACATTTTGGGGCAGATTTATGAAAAGTGGCACTGCACCTAGTGCAGCATCACTATTTTTGCCCCCCCTTAGCGTCCCCGTATTGCCACCACCGCACTTAAAATACTGCATGCCATGGTGTTAGTTAGGGGTACTAGTGTCATCATTTTTTGCGCTAGGCTTGCACTTTGCAGGATTAGCCAGCGTTAAAAGTGCCAAAAAATGGTGCAATGAAATCTCTTAGATTTCCATGTGCCATTTCCCCCCCTAACTGGGGAACACCCTCTTTGCATACATTATGCCTGGGGCAGGTATTGCGCCACTTTGTAAATATGGAGTGGCGTTTTTGGCCTTCTGATGCCACATTAACAGAAAAAAATGATGCTAATGTGATGTTAGAATGGCGCAAGGTCCCCTTAAATCTGTGCATTTGTTTTTATTAAACTTCTTTTTCTCTCTCTATCTATCGGCTGGCTTTATTGTGAGGGATCACATTCTGCTCTTCCACAAGGAGCATATTGGCACACAAAGTAGTTTTGCTCAGTGCCAGGAACTAGTATGGCAATCAGTGGCATAAAAAAACTGGAGGAGGCTTCCCTGCAAATAACATGGAGCCCCCCTCCAGACTCAATCAGGGAAGTTGCTGTTCTGAGGGGGCCTCCTGGAGGGGGGCTGTGGGTCCTTTGCTACGCCACTCGTGGCAATGTGTGCTTTTTGAGACCAAAACCATTTTTTTCTTTTTGCCAGTGTTTGTTACAATGGGGAAGGCCTGGCAGCTCCCACAACAATAAAGTGTTACAAAAGCCATGTCAAGACATGACATGCCTTGGCGATCCCCGGGGCACCCATTACGCCAGCCTCTTCTTGGCGGGCTAAACCGCTAGGGAAAGGATGGGGGAAAATAGGTTAATTATCCGACGGGCAGCGCTGCTTGCAGCGCTGCCCTGTTGGATAAGGAACTCTGCCATTGTCAGGCTGCCTGGCGGCGGTAGCCTGGCAGTGGCAGAGTTCCGCCTGTGGCGGTCTCCATGTGAACATTATATGGCCATGCCGGTGGTGTTAATTACCGCCACCGCCGGCATGGCGGTCTGGACAGCCGTGTTCATAATGAGGGCCATAGTGTTAAACTTTTCAAATGTGCACACTTTTTCTTCTGCTGGAACCACTGTCAGTAGGGCAGTGTGACCTTAAAACATTTATTTACAGAGCTCTCCCTAATAATGATGACTTTTTATTAATGAACCATAAATGCAAGTTCGAACAGAATTAATCTATGGACACACATATTACCTCAACTGCAGAAGTTCCCCTCTCTGTAAACTGGCAGCCAAATGGTTTGTGCTGCAGGGGGTTAGGCCTACTTGTCCCAAGGACAAAATAAACATAAAAACGTGTTGCCCTTGACCCCAAAATAAACATAGAAACTTGTTGCCCTTGACCCCAAACAATATGTCCTGGGTGTTGGGCGATAAGAATTCTATATCCCTGCTCTTATCACTAAAGCAAGGATGCTGAAGCCAAACTGCCAGAGGTAAATTTTGGATTGCATTAGAGCAAGTGCACTAACTATAGTAGATTACTGCTGGACGGGTCTGTTTTTGTAGATTAAAGTACATTATGAATTATTTCTGTTCTCAGTTTGGCTTTCAGTACGCAATACTGAATTTTGTTCTCGTTTCTGGAGTTTTATAGCTATAATTGAGTTGTTTTACTTGATTTACTGACTCTTCCTTCCTTTCTAGGCTAAACAAATAAGGGCTTTAAAGATGTTTTGTAATTGTTTTTCTGTTCATGGATAAGTTGTGCTGTGATTGGTTGCTCAGCCAGGGAGTTGTGCTGGGATTGGTGAGATGTCATTACAAAGCAGCGCTCTGATTGGTTGGTTGCTGATGAAACTGCATTGTGAGATATTGACCTTGCAGAGCCAAACCAAAATTGGTTATTGTTCGCTAGTTTGTTTGTTTCTGATTTTGAGCGTGTGTGAGTTTATTTTTTATACATTTTGTGTGTAAATAAGGGGTTTGTTGTTAAAGCCTAAGGTTACTGATGTATCTAGGGAGGGTCAGAAATTTCCTGTGGAAGGAATGTCACCCTATGAGATGATAGAAAAGATTGCATACTGTACGTATACCTGGATTTCATATTGGAATAAATGTACTGCACATGATTACGTTTTGTAATTTGATTAGAGAGTACCTTTAATGTTAAGAAACTAAGGCCCAGATGTAAGAAGCCCTAGCACCTTCTTGTGCCACATTAGCATAATTGTTTATGACACAAATGTGGCTCAAGGAGGTCTAATTCTCTGTGCCAGGCATGCACTGCTCCACGTTGTAACCCCTTATGCCACATTATGCCTCTGCCAGGCATAATGTATGCAAGGTGGTGTGTCCCCGGTTAGGGGGACCACAAAATGGCACAGTGGACTCTATGAGATTCCACTGTGCCATTTTTAAAGACTGTTTTTAACGCCTGCACAGAGCAAGCCTTACGAAGGGGCACACCATTATTCTTAATGGGCCCCTATGTACCTTGCTGGATTAGCGACAACATTTTTGGCGCTAATCCTGCAATGTACTACAATAGTGTAAAAAATTATGACGCTATTGTCCTTAACCTGAGCCGTGGTGGGCCGTATGTTTAATACAGTGCACACATGGTGGCGTTAGGGGGAGCTGATGGGCGCAAGAAAAGTGGCACCATTTTTCTTAAATTTGGGCCTAGATCTCTTGAGCCAAACTAAGTATACATCATACATAGTTTGTCTCAAGAAATCTAGGTCCAAAAAGCTGAAGCCCAGACTTACACATTTTGAGGCACTTAAAAAGTAGGATTACATGGCTACAGAGGAAAGGAAGAAAGCTGCAAAGCAGGTGAAGAGCTCATTTAGACATTGGTTTGAGAGCGGAATGGTTCAATCAATCAATCAGTATTCATAAAGCACAGCTAATCACCCAATAGGATATCCAGGCACTTGCAGGTCCCGAAGGCTCGTTCGAGCAGCCAGGTCTTGAGGGCCACTTGGAATTCTGGAAGTGAGGTGATGGTCCAGAGGTGCGTGGGGAGGCTGTCTCCACATCAGCTTCGGTAGATGTGGAGAGTATGGGCAAGTGAAAGGGAGGCAGTGTATAGTCTTCTCAACGGTTCGTGGTAGTTCAGGCAGTGGTTAATGTATGTGGGTCCTTGTTTGTGTAGAGCCTTGTGTATGTGGGTCAGCAGCTTGAATTGGCATCTCTTCAGTATGGGGAGCCTATGGAGCTGCCTGAGGTGAGGTGTGATGTGGGTTCATCAGGGAAGGATGAGTTTGGCTGTGGCGTTCTGTATGGTCTGAAGTCTCTGTAGGAGGTGTGCAGCAATTTCTACATAGAGGGTGCTGCCGTAGTCCAGTCGGCTGGTGATGAGGGCCTGTGTAACAGTGCGTCTCGTGTATAGTGGTAGCCAACTGAAGATCCTGCATAGCATGCTCAAAGTGATGAAACAGAAGGAGGAGATGGAGTTGATCTGTGATTTCATGGTGACCTTGTTGTCAATGATCGTTCTGAGGTTTATCCACCAGGAGTTGTTCCATGTGTTGTTGCTATTGCCAAAGATCAGTACTTCTTTCTTGTCTGTATTCAGCTGCAGGCAGTTGTTCGGCGGGAGAAACGTTAGAGAGAGAAAATAAATGAATGTGTAAACCATTCCCTGCTATAGTCAATGAGAACGAAGAACGAGATAAAAATAAAACAAAAAGAAAAATGACAGATAAGTCTGATGATGATGAAAAGTGTATAAGTGAGCTTCTAAATTCCAGACGTCCTCCTTATACAGAAAGAGCAACAGATGCAACTCTTACTACTGTGGAGGTGTACAGAAGGGCTGGCGGAGATTAGGTGATGGTGCAAACTCCTCCTTAGGGGGTCCCAAGTGCACCAACAAAGTTGATGATGACAGTGGTGCCTAGTAGGATTAGGAATATGCAATCCAAAATCCAGATTCAAACTGCCTCACCTGTAGGAGCAGTGATAGTTGAAGAGCCTCCTACAGGAATTAGCATTGGTATTTTAAAAAACAAATTTGGTGAGATACTTTAGGGCAATATGGGTTTGAATAGATTATTGACTTACAAAGTTGTTGAAATTAAATATTTGATTAAGGAAGCAGCCAGGTGTGCAAACAAGGCACACAATAAATTACAGGAATGAGATAATAAATTAGAAGTTGGCATCAGCAAAATGGAAAATGTGAAACAAACATATAAAATGGATTTAACATATGATGAAATTAAGGAAAGTGCGGACAAATGCAAGGCTGTGGTTTGGTATTTGAAAACAAAAGTTCCAAAGAAGGATATAAATTGGCATAACATTTTGAGGACCTCAGTTCATTTTGTGGAAGTCCCAGACTTACCCGTCTCAGCAAGATAAATCCATGTTATAGAGATCAGTAATAAACAAACTGCTAATCAAGTTGCATCAGATGTTCTAGTTAAAATTGGCCAGATGGAGAATAAGCACCAAATGATTTTGAGTAATTCACGTCCTGTGAACTTATTTTGGAAGGGACTTGCTTTGCAAAATGAATTGTGTGATATATTGAACACTGGATGGTGCAGCGATACATACCCAAGATGAGGGCTATATGTTCAAAATTAGTTCTACAGGATCAAGAGTTTAATTGTTTCCAGTTTTAACCAAAGAAGACGATTTAGGACATAATATCAAAGATTAGGGCCCGTATTTATACTCCGTTTGCGCCGAATTAGCGTCGTTTTTTTCGAAGCAAATTCGGCGCAAAACTAACGCCATATTTATACTTTGGCGTTAGACGCGTCTAGCGCCAAAGTATGGGCAAATAGCGTCATTTTTTTGCGTGAACGCCTTCCTTGCGTTAATGAGATGCAAGGTAGGCGTTCCCGTCTAAAAAAATGACGGCGACGCAAATGCGTCGTATTTATACTCCCGGGCAAAAATCACGCCCGGGAGGTGGCGGGTCAAAAAACCCTGCATTTGCGCCACTATTTAACGCCTGGGTCAGGGTAGGCGTTAAGGGGCCTGTGTGCTCAAAATGAGCCCACAGGTGCCCTCCCCTGCCCCCAGGGACCCCCCCTGCCACCCCTGCCCACCCCAGGAGGACACCCAAGGATGGAGGGACCCACCCCAGGGACATTCAGGTAAGTTCAGGTAAGTATAATTTTTTATATTTTTTATTTTTTTTTGGGTGGCATAGGGGGGCCTTATTTGTGCCCCCCTACATGCCACTATGCCCAATGACCATGCCCAGGGGACATAAGTCCCCTGGGCATGGCCATTGGGCAAGGGGGCATGACTCCTGTCTTTACTAAGACAGGAGTCATTTAAATGGCGTCTGGGCGTCGAAAATAATGGCGCAAATCGGGTTGAGGCGATTTTTTTGCCTCAACCTGACTTGCCCCATTTTAAGACGCCCTAACGCCATTTTCCCCCTACGCCGGCGCTGCCTGGTCTACGTGGTTTTTTTCCACGCACACCAGGCAGCGCCGGTCTGCTAGCGCCGGCTAACGCCATTCCATAAATACGGCGCCCGCATGGCGCTTCATAATGGCGTTAGACGGCGCTAAATTTTTTGACGCTAAACTGCGTTAGCGCAGTTTAGCGTCAAAAAGTATAAATATGGGCCTAGATATTTCTGGCAAAAAGATTTGCTTGATCAAAAAAAAAACTAGTTAAGATAAAGGCTAAGCCTGATGTGATATTCACAAGAACAAGACAATACAGACTTATAAAAGAGGCAGAAGAAGGAATGAAGCCAGTGACTGAAAAAATGATTGAACAGGGAATCCTCAGGGAGGTACTTGGTAGTCCTTGTAAATTTCCTGTGATGGGAATTAAAATTCCGAATTGCAAGTCGTGAAATGTACAGGATCTCCACAAGATTAACAAGATTGTTGTTTCATGTTGTCTAGTGGTACCAAACCCAGCAATTATTTTGTTTTAAATATCACAAAGAACAGCATGGTATGCAATAATTGACTTTCGCCACACGTTTGTCTCAATTTCTCTACATGGGAATTCGCGATTTCTTTTTGCTTTCTAATTTTTGAATAAAGTTCTGGTGTGGTATAGGATCCCATAACGTTATACTGAAAGTCTTTCAATCTTCTCGCAAATATTGAAGAAAGATCTGGACAGTTTTAAATTGCCATGTCAGTCTTACTGAAATATATTGATGACCTACTGGTTGCATCTAAGACAAAAGAGGACTGTAAACTTCAAACAAATGCCTTGTTGAATCACTTTGCTAATAATGAACATAAAGGGCCTCATTACGACCTTGGCGGAGGGGATTACTCTGTCCCATATGTGACTGATATCCCGCCCGCCATATTACAAGTTCCATTATCTCCTATGGAGCATGTAAAACAGCGGACGGGATACCCGTCACTTTTGGGACGGAATAATGCTCTCCGCCAAGGTTGTAAACAGGCCCAAAGTTTTTACAACTAAAATTCAATACTATAAAGAGGAAGTCCATATTGCAAAGGTTGCAAGAAATGTTTTAAAAGAATGTGTTTCTGCAATACTGAAGTTGAGTCAGCCTACCACTCAGAGGGAGGTTCGGATGTTTCTTATTGTCTAATATTGTGGACTCCAAACCTTGCCTTGATTGCAAAGCCTTTAGTAAGTTTGACATACAGTGACGTCCAAGATACGGTACCATTTGATGATGAATGCTTCAATGCATTGAAAAAAACTGAAAGAAAGTTTGTGTCATACGCACCCACTCTGGATGCCAGATTACATTTTAATGTTTTTTTTCTGCTTTGTCATGAGAGTGATGCATGTGCACTTTTGATTCTTTGCCCCAAAGATGAAGGTTTTTGTGCTTGGTGGCATTTCTTTTGATTGTACTGGATCCAGTAGCTGTAAGATTTTCCAGGTTGTTTGAAATCAGTTGCAGCTGTCTGCTTAGCTATTGAACAGGGTGAAGGGATTGTGATGGGTCATACTTTGATTGTTTATGTTGGTTTAGACCCTTTTGACAAGAACAAGGACCCAACACACAAAGAACAGTAGACTAACTCATTATGAGCAGATTATACTTGCAGCAGAGATTATTTCCATTTGGAAATTCAATGTCCTGAAACCAGCAACACTGCTTCCTATTTTAGACAATAGCTGGGAAGACAGGGAACATTATGGTTAAATTTATGACAAATTAGACCATAATTGTGTTGAAGTGACCGAGCTATGCACATAATCAAGACCAGTTCAGTATCAAATCTTTATTCTGCACAATCACAGTGGCCATAAAAGTACATGAAAAACACTATGCAATAAAAAGTAAACCATAAAACCAATATACAGAATGCATTGTTAAAAACCATACAATATATATTCCAGTTCTTTCCCTCTTGCTGGCTATTTAAAATGTAATACAGTTCCTATGCTGAATCACACCCCATATATAAAGCACGATGCTATGGCACACAGAGGGGTTCCCAAGTGCACATTTATAGTGTAAAATAGCATTATGATCCCTAATGTTTTATGCAAGGAAATTGGGTTTCAAATAATATTTCCTTAGAACCTCATAAAAGCAGCAGAATAAGTTAAAGTGCTGTGTGCTCTGCTTTGAAATGCCGTCACACTGACAAGAGGTCATATCTGTAGGCTGCTGCTTTATTACAGGGAAGACAACTAAAAAGTGTACTACACCCAGCTGCAACCTGGATAGAACAAAGTGATGCTGGGAATTAGTCAACCAAGACAGGTACAGTTGATATCTCTCCTGAGAAATATTTGCAGCGTAAGACACAACCATTGATTTCTTTGATTCCTCAAAGCCTCTTTTTTCCTGTCTATTATTTAAGAATGAGGCCTATATTTCCCTCTTGTCAAGGACTAGCACACTATGTGGGTCATGTGATACAGACATATTAAACAGCAGTTTAAAAGTTTCATTATATAGGATAGCCCAGGAATGTTAAAGACATAGGGTCTGATTTTGAGTCTGGAGGATTGGGTTACTCCGTCACATACATGAACAATATCCCATCGCTGAATTACAATTCCATTATAGTCTATGGAACTTGTAATACAGCGGACAGGATATCTGTCACATTTGTGAAGGAGTAACCCCTCCACCAAACTCTAAATCAGGCCCATAGTCTAACTCTCAGCAAGACCAATTAGAAACAACTTTGGTGTCACACACTCACCGGATTCCAACCACGAGGACGATGCTGGACCTCCAGTCCCAACTGGGGCTGAGCAGTGTAACAAGTTATGACTGTCTGGTTCAACCGACAGCCCCCAGGTGAAAGGGGGATGGGATAAAACAAGAAAAAGAAGAACCCACATCTCTGCAGGAACTGCTTGACTCCCTCGCACACTGCCTAGAAGGTTGGGGCTCCTAGGACCTCAATATATTTTATGCCAATGTAATACACTACAAAAGACAAAAAGCAATGCTATCTACGACTATCCTTACTTAAAACCCCAACAATTATTTATGCTTCGGATACACTTACAGGCATCATCATTAATATCATATGAAAGAGAGACGAGCAACCAATTCACAAATGAATGAAGATCTTTCAGAACTCCGGAACATACAGGAAATCCGAAGAACGCAAACAACTATAGTCTCTTGGAACTTATTCCAAGGTGCTGGATACAACTTGTCAAGAACACAATGACAATCTTTTGGTTCAAATATGAAGAGTACAGAGCGATACAACAAGTATTCACAGCCCTGGGCCTCAGGAGGAGGGCTTAATACTCCAACAATGTTCAGAGTTCAAAACAAGATCACACCTCAGGAAGTATATCACAAGTCTATGGTTTGTGCACACTAACCTGAGAGTTAAGTACTTAGCCTTCACAACACAGAAACTGGAATCCAAAACAACAGGAAAATCGTTGCAAGAACCTCAGCAAAAGTGAAGTCATAACTCTTGAAAGAAAACACTGGAAGCGCTGTTGATGCCAGAATCAAGAAGTCATCAGAAGGGCTTGGAAGACAACAGCGCTGGAAACTCTGAACAAATCAGGAGACAATTACAGGGAAGAAACTTGCGCAGGACTGGGGCACAGGAAAGTGTGTGCAGGAATGATCCTGGTGCACTTCGGGAACAAGATCGAGGCCAAGCGCTGATGCAGATTCTAGGAGGGTATTTATACAGGAAGCCAGGAGTGTTCTAGAAGAACACGTGGCACGCGTGGAATATTCCAGTAAACCTGAGGAGGGAGAATTACACATGTTGCCTAACAAGGGAAATGGGTCTATCCAGTAGCAGGTGCAAACAGTAACTGACATATGACCATTTCAAAGGAACCCAAGTGCATGGTGGTACAACCCAGTTTTCCTCAGAGGAAACATGGTTATTCTAACTGGGAATGTGATATCTGCAGGTGCAAACATAGATGAAACTCGCATAGCAACACAACAAGATGGTCAATATTTCAGGAGGGGGGTACCATAGAGAGAGCACAGGCTTAAGAGTTGCCAATAGGGAAGCAAGCATGACTGGTATTATTCAGGTTAGGGAGCCACCACAAAGGGGGGGTGACATGGGCTCAGTGGGCGAAACCCACTGCACATAGGGCACAAGAAGGGGCTGTGACATTTGAAAATGGCTTATCTGATACTGTTTTTTTAAGGATCCTGTTTGAGAGACCAATATGCAGCATTGAGAACTGCCTATGCAGTATGTTGCGTTCCTGAGACATTGGAAACATCTCCTTTGTTGAATGTAACTTCAGTGTAAGTGGCAGAACTGGTTCCTTACTGAGAACTTGCTGCCTATCACAGAATTTGAATGTGACAATTCACACAGACATTCTGTATGCTTTTGGTGTTGTTCAGAAATTATGGACAGCTATGGTCACAGAGAGGATTTGACATCTGCAAGAGCTACCATAAAAATAGCGTGTACATATTAAATTTGTTAAAGGTTATACAAAAACCAAAAGAAATGGTTGTCGTAAAATGTACAGCCCATAAGGCTGACAAGGATGCAATTACTTTTGGAAATAGATATGCAGATCAAGTGGCAAAATATTGTGCCTTACAAAAAGAGTCAGTTGTACAGAAAAATGAAAACAAAGAATAGGGAACTAATTCAGTACAAAATGCCAATTGTTCCTAATGGATTCAATGCAGACTTCTTGTGAATTGATGGATTCACTGGAAGATGTTTCAGAAAATGACTAAAGAAAATGGGAGTAGCTAAGCTACAAACATAATTATCAGGATCTGCATGTTAATGCAGACCATAAGTATGTTCTTCCCGGCTCAATGGTACATCCAATGTGCGAGTACCTGCATAACCATGCGCATGCAGGTTGAGATAGTCTAGTTAGGATTTTCAAAATGTTTTAAGAGAATTTAGGATTTCAAAATGTTGCTGAGGATGTTTGAAGCCGATGTTTGACATGTTATATAAATAATCAAGGCATGTAATGAATCATGTTGGCAAATCGGAAGGCCCATGTACAAGACTCCAAGCAGGTAATTGAGGTGCCAAATTGTAATGTCTTGAAATATGTCTTAGTAATTAGCTGCTAGTTTTCTACATGGGGGAAGCATTTCCTACAAGGAAAATAGATAGCCCTACTGTTGTCAAGTTGTTGATGAGTTAGTTTATACCGCAATTTGGTCTTCATACTTCTATTGAAACTGATCTTAGTGCAAATTTTAGGAGTGAAGTTTTGCAAATAATCTGTGCATTCAATATCAACCAGAGATTTCATTGTAGTTATTGACCACAATTCTCTGGTCTTGTGGAGCGAGCAAATTGCACTGATAAGAACAAGTTGGCAAAAGTGTGTGCTTTGACTGGTTTGAAGTGGCCTGAGGCTCTTCCTCTTGTTTTGACAAGCAAGAGAAGTACTCCTGACTGAAAAGATTGGTTTACTGCCCCTTGATGCGGTCTTGTTCGAAGCAATGAGGCTTGCATTTGTACCTTCAGCTGCACTAGTTTCGATAACTGATGACATTGTGCTAGACTATTGCAAGTGTCTGGTTGATATGGTGACGTCTGTCTCACAAGTGAACGTATCAACAGGACGATATTCCATTTCATGGAGTAAATACTGGGGAATGGATTGTAATCTGAAAGCACGTCCATTTGGGATGCCTGGATTAGCGTTGGAAAGGTCAGTTCCAGGTGCTCTTGACAACAAATAGTGCAGTAAATTCTGAAAGTGTGCCAGAGTCAGAGGAGCTGAAACAGTGGATGAGTCAAGTGAACCAGCAAACTGACAGTCCAAAGTCATGATCAAGGTCAAGCTCAAGTTTGCAGTGTGAATCCAGAGGGAGGTGAAGATTTTGATTTTGAAGCTGGTGAAGACAATGAGCAAAAGCAAACTGGAAGAGGGAAGTTTCAGCCTAGTGGATGCGCTGATGAAAAGCCTGAAATTATGTAAGAATAGTTGAAATACCATGATCAGAGTGAAGAGATACTGTAGTGCAAAAGACAAAAGCATGAGTGGCAGCAGGAGGAAGTGGTCTCAGATCCGAGCAGTGAAAGGTTGCAGTGGAAAATCTGAGTTACAAAAACCCCCAAAGGAAAGAAGAAGTTGACTGTGAACAGAGCAAACAGAGACAAAGTTGATCAAGTTGCAAGTTTATGTAAACGGTCGAGAGTGAGTTTGACTCTGACCTAAAGACACAGTTCCTTGGAGAACAAAAAGGTAAAGACTGTTACTGGAAGAGTAAAGACTGAGAAGATCTTCCAAGGAAGTGAACTTGTAAAAAAAAAGCATTGTGAGCCAGAAAGAAAACCTGAGAGACAGTTAGATTCAGAAACTAGTGAAGTGAATCACCAGTTGTTAAAAGGTTGAAAAGGAAGAGAGTTCCAGGTCGAAAATATACCTCACCTGAATGGTTTTATTTAGCCACAGTTTCTAAAGAAAAAGATGACATCATAGATGATTATTCTTTGGTGAATCAGTGCCAGTACAAGTTTGAAAGTGAATAAGAAACTAAGGGGGTCATTATGACCCCAGCAGTAGGTGGTAATGTGGCAGTAGCACTGCCAACAGGCTGGCGGTACATGCCGCCACATTATGACATTTGCGGGTTGGCTGCAGCCCACTTGCCAATTTACCATTCCTACCGCCATGGCGGTAGCAGCTGCCAGGCAGGAGATAACAATCTCCAGCTGCGGCGGCTGGTATTGTACTGCCGGCGGCATTTCTGACCAGTGACAGGGAATTCATTCCCTGTCACTGGTAGGAAGCTCTCCCACTCCCCCAAACACTCCCCAGATACCCTCCACCCCTCCTCCATCCACGCTCCCCCTCCAATCCTCCCATACACGCACACACTCGCAGACACACACCACACATACACCCACTCTCTCACACTGGCATACATGCATTCATACACACATACATCCATTCATGCTTACACACATCCGTACACACATTCACACTGGCATGCAGGCACGCACTCACATTTCCATTCTTACACACATTCACACACATGCATACACCCACACAGACGCAATCACGAACACACTGACACATTCATGCACACAACCCCCCCCACACACACACACACACAACACCCTCCTCCCCTGTCGGAAGCCCAACTTACCTGCATCCCGGTGGTCTTCCGGCCGGAAACCAGACATGGGGCTGCTACTGCCAACAGCGCCCGCCAGCAGAACACTGCCAGGCGGTATCATCTGTCATGATACGGCTGGCGGCGGTCTACTGGCGTGGCGGTGCTCGTGGTAGCAGCACTACCATACCACCATCCGCCAGTATGGCCACGGACGGAATTCCACCCTTCTTGTGGTGGAAGTCCGGCTGTGGTCATATCTGGCGAACGGATGGTAGCCGCGGTGATGGTCTTTTGGCGGCTGTCACTGCAGTGGTACGCGGTTTATACCGCCAATGTCTTAATGTGGGCCTAAGTTTGAAACAGAAGAAGAGCCATCTTAAATGTGAAATAGAGACGCTGAATAGAAGTGAAATCCAAAACTGATGACTAAGAGACTTTGGGGCATGTTTACAAGAAAGTGGGCCATCGGTCCTGATGACACCATGGTTGCACTGTATTTACAATACAATGCACCATCATGGTTGTTACCACAACAGCATCAAAATGATTGGCGCTGCTGTGGCGCTTTGCTGCACTAGCACCAAAAAATGTTGTGCTAGTGCAGCAAAGCACAGGGAGACCCATAGGTCAATACAGGATCATCACTTTAACGCCTACCTTGGGCAGGCATTAAGAATGATGGAAAAAATGGTGCAGTGAAATCTTGTAAATTTCCCTCACCATTTTTGTCTCCCTGCGGGGAACGCCCCCCTGCATACATTATGCGTGGTGCAGGCATAATGCAACGCAAGGGGTTAAAAAATTGTGGAATGCATGCAGTGCACCATTTTGTAAATATGGTGCAGGGGAAAGGACTCCTTAACGCCGCCTTACAGTAAAAAAAATGGACGCTAGCGGGTCGCAAGACGGCAGTAGGGGGTTGTAAACATGCCCCTATGTTTGGTAAGAGACTTTAAAAATGAAAAAGGCAGTAACAAACCTGAAGAAATTTTCTGACTTTTGAGTTATTTTTCTCCTTTGAGCAACTTGGAAAAATAATTAAGCGGAGATTGAATCCAATGATCTTTGTTTGAAAGAAACTTTAAAAACTAACACATGAATTGAAAAAAAGAAGAGCTGGGAAATGTATTTTTGATTTTTTGTTTAATTATTGTTTTAATAAAATAAATCGATTAAGAAGAAAAGATTATTATTTGAAAGAAAAATTTTGTTGGCGTTTCAACTCTGACCACAATAAGCAATTTTTGCCTCAATAGAAGATGGAATTCAGCAGATGCTATAAAATTGTAGGGTTGATAACATTTTTAGTAATATTGATAGTTTTAGTGAGACTTTTGTTGTGCTTATTGAGTCCTGCAGGATATGCTTCACACTGTGTTAATAATGTTAACATTGGGGTTACTACTAAAGCCATTTATTGAAACATGATGCACCAGTGCATAGAGAACACTTAGGCCTGATTTAGAACTTGAATACGGCTGACTCTGTCACAATGGTGATGGATATCTTGTCTGACGAAATCTAAATCCAATCGGATAGAATGGGATTTATATTTCAGCAGACAGGATATCCGTCACCATTGTGACAGAGTCCACTGAGTTCCAAATCAGGCCCTTAATGGCTTTGAGGATAATGCTTATATTAAAATGGTTAGAGAATATGCAGATATAATGAAGGTTAGCAGTAGTGCCACCTCCCCATCACGATGCCATCTGTGGCAGGTAGTCCAGGCCCCTAACAGGCAGGCAAACAAGCATTGATGTGACAGTGTGTCCTGACTCCAAGAATGGGCATAGCAAAATCTGACTCCTTCTGATGTCCATTATGGCGTTATGCAGGGAAAAATACCATCGTCCAGTCCTTGAATCTATATTTAATTACCTAGGCCTGGTAGCATGTACATGGCATTCATGGATCTGACATCAGCTTTTGATAGCGTGAACAAGAATGAACAATGGTCTTTGAAGATCTCCCTAAAGATTGACGCTGAGATTGTTCATTTCTAGCCGTTTTGCATCAGAACATGACTGGCTGTGTAAGGTTCAGTGGAAATGGGGATTATACCGCTCATTTTGCTATTAAACGTGGGTTTAGCTAGGGATGCATTTTGCCTCCTTTTTTATTTACATTGTATGTTAATCACTTGGAGGGTCATTTGTTACTTGATGTTTTGATCTTCCACGAATGGGAAAGAAATCTATTTCAGTCCTTCTTTACACAGATGCGGTCCTTGTAGCCAGGACAGCTCTGGATCTCTTACACCTATTGGGCTCTTGTGTGAGTTTCATGGCTTCTCTTGATTTATCAACAAATCTAGGGAAGTCGCATGTTATGGTTGTAAACCCCAGATCTACTAAGAGCAGAAATAACACTATAGCGAGGGTGGAAACTTCTAGGGTCCCTTTCTTTCTATATCTTGGGGTTTTGTTTGTTTTATCTAAATGGTTACATGTAAGAAGGACAATGGAAGCTGTGTTTGATTTTGCCCCTAGGTTTGGGAATAAACTGGTCCAGATCTTAATGAAGATTTATTATGCCAAATGTGGGTCTGCATTCCTGTATGGCAGTGAGTTATGGGGTTACATGGATTGGTTAAATGGATTATTTTCTAATACAAGTGATGTTAGTAAAACGTTTACTTGCACTACCACGTCATCTTTTATTGTCAACAAGGAGTTAGGGAAGGGATATATTAGTTCACACAATTGCCTTTCAACCTTTATTGAAATGGCTATCAATCTGGGGCAAACCAGAATTGGAATTCAACAGGCTATTTCTGAGGTAGTGGCTTTCCTTGGATCATGTGAACAAAATAGATTGGCTTAGCTAGGTCTTAGTGGGGTTTCAGTCCCTTGGATGACCGAATTGTTTACGGTTCCTGATTCCATTGCAAAACATAACTTAGCATAGACTAAGGCTAACTTTTTTGCTCTTAGAAAATCTAACAGGTGGGGTAATGAACTCCAATAAGAGACTGTGTGTATTTTAGTCTTAAAGCAGGGATGAACATAGAGGCCTGTTCGATCTTTGTAGATAACTGCATTCATAGTTACCTCTTAACTAGATTTCACCTTGGGCTGGTACATCAATTGTTTGTGGGCCCCAAAGACTGGTGTTTTGTGGAGAATCTTCCGCCTTGATGTTTCTCGAAGATACCTTTTATTTTATCATGTTTTGTGATATTTATATTGATTACGTTGCAAATGTATTATCCCTCTTCTCAAGGGTATTTACACAGGCAAGACTCTCTCTTATGTTTTTCACAATTGTTAACATTGAACAGATCTGTTTTCATATTGTTGGGTTTTTAAAGCGTGCATTAAAGAAAATATTGAGCTTGGGTAATTAACTGTTTTAAAGTTTTAAATGTTCTCATTTTAATTGATTGCCATCTATACTTAGAAGAATTTTGAACAGTAGCTGTATTTATTTTGCAGTGTTTTTAATTTTGTAGTATGTTTTATGATATATGTTTTCCAAAATAAATGTTTATGATGATGAACTGGAAATTCAGCATAGCATGACTAACAATAACACATATTGGACAAATCAGAAGTGAGAAGATTAATACACTAGCATGGTAGCAAAGAACTTTCAGACAAAGTGTCCTTCAGAATGAAACTTTGGTAACATGAAGAACGTTTCATTCACAATAGATGCTCGCTAAGGAAAATAACCAATTGTTCTGTGCTACGCAAAAACCGTGGGGAGAGAAGACATGCAGACATTGATTGGGAGGGGTAACGAGCAGGAGGAAAATACTAGAATCAGAATTCATCTTAATAAAATGGCATCTCTACAAAAATGTGGCATAACTAAAATACATTGATAATCTCACTTCTAAACATTATAAGTATATCATTAATCAGTTGTGACTATATTCATCATAAAAATCACTAGTGTGCACAAATTATTTGTTGCTCAAAATTATACATTTGAAAACACTTTAACAACCTCCCCACCTATTATTTTTCTTACTCTCACTTAAAACCCATTAATGGACTTTATTGATCTTTGACCAATTAGTAGGGGTCTTCATCTTCTATGGTTGTTAGGCATTTACTAACCGCCATCTTTAGTTGTATATATACACATGATCTCAAAAATCCTTAATTTCCATTTCCATTGACATTTTTCTTTTTCTCATTCCATTTTCACTTTTACCTTTATTTATTTGTATGCCTACAAATTATACACTATAACAATTTTAGTAAAAGGAAATGAACAATTGAACAAATCATTATGAATAACACAGGGATTAGAACGGACTGAAAAGTACCACCACGTATATTACCCAACTACTACCAAAACTCCTCCCTAACTCTCTCGAACAAGACCGTACAGCTCCACATTAACCAAGTTACTCCAAAGACTTAGGGCCCGATTACAAGTCAGGCGGTCCACAGACCGCCAGACTCGCGGTGCAGGTCGGATCGCCGCGGCTGTGGCGGTCTGACTGCCACATTACAAGAATGGCAGTCGGACCGCCAAAAGACTATTGTCACCGCCAGGATCTAAGATCCTGATAGAATACCACTGGTCATGCGCTGAAGTCAGTGCCACCGTGCTAATTATAACCATGTTCTCTGCCAGCCTTTTTGTGACGGTTCAACCACCATGAAAAGGCTGGCAGAGAACAAGTGCAGGTGACCACAAGGGGGCCCCTGCACTTCCCATGACATTGTTGTGGGCAGTGCAGACCCCCACAACACCATCAGAATGTGCACTGTCTGCTGTTGAGACAGTGCGCATTCCGAGTGTGCTTGGGGGGCCCTCTGTGCAATGGCATTGGACTCGGCGCCGCACATTTTCCACTGGGCTGACTGGCGGAAACCTTGGTTTCTGCTGGTCAGCCCAGTGGAAAACTCGTAATTGGGTCGGAGAGGAGACTGCCAGCTCCACAGTGGACTCCTCACCACAGGTCTGGCGGCCGGGTTTTTCAACCACCAAACTCGTAATCAGGCCCAGAATCTTAAGCGATAAGTTAGTTAGATTAGTAATAAAAGATTTAATAATTTTACTATTATCAGGAATATTTGTACAAAATCTCTTTGCCTTTAACACCTTACAGACTCCGCCCTCCTCTGCCTCCTCTGACAAAAGAATATCTAAAACAAGATGATTTTCCATCACCATAGCTCTAATTACGACCATCTCTACATTTACCAACTTAAAAGTTCCTGCTGTATCTACAGCAAGGCTATCTACCACTGTAGACAAACGCCTCATTTTCATATCATTCATTGCCACTCCCTTACTAAAGCTAAATACCTTCAGCCAACCCTACTTCTCTGCAATTGAAATAAGCAATCCTCCCACAGACATAAAATATTCCCCTCAAAATAGGTCCTTCACCAAGCAAATCATTTCCACTAACTTCATAGGCCTATCATATACATTCTCCCCTACAAATTCTAACTTGCCTCCTTAAGGAACTACTCCTTACCATACACATCTCACTTCTCCTTTCTTTCTTCAGTCTCAATCTAGTATACAAACCTGAAAATCTAAATTCCTCTTCTTGCTTTATTTTCTCCAATGCAATTTTCTGTTCTTCCCTGTTTCTCACAACGTTTACTCCTCTCTAAAGAAAACATACCCCTCTCTCAAAAGACATACATAATTTTTAACCGGGTTAATATTATACCTGTTTTGTGCAATCTCTCTCAAAGACATACCATATTCAGTTTTTCTAATGTTTTCCATAACAAGCAGAATCTCAAAAGACACATTAAAATCATCAGTCAAGTAAGGAGAAAGACATTTGTTCTAAATAAAAAAAAATAAGCACTACATGAAAAAATATGAAATCGGTAATTGCACATAAGTAGATTCCCCCTCCCAGCAGACATAGCAAGGTAGGTGGGATCAATGCATGTTTGCCTGCCTTTTGGGGGACCGGCTATCTGCCCCTTATCTTCCTGTGGTTGGGAGGCGGCCTCATCATACTTTGCACCGGTGGGCACTTTAAAAACAGCAGAGGATTCCCACAGCAGGAGACGCGCTATTGTATCAATACCTGTTTGTCTGCCTGCTGAGTGCAGGACTACCTGCCCCAGATCTAGCTGTTATTGGGAGGTGTGTGCGTGATTCTCTGTGCCGGAGGGTGCCTTAAAAACTGCTGAGGATTCCTGAAGTGTGGGGATGCGCTATCACATCCATGCTTGTTTGCCTGACGGCTGGAGGCCCAGGCAACCTACACCATATCTTCCTGTAGTTGGGAGGTGGCTGCCTAAGTCTCTGTGCTGGTGGGTGCTTCAAAAACAATTGAGGATTCTCGCAGCATGGTATGTGCACGGCACATGCCCTGGTGTGTGCCCGGATGAAAATCGGGCCAAGAGCTGGCCAAGCTGCCCCTGCCCACGCCCA
This sequence comes from Pleurodeles waltl, assembly GCF_031143425.1. Classification (NCBI taxonomy): domain Eukaryota; kingdom Metazoa; phylum Chordata; class Amphibia; order Caudata; family Salamandridae; genus Pleurodeles; species Pleurodeles waltl. The sequence continues at coordinate 1,052,976,222 of NC_090440.1, forward strand.
GACAAGACTGGGGCCCCCCTCTCATCCACACAAGCATATTTTGACTAACCCAGCTTTTCTAGGTGACTGTCTATTGAACTCATTATGGGCAAGCGCAAAGTGACTGGTTCAAGTAATGTGTCCCGCAGAGTCACAATGATTGACAGTATGATGGGAAAGGTGGTGGGGGTAATAACCTGTGAAATTAGCATGACTGGACAACGACAATCACTTGATTGAGGTCAAGTGTTTGGGGGAGAAACAAGTATTGATGAAGTATCATCAGCTGGCGCTGATGTTGGTACTGGTAATAGCACTGTTGAGGATCAGATAGAAGACGGTGATAATAACGCTGCTAGTTTATCTGGTGTTGCCAACATTTTGTATATTTCTCTGAGCCCAGTAGCAGCTCAGTCATCCAGGGAGCCCTCAACCTAGGAGAGAAAAGGTACACGGCAGCAGATCTTACCCTCAGTTCTGGCAAAGGCTCTAAAAATCCAGATATTTCACCATTTGAGCAATAATACAGTAAAATCTCAGAGATCTGACAGATGCAGATTCATCCACTTTTGGACTGATTAAGCTGCATTGAGTACCAGCTTGATAAACTGCAAATTGCTCAACCTAAAGAAAATCATTTCCCTCAGTTTTGAGCATCTGAGTGTGCGTAGTTCGAACACACCTAATCTGCCACTACGGATTAATGTATCTGAAAATTGTGGGACTAATATTACCATAGACCATAACTAATGACCTACTGACTCAGCCACTGAGGCTAAGTCTAATATATCATAGAAAAAAACAATCAGTGGATTTTAACAGACATCCATCAATAAGTTGCTAATCAGCCATGACAGAACTCAATATCACTTCACAAACTAGAAGGCCCATTTCCCTCTCATCATACAGTCATGAATCTGCCACCCTCCTCCAGTTCATATGTAGTGGTATTAGCTTTAATACCTCCGCTACGACAGAATGAAACTGAGGGCCTTATTTACAAGAAACTGATGCATCGATGCATCAGATTTCTTGCACCTGCCGCACATCCCCTAACAACACCATGGATGCATTGTACTCACAATACAGAGCTCCTTGGTGCACATTTTCACGGAAGCATCACAAATTCTTACTGTGACTTATAGTGAGTATGAATGCTTTTGTAACCCAGCGGTATCATCCAGACAAGGGCATGCCTCTGGTAGTTTATCAATTTGGATAAATTTGCAACTTAAAGTCAAAGCTCAATTTGTAGAAACACCGGGATGGGACTGGCCCGTATTTATACTTTTTTTGCGCCGCATTTGCGTCGTTTTTTGACGCAAAAACGGCGCAAACTTGCAAAATGCCATTGTATTTTGTAGGTTTGCGCCGTTTTGTGTCAAAAAGCGGCGCAAATGCGGCGCTAAAAAAAGTATAAATACGGTTATGAATGCCATATTCGGTCACTGTGCAATGGAGGTGGACCCAGAATTTTGTATGAGTGATACTGACCACAGAGGCGAAGAATTGTCCACTTTTATTTCTTCTTATGACTCGTTATAGATTTAGCAGGGCCAAGTGCAAATATTTTACCAACGTTTAGGGGTAGGGGCTGTGGATCAGTAAGTGATTATGATTGTATCTCTAGATGCGTTATTAATATCTTTAAAAGATATGCAATATTAGAATCCACTTATGGTGACCACATTCCATTAGGAAGAATGGAATGATCTTTTCATTGCCAATATCCAAAGGAAAAAATATAGGGGGTCATTATGACCCCGGCGGATGGCGTTAATACGGAGCAAAGTACTTCCAACAGGCTGGCGGTACTTTTCTCCACATTAAAACATAGGCGGCTTGGCTATAGCCAAACCGCCAATGTACCACACCGTCTGCCACAGCGGTAACGACTGCTGGGCTGGAGACTTCACTTGCCTGCCTGCGGGATTATGACCCCCCTACCGCTATGGTTTTCGTGGCAACCTAACCGCCACAAAAACCATGGCGGTAGGCACTATCAGTGACAGAAAATCCCTTCCCTGTCACTGATAGGGATCTTCCCCACCCCATCCCCAAGTTTCCCCATCTCCTCCCCCGCCCTCCCCAGATCCCCCCACTACATGCATGCACCTTCATGCACACACGAACACACGCATACACACACTCATACCCACATTCATCCATGCATGCATACATCCATTCACACACACTGACATACATACAAGCACACACGCATTCACACAAACACAACATACACACATTCACATATCCATACATGCATGCACATACAACACGCATTGCACACCCACATACACGCACACACAGACATACACACTGACACACACACACAACACCCGCCCTCCCCTGTCAGAGCACCCGACTTACCAGCCCCCGTATCATTGGTCATGATACGGTCTGCGGCGGTGTTCTACTGGCGTGGTGCTGCTGCTGGCAACAGCGCCACCTTACCGCCATACGCCGGCATGGCCAAAGCCAGATTTCCTCCATCCTTCTGGTAGAAATCCGGCGATGGTCATAATTTGGCTGACGCCTGGCAGCCGCAGCGGTGGTCTTTTGGCAGCCGTTGTCGCAGCAGTAGGCGTTTTTTACTGCCATGATCATAATGAGGGCCTTAACGATTTGTAATAGCAGCCCATTGCCTCCCCAGATGGTCTCAGGTTAGTTTGGTGAATCCGAAACCCAAATCTTGATTCATTAATCAGATGCAACAGGGATACATTTCTGGGATGCAAGGAGAGAGAGAAGAGGAAAGAACAACTTGGTAATAAGCTCGTTTGCTGTCCTTTGTGAATGCATTAACATTTCTCTTTCCCAACCCATTAGGAAAGACCGAGTGAGCCCCAGATGGTTTAACAATGATTGTTCTATTGCCAACTGGCACTTGCAGACAGATCGGGATGCTACCGCCTGAGACCCGGTTGAAATAGTTGTTTTGTGTAGAAGATATAAGACAGCTACTAATAATAGATTGATTGAAGTCATTGTCCAGCACTGGGAAAAGATAGCCCATGCAGCTAATACCAAAGCCCTGAAAACCTTTTGGGGAACTGTAACATCTACACGTATGTTAAACTGCTCTCTGTCACCTGTTAGCTGTCATATCTCTAGTGACACCTAGGAGGCCCACTTTTCTAGGCTTTACACTCTTAACTCCAACAACTGTAAGCTAACTTTCCCTGTTAATAGTAAATTGAGCATCCTATTTATCGTAGGCAAGGTTGAGGAATCTCTCTGGCAGAGTACTAATGGGAAGGCACCAGGTCCAGTACGAGTTCCAATAGACTTGATAAAATGCAATCTTGATCTGGAGTGCCCTTATTGACTAATGGCTTTAATAACTTGGATTATTTTTCTACACCTAGGGCCAATCAATCAATCAATCAGAATTTATGAAGTGCACTACTCACCCATAAGGGTCTCAAGGCACTGAGGTGGTTTGTTCCTCTGTGTTTCAGTCGAAGAGCCAGGTCTTAAGGTCCTTCCTGAATTGATGTAATGATGGTGATTGCCTGAGGTGAAAAGGCAAGGTGTTCCAGCTCTTTGCCGTGAGGTAGGTGAATGCTCTTCCTCCAACTAAGGTCTTCCGTATGCGGGGGACAGTAGCTAGTGCCTTTTGAGCGGATCGGAGAGGTCTGGCGGGGGAGTAGAAGGTGATGCGGTTGTTGAGTTATGTAGATTCTAGGTCATCGAGAGCCTTGTATGAGTGTACGAGGAGTTTGAAGGTAATCCTTTTCTCGATGGGGAGCCAGTGGAGGTCTCCCAGGTGCTTGGTGATGTGCTCGTGGTGGGGGATGTTCAGTATGAGTCTGGTGGATGCATTCTGGATGTGCTGAAGTTTCTTTAAATTCTTCTGGGTGGTGCCTGCATAGAGGGCATTGCCATAGTCAAGCCTGCTGGTGACCAGGGTCTGACTTACGGTCCTTATGGGATCTATTTGAAGATTTTCCGGAGAAGTTGGAGTGTGGGGAAACAGGAGGATGCAACAGAGTTGAACTGGCCGGTCATGGCGAGAGATAAATCCAGGATCAAGCTGTGGTTGTGTGCGCGTTTTCGTAGGGGTGGGTGCAGAGTGTCGCGAGCCACCAGGAGTCATCCCAGGCGGCTGTGTGGGGTCCCAGGATGAGGATCTCGGTCTTGTCTGAGGTGGCTTAAGGCAGCTCTCCTTCATCCAGGGGATGACGGCTTTCATCCTATTGTAGAAGTTCTTCTTGGCTGTAGCAGGGTTTTCGGTCAGTGAGATGATCAGCTGGGTGTCGTCGGCATAGGAGAAGATGTTCAGTCCATGGCTTCTGTTGATGGCACTCCACAGCTGATCTCTGTGGGTTCACAACAGGTAGGGCGGAAGTCTGACTCTCTGTACTCTGCTGGTCAGGAAGGAGTGTATCCACTGTAGGGCCTTGTTGCGGATGCCAGCTGTGTGGAGTCTGGCACAGAGGGTGTGATGAGAGACCATGTCGAAGGCAGCCCACATGTCCAATAGGGTGAGGGCTGCTCTTTGGCCATGATCGAGGAGTGAGCGGATTTCATCTGTGGCGGCACGGTGGGAGGTCTCTGTGCTGTTGTTGCTCCTGAAACCTGATTGGGAGATGTCCAGGATGTTGTTATCTTCAATGAATCTGCAGAGCTGTGCGTTGATGGCCTTTTCAATGACCTTGGCTGGGAAAGGTAGTCCAGAGATGGGGTGATAGTTCTTGAGATCCAGGGAGGCAGCCATGGGTTTCTTCAGAAGCAGGTGGATTTTGGCGTGCTTCAGTCCTCAGGGAAGGTGACATTCTCCATGGGGCAGTTGAGAGTGTGGCAGAGCTCGGGTGTGATGAAGGAGTTGGCTTTGTTGAAAATGTGGTGGCAACAAGGCTCTGGAGTGGATGCTGCTCTTGTCCGTGGTGATGGTGACCCAGCAGTGCAGGATCTGTGATGGTTCGGAGCATCTAAGTTGGAGGGTTGTTGGTGGGCTCGGAAGGTCTAGGTGGTCCGAAGCTATGGTAGATAGCCTTGATTTTTTGATGGAAGAAGGTGGCTAGTCTATTGCAGAGGTCCTGAGATGGGGGATGTTTGTAGCTTCTGACTGGGGTTTGGCAAACTCTTTAGCGTTGATATGGCCCTGCAGGGTGGCTTTCCCAGTGGATCTCATGAGGTGGTGGTGGGATTTGATGTTGGATTTGAAGGCCGTGAGGTCCTCCGGGGACTTGCTGTTTCTCTATCTCTTTTCTAGATGTCTGCAGGTGTGCCTGGAGTCCTGGAGTGCAGGGGAGAACCAGCTGGTCTTCTTGAGGTTGTGTTTACCAGAGGTCCTTCGAAGTGGTGCTAGGATGTTGGAGCATTCAGAGATCCATTGGTGGAAGTTGTATGCTGAGATGTTTATGTCTGTGGTGGGGGGAGGTGATGACTTGCTGGGGGTGTTGGCGAGATGCTCCTTGGTGATCTGGTTCCAATTCCTATGTGGGGACGCAAGGGTATGGAGGTTGCCCATGAAGCACTTTTAGCAGTCGCAGACGGCCCTTCGGCCGTTTGCAAGACGTAAAAAGGTTTTAGGCATGTACCAACCCTATTTTGTGCCTCAGTAACGTATTACCGACTCGCAAAATAGAGTTTGCGACTCGCTATCAGGAAGGGGCGTGCCAAGGGCATCCCTTCCTAATAACCAATCGCACTGGTATATAGGAATCTTTTACCACTGGGAATGCGGTTGCAAAACATTTTCAGTTACCACCAACTTCAAGTTGGTGGTAAGCTACTCGCAAACAGGAAGGGGTCCCGAAGTGACCCCTTCCCCATTGCGAAGGGGGTGCAAACATTTTTGAAGAGCAGGCAGTGGTCCCACAGAACATTTTTGAACGTGAACATTTTTGTAATGCATCCCGTTTTCCTTTAAGGAAAACGGCCTGCAACAGACATGGTGGTCTGCTGACTCCAGCAGACCACCATTCCTGTGATTGTGGCCATTCCCAAGTGAGTCGCAAATTGCGACCTGCCTCATTAATACATTAATGAGGCAGGTCTCTTGAAACCCATTTGGGAATTCAAATAGTGTTAAACACACTGTTGTACATAGCAGTTTGAAATTTCCTAATAACAAATAACTCAAATGTGCTATTAGGAAAATGCAAAGGTTAAGCTAGACACATCTGGCCCCATTTCATGGAGCACTCCATCCATCATTCTGATATTTAAGAAAAGCAACTGCTGGGACCCCAGCTGTTACTGCCAAATTTCACTTATCGACACATCTGTTAAATTCTAAGGGAGGGTCATTTATGATAGGATCAGACCATGGGCTGCTGAGAACCACATCTTCCAATGTGGTTTTTGGGGACAATTGAGCAATATCTAAACCTAAATATAATCATCATTAAGTACATCATTGCAAAACACTGCCCACTATACCGCAGATTCATTGATCTGTCCACAACCTTTGACTGTGTGAATCAGTGTGAGCTGTAGACATTTCCTTTAGGTATGGGGTTGAATGAAGCACTCACACATTTTTTTGGTGGCTCTTCATGAGAATACGAGATCCAAAATCAAGTACAGGGCAAATGGAGAATTAACTAGAGAATTTAATATTTCATGAGGCATAAGGCAAGGATGTGTGTCAGCATCCCTGTTATTTATATTATATATTAAGGAGCTAAGTTCCCACCTCAGTGAAGTCTGTTTAACTATTCCTAGGATTGATGGAGCACCCGTACCAACTGTACTTTATGCAGACATTGCAGTTTCGCTGGCTCGCTCACCTAAAGCATTGTGCTCAATAGTGACTGCTTTTACTAAGTTCATGATCAACTTAGCACTACATACCAATTTCATGAAATCATGGTATGTGGCCCTAAAATAATCAATGTTTCTTTGATGATAGTGGTTGGTAAACACTTGAAAATAACCAACAGCTTCCCCCACTTGGGGATCATGTTTTATTCCTTGGGCACCTAATTTAAGGCCTGATGTAGGTAGGTTCCGATTTGCGACTTGCAAATTGCGAGCCAAATCGGAATGGAGGATGGTGTCCTTGATACCATCTGCGACTCGCAAGGGGGTCGCAAAAGCCCACCTCATGTATATTCATGAGGTGGGTCGCAATTTGCGACCCCCTTGAGACTTGCGGCACTCACAGGGATGATGGCCTGCTGGAGAGAGCAGACCACCATGTCTGTAACTGCTTTTAAATAAAGCAGTTTTTTTTTGTAATGCAGCCCGTTTTTCTCAAAGGAAAATTAGATGCATTACAAAACTAAAAAATGAAATGTTTTCGTTTCATTTTTTCAGAGCAGGCAGTGGTCCATAGGACCACTACCTGCTCTGGAAAAATGTTTTTAATGCCATTCACAAAGGGAAAGGGGGTCCCATGGGGACCCCTTCCCTTTTGCGAGTGGGTTAGCACCCATTTGAAATAGGTGCTAACTGCGATTGTTCTGCGACTGTGTTCGCGGTCACAAAACAATACAACATCGTGCTGCGACTCGCAATTAGGAAGGGAACACCCCTTCCTAATTGCGACTTGCAATCCCGTCTTGTGATTCGGTAACCAGGTTACCGAATCGCAAAACAGGGTTTGGGCATTGCGATGTGCTTTTTGCACGTCGCAAACAGCAAAATTTGCTGATTGCGATGTGCAAAAACTTTAGTACAAATGGCCCTTAGTGTCCTGAAGGCTCAAATTTCCTCGGTAATTGGGCCTCTTCTCAACAACCCATGTTTCCCAGGAGGGAGGTCTGTGTTACCACTCTTGCAAATCTATAAAACACAATGCATCCTGATCGCAGTATATGGAGCTGAGATCTGGGGCATTGCAAATAGTAATGCTAGTCAATCAATCAATCATTCATTTGTAGAGTGCAGCACTATCTCCCCTGGGGGTATCTGGGAACTGGGGTGTGAGGTCTTCGTCGAAGAACCAGGTATTGATTTTCTTCCTGAAGTCCGTTAGGGAGGGTACTGTGCAGAAGTGGAGGGGCAGGCCGATCCAGGCCATAGCAGCGATGTAGAAGAAGGAACAGCCACCGCTAAGGGTGCAACATATTTGGGGGTCTGTGCAAGGGCTAGCAAGGAGGAGCGTCGGTGTCTGGCAGACTGATGGAAGTTCAGTCGGTGGTTGATGTACACTGGTCCTTGGTCAAGTAGGGCCTTGTAGGCCTTGTAGGATTACATCAGGATCTTGAATTGACATCTCTTCTGGACTGGGAGTCAGTGGAAGTCTCTGAGGTGGGGACATTTGGGGAGGCCCAGGACAAGTTGGGCTGCAACACTCTGTATGATCTGGAGTCTTTTGAGGAACTAGGTGGAGATGCTGAAGTAGAGTGCATTGCAGTACTCAAGGCGGTTGGTGACGAGGGCCTGGGTGAGCGGTTTTTCTGATGTTGACGGGATCCATCTGAAGATCCTGCATGTGGAGTGTGTGGAAGCAGGAGGAGGCGTCTGAGTTGATTTGTCACTTTATGGTCAGTTTGCTGTCAAGGATGATGCTGAGGTCACATACGTGGTCTGTAGGTGTGGGGGTGGGTCTGAGTTCGGATTGCCAATAGCTGTGGTCCCTGATAGATATGTTTCTACCGAAGATTAAGACTTCTGTTTTGTTGGACTTGAGTTCGAAGCGATTCATTTTCACCCATCTGACTATGTTGGTCATGGCGTCGTGGAAGTTAGTGCTGGTGGTGGGCGGGTTTCCGGTCAGCTGTGTATCGTCTGCGTAGGATATGATGTTGAGACAGTGGGATCTGACGATGTCTGCCAGGAGGGTCATGTAGATATTGAATAGTGTGGGGCCGAGGGATGATCCTAGGGGTACACCGCATATGATATCCTTTAGTTCAGAGGTGAAGGGAGGCAGCCTGATTCTCTGGGTGCTTCCTGTCAGGAAGGAGGCAATCCATTTGAGGGTGTTTAGTTTTATGCAGATGCTGTGGAGTTTACTGATGAGGGTGTGGTGGGATACTGTGCTGGATGCTGCTGAGAGGTCGAGGAGGATTGGTCCTGCGGTCTCCGTGTGGTGGAGAGTGTTCAGATGTCTGTGATGAGTGCAGTCTGAGTGCTGTGTTTTGCTCAGAATCCTGATTGGGAGATGTCAAGCATGTTGTTTTGCTCCAAGTATTCAGTGAGCTGTTGATTGATGGGTTTCTCCAGCACTTTGGTAAGGTAGGGGAGCAGAGAGAATGGGCGATAATTTTTTAGTTCACTGGGGTCGGTGGTTTCTTTAGGAGGGGTCTGATTTCTGTGTGTTTCCATTTTCTGGGAACACTGCTGTGGTAATAGAGGTGTTGAGGAGTAGGGTGAGTTCAGTGCTGATGTGGTTGGTTCTGAAGTTGAAGTAGTGGTGTGGACATGGGTCGGATGGTGCTCCAGGGAGGAAGAATGACATGATGGTGCTGCGGTGGATTGAGAGGAGAGCGATGTCCAGGTGGTGATTGTTTGCTTGTGCGTGCTGGTTGGTCAAGGGAGCTGGGGTTGAGGGCTGGGGGTCGAAGTTGTGGTATATGGTGGCAATTTTGCTGTGAAAGTAGTCTGAGAGGATGTTGCAGAGTTCTTGTGAAGGGAGGCTAGCGTTCTCAGTGGCTGTCAGGTTGGAGTATTCTTTGACAATTTTGAAGTATTCCTTCATGCCATTGGCAGCTGTATTGATGCGGGCTGAGATGGCTGCTCTCTTGGGTTCCTTGATTTGTCAGTGGTATTCGCTAAGGGATGCTTTGTGGACTGGTCTGCCTGAGGGGTTTCTGGTGGATCACCATTGTTTCTCGAGTTGATAGCAACTATGCTTGGGGGTTCTGAGCTCTGGTGTGTACCAGCAAGCTTGTCTTGAGGTTTTGTTAGTTCTGTTTGGCTTCAGTAGGGTGACTCTGTAGGTGCATTCAGTGATCCATGTGGAAACGTTTTGGATGACCTGTTCTAAGTCTGACGAGGCCTCAGGTTGGGAGGTAGTAAGGGCCTGGGTCCCCTGTGTCTCTGTTACTTTGCCCCAGCTGCAGTGGGATAGGCTGTGGCACCTGGTGATGGTGTGTTGAACAGTGTGGTCTGACCAGGTGAGTTCTGTGACGTGGCTGAATTTGATTTTGTTGCTGGAGGTAAAGATGGGGTACAGAGTGTGTGTGGCTTTGTGCGTGGGTTCGGTGACCATTTGAGCGAGGCCGATGTTGCTCATGTTTTCCAAGAGATTGGTGGAGGTGGTGTCATTGGTGTGTAAATAGAGGTCGCTGAGTAAGATGTAGCTGTTGGAGTCAATGGCCTGAGTAGCAATGAGGTTGGGGATTGCGTCGCAGAAGGCGGGTTGGGGTCCAGAGGGTCTGTATACGAGTCTGCCTCTAACGTCTTGGTGTCAGTTTGTAGCTGGAAGTTGAGGTGTTTCATGAGCAGAAAAGAGCTTTCGTTGGTGGCAATGCATAGGATGGTTTCCTTGATGATGGCAATGCCTCCACAGTGTTTGTTGGTGTGGTCTTGGTGTATCAACTTGGAGCTGTCAGAAGTGGCAGTGGTTATGGCGGGGTTTGAAGAGGGGATGAGCCAGGTTTCGGTGATGAAGGCTACAAACCTAGATTTCCGTGGTATGCTTGCAGATGGATCGGGCATTGAGCGGTATGCACTGGAGTGGCTCCAGGTGGTTTGCAGTCTTCCAAGCTGGTGTGGTGCGGGAGTCTGTGCGGACTGGTAGCGCTATGTTGCAGGAGAAGTGGCAGAGATGGCAGGGGAAGGGTCCGTTGGTAGTTCGGGAGGAGGAGGTGCAGCAGTTACTGTTGCGGCATCCTGAATCCAGGGCTCAGAGCTCCTCTCCAGGGTAGTGGTGGGTGGGTGGGTGGGTGGACGGTCAGGGTTCATGGTGCTGGGCGCTGTCCAGGCACGGACAGGCACAGACAGGTTTGGCTTTGGCCGCCTCCATTAACTACAACCTGGTGGAGTGGGGCACTCGGTGGTGGGAGGAGGGAGAAGGGGAAGGGCAGAAAGTGAGGCGGCAAGGGCAGGAATGAAGAGAGTACAGAAAGAGCAGGCAGAGAGGGGGCAGCAATGCGAAAAGTAGCAAGAGAGAGAGCAGAGTGTTGAAAAGCAGAAAACAGGCAGAAAGCTGAAAATGGGTGGGAAGCATAAAGCGGGCACAACACATAAAGCAATGAGGCAAAAGGTAGAGAGAGAGAAGAGCAAGGAGATGCAGAAGTAAACAGAGTTAAAGCAGGCACGGAGCAGCAGGAAGGCAGGGCGGCAGGCAGTGCTGAATAGGAGACCTGTCACGTGGGAGCTGGCACGGGGACCTGGCATCTTCTTCAGAGAATTGATTCTGCGGAAAGATTCTGTCTATCCCTCTGAACTCCCCCATTATGTATTCCATGAGAAGCTGGACTCAGATATAAAGAGGATTATATGTAATCTAGGCCTATTTGCTGTGGATTTCCATACGGTGGAATGAGGAAGCAGTACTGAATCAACCTATCATCAAAAACTGTTCAGCTTGTGCGAAGGGTCTCAGTGTCCTCTGGCGTGTCCACAGCAAGGAAATTCTTTATGGCCTGGGCAAGCCACAATTATTTGATAACCATATTTGTTGTTAGGAGAAGGATAAAAAATATTTGAGAGACCAGTTGGTAATTCCTGTAGCCACTCTTTTCTAGTGAAGGTAAATAATTCTCAGTCTCATCCTATTTATGTCTGAGGCCATCCCATGCCTTAGAGGACTATTTGACTATTACACATGGCAGGTGGGAAAGACCACATTTGTTCCGTTTTACAGCTGGTACTGTTGTGCACTTGGTATGTTTCCTGATGGGTCACCTTCAAGTGGCTAAGGCTTATCCTTGCCCTTTTGACGGTCCCCCCAGTCCCTCCTACACTTTTTCTTTTTCTACAAGTTTTAGTTAAAATTTTCTACACACTTTTTAACCCCGTATATCAAACAGTGCAATATACAACAATGTAGATTGGCTTCGTATTATCCTCGACAGTTGATGAACTATGAATGCTGTTTTATGTAGGGTCTTTTTAAAAGTTTGCTATTTGCTCACGAAGCACTATGCATTTGGATCAATTATGTTTACACGAGGGAGCTGTTGCAATGATGTACAGTTTTTAATATTTTATATATGTATCTTTTAAAAAGTTTCAGCATGTATTATGCTTTTGGACTTTTATGGATGCGTTATACCTTTGAATAAAGGATTTATGATGTTGATGAGTCACGATAAGAATATCCTCCCAGCGATCTTAACAGTTGAATTAAGAAGTGAAATTGGCCTATAGCACCTGGTATCTTACTTAACACCCTTTTAAAAAAAAGAAATGGGAATAATCACAGAGTGTGACGGGCTTTATTACAAGTAATTCACACAATCACCTTTCTGACCTCCCCAAGTTCAAAGTGAAGATTCAAATAATCCAACACAGTATAGGACTCTACACCCTGCCCCTCAGGGGCCAAAAGGCCATAAATACCTGAAAAATGGGCCACTCACTTATCCGGGGCAATAAAATCATGAAGGGCAGGAAAATCATTGCCAGAAAAGACAAAGGTAATTAACAATTTCCCAGAATTTAGCACTACAAGTCAATGAGCAGCATCTGCCAGCTCATTCCAAGCATCCTTCCTCAGCGCTTCCTTTCTGTTTTTGATTCGTGCTTCATAAATTCTTCCTGCATTCGGTCACTCTTACCACAACTCTAGGGGACATATTTAAGAAAAGTGGCGCTGCACCTAGTTCAGCACCACTTTCCTTGCACCCCTTAGCGCCCCCCTACCGCCACCATGTGTGCGCTGTACCTAACCCTCTGCACACCATGGCGCAGGGTAGGGGGCAATAGCATAATTTCTATTGACGCTATTGATGTACTCTGCAGGAGTAGTGCCAAAATACTGGTGCTACTCCTGCAGAGTACATAGGGGCCAGTTATAAATAATGTAAGCCCCCTTTTAACGCCTGCTCTGAACAGGCTTTAAAAGTGCCATTAACAAAATGACGCAAAGAAATCTATTAGATTTCCTTGCACTATTTTCTCGATCCCCCTAATAGGGGAACGCCCCCTTTGCATACATTATGCCTGGCGCAGATATTAATGTAGCGCAAGGGTTACAAAGTGCCTCAATGCATGCATTCTACCACTTTGTAAAAGTGGCGAGAGTATTTTAGCTTCGTGCCACATTATTGCAATCAAAGTGATGCTAATGTAGTGCAAAGTGGCGCTGGGGGCTTATAAATATGCCCCTAGGTTTACAATTGAGGTTATTAACTAACATAATGGGGCAGAGAAGGGGACATAGTCAATATTAGTAGTAGCTCCACTTCCCATATATGATGGAGTGAAGGATTATAAAGACCTTTCCCTAAGCCACTCCAGCCAAAGGATAAACTGAAGTCACAATTTATTTAATTCATCAACTCTCCCTGAGAACTATGCTCGAAATATAGAGTGACTATCTGTCTCATACGAAATGAGCCTATCCGTCTAACAATGTTTAACGCATAAGTGCGAGATAAACTCTCCTAATATGAGCACTGGGGTCAAAATATTAGAATCCCTTCTCAAACTGTCTAAACAGGTCTAAAATGCATATAGCTGTGCCTAGGTCTCAATAAGCTCATTGGGGTTACAAAACTTCAACAAAATTACACAATTTAATTTGGTAAACATTAACTTAACCCCCCGCATACATGCTGAACCGGTGACACAAGAATTGGCGACACAGCTCAGATCATGTGACACTAATGTGGCCAGACCCCCTGAGTCCTCCCAGAAGTTGAGGAGATAGCTGGTGAAAAAACAAGAAGTAAAACCTCGAATAAAAAGTGCCCTAGATAAATCCCAGGTATCCTGGCACCATATGATTACAATACTAAAATTCGGTATAAATTTAACCCACTGGGGATCAGTCAATTTACCCCATCCCTCCTATATTCCAACATAACATCTTAGCGTTTCCAGATGCTGTAACCGAGCTTGATAAATGGACCCTAACCTTGACATTTTGAGTCCTGTGACCTAAGGCCTGGAGAGGCCGGGGTGAGTCAATCAAGCCTGCAAGAGCACTCAATACAAAGAACCTATTGGAGGTTGGCACTGAGAACTGATCCCTATTAGGCCCATATACTACCACATAGAGTGGGAAATTAGGGATCAAATAACAATTCTTGTTAGGATAGAAAAGGGCAGGGAATAGACAGATTCTAGTGCCTTCAACAGGAGCCCGTGCTAGTCAGGAAATCAAATTACCAACCAACTCTCTATTATTAAACCACCACACAATCCCCAGGCTTGCTTTTCCAGTGTCGTCCTACCCAGCCCACCCTCCTAGCTCTCTTAATATACCTCTTTGGCAAGGACCTTTTGAAAGTTTTTAGGTCTAGCATAGCAGCATGCAAGCGCTGCTTTTCCGAAGTTTTGTAAAGTATTTGTGGGGTTTAACCACGCTGATCTCAAGCCCATCACTTTCACTCATTTGTGGACTTGCCTTTAAAAAATCCCTTAATGTTATTGGTTAATGCTTTGGTTGTGTCCTGCATTGGGGACATTTTGTTACCGCCTTGCAGACTGACCCTGTTACATGGACAGTTGCACGATTGCTGATAAAGTTTAGCGTGAGTGAACTACTTATTTTCTTTTGTTTCTTCTCTTGGCTCTGAGTGGTGGCCATGGCGCTTAGAACTTTCTTACAGCAGAAACTCGATTGGCGGATTGTAAAGCTTTATCAGTTACATCACATGGTTTCAGTGGCGGCCAATGCTGCTTTCAAGTATAGAGCACAAACTTGTTTTTTGACTCAGTCTCTCGATAGTCTGAGGGTGCTCCATTGCGGCCATGCCACTTTAAAGTACAGACCGCAAACTTGTATTTTGTCTCAGTAGTACAAAAATTCAGATGTTTTGATTTACACCGGAGCAATCCCCGGCTTGTCTGTTTGGATTATATTGCATTCTGTGTTAAATGGATGCACTTTGGATTTGAAAGTCACCACTCTAGTCTCCGTATCCATGGAATAATCAACATGACAGGTTGATTAAAAATGCTATTTGTAGAGTTGATACCATTGGCTTGTTATATAGCCAAATTAAATATTTTGTTACCCTTAAGTATTTCATTACAGTGCCTCCACATGGTTCTCTCTCTCCATCTCACTGCCTACCTCGCACTGTTGTTAGCGCTTCTGACCTTAATAAGTAAACTCACAAGGGGACGCAAATAGGTTGATTAACCTTTTACTCGCAATTAAGATGTTCCTACCATAGATCCAGTACATAATCAATAATCAATACACAATAATCAATAGTCAATGGAGTCAGTAATTATCACGCACCATGACCTTTCAGTCATGAATAACCACACCTTTATTGAAAGTTTAGAATGTTTATTTCCCTTTATTAACAATGCTAAGGTCATGTAAATTAATCTCAAAATCAAATGAAACACATACAGAAACAACACTGGTTGTCCAAAGTGTCAGAAGACACGTAACCTAATCAAAGCTTGAACTATAACACATTCTAAAGTTATGGTGCAAATCAGTAACAAAGTCAACTGTGTCAACATTATAACAAACATGTAATTCAGCAGAGAGGTTTGTCAAGCATTAGTCCCTGTTATAATAAGTCATCAGTGAGATCCTTAACTATCATCAGATAAGCATCAGCATGTTGGACTTCATGGAAAACAATTTAGTAACACAATTTTGGAAAAACATCTAACTATGGTTCGATCAAAACAGCGCAGTTGGTACCTAGAAAGAAAAAGCAAATATGCATGATAATCACAATTTGGATATACCTATCCTCAGGGTGGATCAGCAGAGCAGAATCAATCTTCGGCCTCAGGCCATCTGTCGATCAGCAAGGCATCAGGTTTCAGCACCAGAATTTAAAAGGGCAAAGTCTTTAAGCATTAAAGTTAAGCATGTCTCTAGCAAAGACACATAAGAAAGTAATAACTTTTCGGTCAGGAAAAATATGGGCAAAATGACTGTCTTCTCACTGTGCATTGTAGTTAAGTCAAAACTCTTAAAACTATCCCTTAAATCCCTATTGGTCAGTTAATCGTATGTTCACACTCTGTTCAATAAAACTCAAATCTCAAATCTATGAATTCTAATATTTCTCAGTTCTCATATTGTTGATTGGTTTGTCTTGCGATGTCTCCTCATCCGGCTTGTCGGGGAACAGTATTGTTGCAGCTTCTACTCTAGTCAGGATCTTCATTGTTCTTGTTCTGGGAAAGTCAGTCTCACACACACTACACATAAAATGTTGCATTCACAAGAACATCCTCTCCTAGCAGTCAGTTCACATGAAAAGCTTCCATTATGAGCACATTTAAACAATACAATAGACATTCACAGTTTAACACACTTGGTTGCATTTTCATTCAATGCTAAGAAATACAACTTTTACATAAGGCCTGGCAAATAGGCCAAGCCACTCGCTAAGCTAAGGCCTACAATTAATAAAGCTAAAGCTTAATTCATAACCCTTGATATGACATATTACTGCATTAGTCTAAAGTATATTTAACATTTCATAATAATAAATCATTGATTAGTACATTTCATTAACATTGGTGGCCATTCTTCGTAATCACATTTTCAAATGCGTGCATTATTTTTCTATGTTATTACATTTTCTACATAAACGTATTAGTCTAAATACATGAACACTCATTAATAATTTTTATTGAGACACCTGCGCTAGCACTGGTATTGCTGCTTTTTTGTATCTGTCTATTATAATGTCGATCATTTCCTGTCTGATTCACTTATCTCTTTCTCTCGTGTTCTGCCTATATCATACTGCCCGCCCCCTCACTGTATCCTTTTCTCTAGCGCCCTCTCTTTCCTCTGTTTTTTTATCTCATTATCCTTCATTCTCCTGCTCATTCCCTTTTGCGCCCCTCTCTTCTGTCTGTCTCTTTCTCTCTTTTTGCCCCTTTAATTTGTCTCCACTTTTCTCTGGTACACACTATCACTCAATGTTCTCTCTCCCGGTGTCCCTCTCCTAATTGTTTTGCCTCGTTTACTTCCTCATTCTCTCCCTCCATGCTCCTCCCTCACTCTCTTTTTCCTCTTTGTCCATGTTCTGTCTCTCATTTTCCCTCTGTCTCATAGCTCCCTAATTTGTCTCCGTCCATTTTGCGCCCTCTGGTTCTCTCTCACGCAGTCACACACTGATTTTGTTTCTCTCCCTCGCTTAGCCTCACTCTCTCACCATTCTCCTCTGATTAAAGCAGACAAAAAACATTTGTTCTGAGGGTGGAGATTACGCATCTTCTAGTATGCTTTACAGGTTTTTTAATACTATAAAAATGTGTATTTTTCAGAATATATTGGTCATTAGGCACGTACCCTGATGCTCTGCACAAGTTTGAAGGGGAGGTGTAGAAGTGGCGATGTAGTTAGAATTAGACATGAGTGAGCAAGCAAATTAAGAGGGCGAGCCCAGCCAAGGGCGCAACTGGGATGAATGACCCATGCACGAGCTGAGCTCTGAAAATGTTTTGCTTGTAAACTGTGCAATGAACACCTTATAAAAAATATTGACTCTTCAAAAATAAAAAGTGTTTCTTTAACATAGAGAAGCGTTTAAACTTAGTAAATCAGGTCAGTGGCGGCTGGTGTTCAAGGGCTAAGGGGCTGCGCCCCTAGCCTTTTCTGGCCTCTCTAGTGAAGCATATATTTAATTACATGATGAAAGTAAAACATTTTCTGCACAACATTTTCCGAGTGAAAGTTGTGCACTTTGAAAAGCCCCACTGCGCCTGCATCAGTATGTGGCTGAAAGCTGCACAGTAGGGCTGACAGGGCTTGCCCACGCAAAGCCCTTACGTTTTCTCGGAACGCAGTGACGTCCCTGGCTTATCTCCTCCTCCACCAGAAGCCCTGATAGTGAACAGCCTGGAGCGTTTTTTGTTCAGCCCGGGTTTCTGAAAACTTCATGTCACTCCGGTATTATTATCCACCCTTTTCTATTTACTCAAATGGCGGGGTGTGATCAGAAGGGTCTACGTACCAGAGGTCACATTATATTAAAAGAATGTGTCATTGCGCAAAGAAAATCCCCTTTTCCTGCATTACAAGCAGTCTGTGGCAGAGAAATGGAATAAATACAACAAATAACTCCATCCAGGGCTCTCTGGGAGACAGGAGTGTGACCTGAAGACCTCAAGTCATAAATATGCCAAAGACAACCCTGCACACAAGTAAGTTGGAGCTCTATTTTTTTTACAGACAATAAGAAAAAAATATGTTCTCTCAGCTCTCCTCTCCTTTCACTGCCTCTGTAGGTGATTTTGTCTCTAAAAGGCAGTAATGGTTCCAGTAATTTATCATGGCTAGTTCTGCTCGTTTTATTTCTTCTGCAGACTAATGACGTGATATGTCATATTAAACATGTAATCCGCATCTCAAATAAACGTGTACCTTTTATCACTGAAACTTCTTCATCCCAGCCGTCTAACATTCACTGACATGGAGTCCACTCTTTCCCCATTCCTCACGCAGTAGAAGTGGATGCAAGCATGAGTAACTTGGTGTCTTATCTTGGGTAATGGTAAGTGTTATAATGCTAATCTTATGTTATATTTATGGTATCCTTGCCACACTAACCTCCCCCACTGTGACACCCCAGGCCCTGGCTGCAAATCGCTGGCTCCTTTAGAAGTGGAGGTGCTGCATTTGTTCCCTCATGAAATTGATCCAAAAGACGAGCATGGTTCTTGTTCCCTTGCAAAATTGATCCAAATATTGGATTCAAGCACAAAGGGAGAAATATGTGCTTATAGTAAAGGCATTTATCTGCTGTATGGCCTTAAAACTGTCCCTATCATCATGCCCTTAGCATTAATGCCAAAAACATGAATTGATATGCAAACAATGAATTTAAAAAAGTGATTTACTTACTCTTATTTCACATGTTTTAATTAATGTTGCTTTCACCAAGAGAGTTAGCTGTTTCATCATGATCTGTTTTTGTCTTGCCTAGTGCACACTTTGATTCGTGCCAGGTGTTTATGAGGGTCTTTCATTAAGAGTGCTGGTGCTGAGGCTGAAGGTAAAGCAAAGTGCCCGCCAGTGTTTTGGCGTCTTCACAAAGCACACAGAACAATGGTCATGTTTTCCAGTTACATTTGACATTTAGGGCCAGATGTATCATGAAGGCCTTTTGCGATTCAGAAATAGCGATTTTTAAGAAATCGCTATTTCCGACTCGCAAAATGGCATGTATCACATTTGCGAATCAGTAGTAGCGATTTCTTAAAAATCACAAATGCTATTACCGAATCGCAAATTGCAATACCGGGCCATGTCTGCAAATTTTTTGCATTTCCAAAATTGCGATTTCTTAACCAAAAATTCGCAATTTTGGAAATGCAAAACCCCAGGGTGCTGGGGGCATTAGGCCCCCTCTGCTGCACCCCAAAATTATTTTTGGGGAAATGTAAGGTGCACACATGCCAAAAGGGCATGTGTGCTTTACATGTACATTTTAAAAATGCATTTAAAATGCATTTTTAAATTTTGCACATGGTTACCACCAGGTTCAACCTGGTGGTAAATAGCGATTCCTAAATGCCCAAATCGCATTTAGGAATGGCTTCATACATGTGCTTAGAAATTGCAAATAAGGAATCCTTATTTGCGATTTCTTATTTAGAGAGTCTCAATTTGCGACTCTCTCAATGGGGTTGTATTTTAGCGATTCCTTAAAATTGTGTTCAGAATGTCTTTCTTACATTCTGAACTGGCTTTTTGCATTCGCAAACGGGCATTCACACCGTTTGCGAATGCAAAAAACCTTGATACATCTGGCCCTTAGTGTAAATGTGTGTGAAGAGGATGCACATAGGTCATAATATTTAGAAGGCAAAAGCAAAAGGAAATAAAATGCTTATATGTGAATGAGTGCAATGTATTTTTGGGGTGGTAAAATGAGGGAGATGCAGGGAGTGCATTCAGGGGAGAGTGAAAAGAGGGTGCTGAAGAGGAGAGAGGAGGTTGAAAATGTGCAGATGGATGAGATGTGAAGAGAAATAGGGCAAACATATCCAACATTAAAGAACAAATAACTGAAGGCCCTACTCCTTCCGCAGGCCTCAACAATATTTAATTCATAGTCTCACAATTTCAGAATTGAAACATTTTCAATGTTAATTATTTATAACTAATCATTGTTGTTACTCATTTATCTTCCACAGCTAACAACCATTGACAAAGCCAACTGTACTGACAGGCTTTACTTGATGTCAATTGTTGTGTTATATTTCTGGACGCAATAACATCTCATTTTGCATTTTCCCTTTTAGAGAGCCCCCACTTTTTTCATCCCACTTAAAGACCTGTCTGCACATACTTCTGTATGACTGGTTGCAGCCAGCAGTTGTGTGTGCTTCCTGATGCCTGGTTAGAACATATTCTTCCAAAGTTGATGCCGCATGGAGTGCAAGACTGTGGGTAAACACACACTTTCAAGGGCCTGAAGTTGTTGCAGTGTACAATTTGCACATTAAAGTAAAGGGTGAACATATTAATGCAGTAAGATATGTGTTTTTTAATATTTCAAGACTATACATTCCCACTGCTTTATAAACCTTGCTTTCTCACTAAATTTACTTCCTTTCAAATGGACCACTTGTCAATCTTTTTTCTATTTTTTCTTGGGTGGAGGACCCACCCTAGACCCCACGTTTGTCCACTGAGCTTGCTCGCTACATAAAAGTCATACCCAGACTATTACGCCCCACCACTTTCAAATGTCATCAGCCGCCACTGAATCAGGTTATATTACTGCATTGGGAGCATTTTTTTATAAGTGACAGTTTTTAAACATGAACGCGAAAGATTATTACATGTGGTAGAAATCATGGAAAAGGGACCGCTTTGCGCCAGTGCACATTCATTTAGAGAGTTCCAGTTTGTACAACATGCAAACACTATTTTCATTGTGGTGTCCTCTAGGGGCTGTTTTTAGCATTACAGTCTAATGCCAAAAGTTTATTTCAGGTAAAAATGACTATTGGGTCCATACCCTAACTGTAAATGTTTTATTAATCTCTCCTTATTGCAATTATGACTATGATTCAGGGCAACTTGACATCCATATTACTCTATGAAGCTCTGAACACTGTTGATATGTTTGGGTGACCCTTCTAGCGCATTTCTCTTGTTACTCCTCCAGGTCTGTCTTGTGTCTTTTTTTAGGGAATTGTGTTAGCCAGCCAGTAACTCTGATGGTGGGGTGGTGAAAGTCCTGTTCTATTGGAATTAGCATGGCAGATTTGAATTAGGATGCTAAATGGCAATAGTTTTATTTCTGGCTGCAGATAGAGGAAAAAGGTAAATGGAAGTGCTTTAGTTGTATGCAGGGCCACTGGAATTATATGGCAGGAAAAGACCAAATGATGAGGTAGGGTTGACCAATATATGTGGCAGGAAAAGTCCAGTCATAAATTCACAACCCCAACAGCTCTAACTCAAGCAAATGCGAGACCCATTGCATTGCAAATGCTTGTTTAATAAGTTGCTCTGTGGTTTTGTTGTGCCACCTAATACAAGGTGGGAAGAACCAACAAAAAGGGAAAGAAATTGGGGGTGAGGTCTAAAACAAATCAACAGATTTGTACATTTGTGCCCCGCTCCAATGGCTAACTATTTCTATTCCTTCCCACCAAGAACTCTTTTCATCCCCAAAGCAGGAGGAAAAGGGACAGAAGAATTAGACCTGAGCTGTTCTCCACAAAGCATAATATTCTGATCTCCCCATACCTTTGCAATTGAGCTAAAATCCACTCCACCTTCTCAAACAATGATGTAGGAGGGATGCCTCAATTCCACCCACCTGTCTTGAAGCACACAGCTCATTGGGTTGGGCGAAGACAAGGGAGGGAGATAACATTGCTAATCAGACAAGGTGCAAGAGAGGCACTGATAGCTGTGTTCATATGATTATAGAGAGCTAGCTCTATGGCTGGAGCCTAATCACAATAGTATTCAACAGTTTTGACATAGGATTCCAATTTTTCTGAGATAAAAGATAATAACTAGTCTATCTGCAGCAAACTACCATAACAGACATAGACACAATTGCGATATATACAGACCAAAAACTCTCAATGACAGTATCAACTTCACGCAAAGACCTGGAGCACCGCTGGCAGCTGGTGACTGGCTGGCCTGTTGAATTTCTCTGTAATCCTACCACAAGACGCATAGGCAGGCAAAAAACAAACTACTTTGAAAAGATAATGGAGGAAAATAGTGGCTCATCAAGGGAGATATTCAAAATAGTGAAGGAACACCCCTTCCCCCATGTTTAAACCAGGCAACTAATGTCTCAGCTCAGCGGTGGGAAGAGCTGGCTACATTTTCCAGTGAAAAAATAGAGATCATCGTGACTTTTGAAGATCAACCTCCCTTAGTGGGGAACTCTTTTAAGAATATTATCCCTCCTGGGGGGGCCTTACCCCATTTAGGTAGTTTCTCAAACTTTAAACCAGAAGATGTAGAAAAGGCTAAGCTAGAGGTGAAATCTAGATAACCTTTGGACCCATGTTCTTATTTAATCTTTTCTCGTTTGGCTTCCACTTTAAGTCCATCTTTTACTCCGATCTTTAACCTCTTTTTGTATAGGGATGAGTACCCTGCCACGTGAAAGCATGCCCTGATCTTGCCTTTTGTAAAGAAAGTAGCGCTAGATGCTTCCATCCTGTCCAATTATTGCTCAATCTCACTACTGTAATACTTATCTAAAGTGCTAGAAAGGCTAGGTAATGCCCAGTTAATGCACTTTTTTAGAAAGCAATAATTTGATGGACCCTACGAATATGTGTTTCAGACCCAGTAGAAGCACTGTGTCCACCCTGTTGGCAGTATTGGATAGTATCAGATCGGAGATTGACCAGGGCAAGGCTGCGGCCCGGGTCCTGCTGGATTTTGTCTGCAGCCTTTGACACGGTCTCACATAGCCTACTAATACAGTGACTACATGAAATTTGCCTACATTCAGAAGCTTTGCAGTGGTTGGGATCTTTCCTGAACAATATATTTAAATCAGTTCAACTGCCCCCTTTCAGGTAAAACCCTTGAATGTCCAAATGTGAGCTCCAGCAGGGTTCTTCACTTATCCACCCCTTACCTATGTAGTATCTTTAGAGGGTTTTGTCAATTCTTGGGGCTTTGAGACCTTTTCATTTGCTGACAATACTCAGCTTATTATCCCCATAGATGACAGACACAGAGGGACATGGGACAATTTTATTGGTTGTCTCTCTCAAGTCACCAAATACATGCAGTCACACTGCTTGAAACGCAATACTGAGAAAACAGAAATACTGCTCTTTGCTGGGGCTTGCAAAATCTGGAATGACTCTGTTGGAGTGTGACCTTTAAAATTAATATTAATATGATAAGGTTGCAAATTAATGTATAATGAAGCTGCATAGAAAATGTGATAGAATAATACTAATGCGCGCGTTTGAAATGTGCCCACGGGGTGTGGCCACCAATGTATTTCATGACTAATGAAACTGATTAATAATTAATTAATAATGTATTCATGTATGATTTTGTATTAGCATTAAGAGTTATGTATTAAGGTGTTGCTAAATTACTCACTAGGCCTTAGTTAGCAAGGGTTCGGGCCTAGCTGCTTGTTCTCATATTAACTGTGTTTTCTAACGTGCAATGTGCTGTTTTCCTGAAGGACATGAAGCTGTACTTTTCCAGAAGCTAAAGAGATGTGTGTAACCGTAGTATATTCTTTCTCATGAGACCCGACTTGCTCAAGGAGACATTCTTGCCGAATGCAACAGTGTAATTCGCAACAGGTACAAGGTCGCCGAAACCAAAGGAAGACAATGGAACTACTGACTGGACTGACTAGTGTAACTTTTCCTACCTGACATTCTACCTGTTGCAGATGTCAATCACATGAGCCAATAAACTGAATGAGAACTGTCTTAGGTGAAAATTCTAGTTAGGTGAGCGACGGATTATTGGACAAAGATAACGGTGCACCAAATTTTGCCCAATGGGAAATTAGTGACTTGTTCGACAGATTTGATATAATGGCGTGACACAAGGAGAAATCAGCCATTATCGAGCCATTATTACTTTGCCATTATTGAGCCATTATTTGTCTTCACCTTGCTACTCTTGAAGCCGTTATTCTTCTTAGCTATCCTGAGAGACTTTGTCTTTAGCTGTTTGATGCCCTAAACCATCCTCGCCGTACCCCTTGCCTGATTTGCACTTCTCCTCCTTATGAGGGAAGAGCCCTTTGCTATACCTTGCTGAGCCTGACCTGCTTACCCTGGCTGATGGCGAATCAACTGCTGTCCTGAGGACGAAGACTGTCACTGTATGCAGCCCGTTTGGATGGGTAACTATCTGATGATGAATTGTAATTGTCTGTTTGCCTTTTCTTTCTAGGTACCAACTGTTCTTTTGATAGAGGCCATAGTTAGATGTTTTCCAAATTCGTGTTACTAAATTGTTTTGCATGAAGCCCAACCTGCTGATGCTAATTAGAGGTTAGTTAAGGAGTTCACGAAATTGGGTGCAAATAGACAAATGACTGAATCTTTGCTTTGTTGAATAATGTACTAATATTACTTTGCTAAAGTTTGATACATGTTGACTTTGTGTTTTGTTCTAATGTTTACCACCCCAGCCAGCCATGCAAGAAACCTCGGCTTCATCCTGGACTCCGCCCTCACCATGTCCAAACAGGTCAGCGCCGTCTCCTCTTCCTGCTTCAACACCCTTCGAATGCTCCGCAGAATTTTCAAGTGGATCCCAACAGGAACCAGAAAGACGGTGACCCAAGCCCTCGTCAGTACCAGACTTGACTACGGCAACGCACTCTACACAGGCATCCCAACAAAAGACATCAAACGACTCCAGCGTATCAAAAATGCATCCGCCCGCCTGATCCTCGACATACCCCGCCGATGTCACATCTCCCCTCACCTGAAGGACCTCCACTGGCTCCCCGTGGACAAGAGGATCACCTTTAAACTCCTCACCCACTCTCACAAGGCTCTACACAACACCGGACCTACCTACCTCAACTCCAGACTCAACTTTTACGCCCCCACTCGTCAACTCCGCTCTGCCAATCTCGCCCTCGCCATCGTCCCCAGGATCCAGCGCAAGACCTCCGGCGGCAGATCCTTCTCCTTCCTCGCCGCCAAGACCTGGAACTCTCTCCCCACCTCACTACGCCAGACCCAGGACCTCCTCACCTTCAGGAGACTCCTCAAGACCTGGCTTTTCGACCGCTAACAGCTCACCCACCCCCCCCCCCCAGCGCCTCGAAACCCTGACGGGTACATAGTGCACTTTATAAATGTAATGATTGATTGATTGATTGATTTATGATCTTTGCATTGATAAAATCTTATTCGAGTTGCCATATTGTAGTTTTGTTGAGGTGCTTATTGGTATTGAGACTAATGAATATGCTAGTAGGTTGTAACTAATAGGAAATAAATATCCAAAATCGTACTAGATGTGTGTGGTTATTCAATGGCTAAAAGGTCATGGTGTGTTTCATTCTTATTAAATGTCAATGATTAGTGTTATTGATTAGTTATTGCAAATATTGATTTGGTTATTGATGTATCTGTTGGGATGTTAAATAGATATCTCGTTCTAAGGAGTCTCCAATCAGGGGCAAAAGATTCATTGGCCTAAAATGTGTCCCATTGTAAGTAAATTATCAAAGCTGGGACGCGTTATCAGTTCTGGTAGCAGAGGACGGTTTAGGCCCTTTGAGGGCCCTAGGATGAGGGACCATTGTTTGAAAATTGATTCTGAGATAATGCAAATTGGAGAGATGATGTGCCCCTAAGTCCCAAATGACTTTCCCAGAATCTCAGAGCTTGTCAAGTGAGGTGGGAATGTTCTCGGCGTTCTAGTGATAGTGTGAGTGACGTAGGGTTTGCGCTTGCACCTCTTATACATACCGCAGGTGACTTGTGAGGTTTGTGAGAATTTTTGGCCAGGTGATGTTTTAGTAGGAGTGGGCGTACTTCGCAGTATGAGAGTAGGGAAGTCGTCGAACTTCATGTGAGTGTGGCGCTTTGTGCTAAAAAAAATTGTCCACGTGGTTGTTGGTGATGTACGGACCCTGCGTGGTTTAAGACCCTGAAGTATATTGATGGTTTATGTTGTAATTTGCGTGGTTTAATAGGTCAATCGGGCGTGGTTGACGAGCCGAGTTTGAGTCAAGGTGAGTGAATGAAAACTTCAATGGAGATTTGAGGAGTTCTAAAGTGCACTAGGATGAACCATTGACAAGTCGAGAGTTGAATTTGCGGGTCAAATTTTGCTTGCGAATGCGGGAGCCGAGAAGGAGAGAGTAGCGGCCGAGGCTTGAAGTGAAATCTCTGTAAAGCTCTTAAGCGATTGTGTTACCCTTCCTGTAGTACACTGGCAAATTTGAGTTTGTTAGTGCTCGCAATATATTGCATTTGTTTTTGTGCGAATTGAGAGTGAGGAAGACAAGCCGCAAGACTTTGTCAGCCGCAGTGTGTGTGAGTGTGACGTCATTGGAGCCACACTGGGATAGGTCAGTTAGTGAGAAGGGTCGCGCACGGATTGGCAGCCGTCCGTGAGAGGCAATTGGTTGAGAAGGTGGGCAAAGAGAGTTCTGGGAATTAAAGTCAAGACGTAAAATTGAAGTTTTTCAAGGTTTTAAGGAGCACTTTGAGGGGGGATGTGTACATTACCACAAGTGTGGGGGAGCTTACACCACCAGAGGATACTCCAGCTTATGCCGTGATGGAGGAGAGGGGAGTTGCGGCATGTCTTTGGCTAAAGCAATGGTGCAAATTAACCGAAAAGGATGGGAGTTTGACGTTTCCGTAGAACAGATAGTTCAATATAATGATCTTAGAGAATTTGCGGAAGGCGTTAACTGAGCAAAAGCCGCCTCCGAGGCCAGCACAGTCTGAGGCATTAGCAATTTGGGAACTGATGGCCGTACGTCAACGGCAACAAAAGTTTGAAAGGAGAATGAGGAAGGCAGAAAAGACACTAGCGGAAGCTAGGTGGGATAGTGAGCACAGGATGTGGAGAAGGGAGATAATAGATGGAGTAAGGATGTTTCTGGCAATAACTCAAAAAGTTGGCACTCAAGGAAGAAAAGCTACTTGTTAGACGGATAAAGGGTCTAGCAAAGAAAAGGAGACTAAAAAGTCCTGGGCAGATGACTCCGATGATGATGAGTTCCTTAATCAGTTGCTGCATGATCGACCACCGCCATATGCCATAGATGATAATAGACCAATTACAAGCGCAGGTCCTGTAAATTCGACACAGAGTCAGGGAACCCCAAATACAACACAGGTAAATACAGTTGTGACGCCAGCTCTGGTACAGAATAGCATCAGTGGGTCTACTGCTCCAGAGATGCAGACACAGTTGAAGTCACCACCAGTTCAGAGGCTTTACCCTGATGTCCCGATATTAGAAACAACTACGAGTCTGATGGTGCCGTCAGATACGGCATATGCGAGACCAAAATTAGTGCAGATTGAGCCAACTCCACTTTTACTGCCCCTTCACAGCAACAGATGGCTCCGAATTGTGCCTCAGGCGCGGGACCGCAGTTAGCTACAGCACCGAAGATCAACCAGAATATGGGGGCTAATGCTCCACAGGGTTTGGGAAGCAGGCAGTCGCCAGCCGCTATATCCTTACCTATTACAGTTGGTCCACCAGTACCATTGTATGCACAGGCGAAGTCTGACGTACGTGATCAGGGAGTCATGACCCAAGAGGTGACAAGAGGAGGGTTCACAGGAAGCCCTCAAGGAATAACTCCAGCGTAACAGACAATAGACAGATCTAGATCCCTGTTAGACTTCAGTCCGATAGGGGTGCCTCCAGATACCATGAGACATTCAGGTTTGGGACTGCTGACTCCACAGATCTCAAGTGCAAATGTACCACAGACACCGATGATGCAGGCTGGTAATATCTCATTGCAAGGGTTAACAGCGCAACAACTGAATGAATGGTTGGATAAGTTAAACTCACCACAGACTACTCCTGCAACAGCAGAGCGATCGGAAAGAGAGGAGTACCTGAATTTTGTGAGGTTGGGCATGGAAGCAGCTGAGCTAGTTGAAGGAAGCATGGGAGTGAACAGACTAAAGTCGTACACTGAAGCAGAGTTGAGGTATTTGTGCCCAAAGATAACTAAAGAAGTGAGCAAAGTGCACCAGAGATTGGCGAACTTAGCAGATAAATACGATATAGACTTCGGCAATACTAAACATTTGAAGAGGAGTTACAGGTTAGACTTCGAGCCTAAAGATTTTGATCACATGAGGTCTACTGGAATGAAGGCACACCTTAAAGACATTCTGCAGAGCGCCCAGGTCTGGGGAGCCTTAGAGAAGTGGGAAGGCAGATGGGCAAAGAAAAGAGATAAAAGGAAAAGCGACTGCTCGGAGCAGCAGCAGGCGAAATCAGTGCCTGACACTGGTACAATAAAAGCGTACCCCATGAGAGAGACAGCTGGAGGGGTTCTTGTCCACGTACCATGGTCTAGAGTTGACATTTTGTCATTCACAAATGACTTTCCCAGGTTGAGAGAGAAGCCGATAGAGTGGTATCAGCAGACAGATAGGTTTGTGAAGCTTGCAAAGTGTCTTTGGGGAGACCTGAATACCCTGTTTGAGATTATAGTTCCAGCTGATTTGTGGATTGAATGCAAGAGGAGTGTTGATTGGCCGACAGCAGCACCGGCAAGGGACAAGGCTACAGGAGCACTGGCGGTGATTCTAACCGCGGCGGGAGGCGGTCGCCGCCCGCCATGCGGTTACCGCCAAATGACCGCGGCGGCCATTCTGGCTTTCCCGCTGTGCTGGCGGGCGACCGCCAAAAGGCCGCCCGCCAGCACAGCGGGAAAGACCCAGCAACGATGAAGCCGGCTCCGAATGGAGCCGGCGGAGTTGCTGGAGTGCGACGGGTGCAGTAGCACCCGTCGCGAATTTCAGTGTCTGCTAGGCAGACACTGAAATTCCTTTTGGGGCCCTCTTACGGGGGCCCCTGCAGTGCCCATGCCTTTGGCATGGGCACTGCAGGGGCCCCCAGGGGCCCCGCGGCACCCCCTACCGCCATCCTGTTCCTGGCGGGAGACCCGCCAGGAACAGGATGGCGGTAGGGGGTGTCAGAATCCCCATGGCGGCGGAGCGCGCTCCGCCGCCATGGAGGATTCTCAAGGGCAGCGGAAAGTCGGCGGTACACCGACGACTTTCCGTTTCTGGCCGCGGCTGAACCGCCGCGGTCAGAATGCCCAGCGGTGCACCGCCAGCCTGTTGGCAGTGCTACCGCGGTCATTCGCCCTGGCGGTTTTTACCGCCAGGGTTAGAATGACCCCCACTGTCTCCTGATGTAATGAGGTACTACTATAAGGTGATTGAGTTTTTGAAGCAGAAGGTGTCGCCCCAAAATATCGATTGGCAAAAGATTGATCAAATGGCACAGGAAGCCAAAGAGTCGATACATGCCTACTATGAGAGGTTGTTGAAAGCGTTCAAGCACTACAGTGGTACAGAGGTCATAGAGGCAAAGGGCATGAATCACCTTGTGTTCAAGTTTGTTGAGGGGTTGAGACCAGAGATTAGCCAGATGATTAAGAGTCATTTGATCTGTTGGCAAGCGAAGCCGATTGATGAGGTGTTACAGTATGCGAAATACTGTAGTGACGAAATTGAGTTCAAGCAGAGAAAGTTGAAGAAGAAAGTGATGGTGATGCAAATTAAGGCGGCGCAAGCAGGGATGCAGGGAAATGGTTTACAGCAGATGGTGCAACAGCCGCAAGGAAACGGGATGCTTCCGGCGTAAGTGAAGGGCAGAGGTCGAGGAGGTTTTGTGAACCGTGGTCCAGATTTGAATACTGTAGTAGCACAAAACGATGTGCAGGGGATAAAGAAGGTGTTACTGTGTCATGCTTGCGGGGGCGTCGGACACTGGAAGCGGGAGTGCCCGATGATGATGCAGGAGGGTATTGTTCAACAAAGCAATGATGTCAATGCATTCCAAAATGCTAAAGGACCAAGGATGAGAGGTCCTCATCTGAACTTCCAGAATAACATGGTTCAGATGCAGGGTCTCCAACCCATGCAACAAGTGCAGATGCCACGTGTACAACCAGTTCAGATGCAGCAAGTGCAACAGCAGATTCCCGAGGTACTTAGACAGCAAATGCAGTTGCCCTTAGCACCAATGGGACAGCAACAGGTGATGCTTCCTCAACAGGTCACAAGTCAAGGAATGAGTCAAAACAATGCAGTACAAAAGTTCCCATTGCGTGGTGAGAATGGAATAAACGATGAATGGTCGGATGAGAGTTCAGATAGTGAGGAGTGTAGACTTGCAGCGTCCCTAGAAGTAGATCAGAGAGGGCCCTATGTGCAAGGGAAGGTGATGGGTCGCAAAGTTTCATTCTTGGTTGACACAGGAGGTAAACGCTCAACAGTCTAAAGCGCAGAGGTTCCGAAATTGCCCCTTTCGGGACGCTCAATAAAGGCAGTAGGAGTGGCAAATCAGCTCCTGACTAACCCAATTACTGATCCGGTTCAGGTTGAGATTGGTAACTTTCAGGGATTGCACAGATTTGTGGTTTGCGACTCAATTCAATTCAAATCAATCTTTATTCGGATTTTACTCCATTAAAGATAAACAATCTCTTTAAAACGATAAAAAATTACAGTAAAATACTTCAAGAAAACATTACTGATAAATAAATAAATAAATAAATAAAAAACCCTTGCTACTACAAATTGAGGAATTATTCATTCTCATACCGAAGATTTTCTAAGTACGACAGCTTTTTCCTTTGTTCTATGGCATTTTGGATAAATTTTATCACTGCATCACATTTCTCATTAGTATCCAATTTACATAAGTAGTTAAAAGCTTCTCTACAATAAAATAGTTTGTTAATAATAAGTAAAGGTTTTAAAAATTGCTTCCTAATATTGTGATAAAATGTACAAGATATAATAAAGTGCATTGTGGATTGTGCAAATTGTCCCACACAGGGGCACTTCGGTAGGCTTTTACTCCAAATCCTCACCTTTGGGAAAGCTACCAAAAAGTGCAACATTCTAAAACGCATTCGAGTCAGATAAAATCTATCCTGGATGTTTACTACTTTCAGCAAATAATTTGGCCTTACCTCATTATTTTCAGTCATGTAAAGTGCTACTGTTGACTTCCTACATTCTCTATTTTCTCTATCACTAACCCTCCATGCCATAAGTTGATTTTTCAATTTTTTCTTGCTAAATTGGAGGATAATGCCTGGATTGTCCAAATTTGGAACTAGATTTATACCTTTCAACAAATTTTTTAAATGCATGAACTATGGAATTCTATCCCAATATTCTAGTGTAAGGCAATCTTTAACAATCTTTTGGGTAAAATGCGTCCCTTCTTTAGACCATATACCATGCCAAGCCACCAACGCATTGGTGTATATTAGATCTTCCACATAAGGGCAACCCAACTCCTTGTGTACCATAAATGTGGAGGCGGTATTTGGAACTGCAAGTAGTCTGCAAAAGAATTTATTCTCTAGCACTTGTAATGAACGGATCTCGGGCATCGAACCCCAAAGGGCGGAACCATACGTAATGCTGTTAACTGATTTACTTTTGTAGATTTGCAGCATTTCCCTTAGGATTTTATTGCCAATTTTTTTTGAGAATCTAAAACGACCTCAGTTGTCCTAACATACTTCATCTTGATAATTTCTAGATGTTGTTTCCAATGACCCATATTAGAAAACTGTTACCCAGATATGTAAATCCATTCACCTCTTCACATTTATAGCCTTTGATAAAAAAAGCTTTCTTCCTGACCTTTCCCTGTCCACAAGTCATTACAACAGTTTTACTCATATTCAACAACATATGTCTTTCCTCCATAAATTCCACAAAGCCCTCGATTAACCGCTGCAACCCATTTGCAGTTTGTGACAGCAGTACAGCATCATCTGCATATAAAAGGTCTGGGACGGAGCATTCTCCTAGTTTAGGGGTATCAATTTCCATATTTTTTAAATGGGCATCTACTCCATTTATATAAAGGGAGAATATAAGAGGCGCCAAAACACAGCCTTGGCGTATTCCTCTCCCTATCCTAAAACCTGGGGTACACTCGCCATTTCTTCCATATCTCACCCACGCTGTTAGATGCTTATATAATAGAAACTTATTATATCTAAGGATGCGCCCATATCTGTTAAAACTTTCCACAGCTTAGCATGGTTCACCAAATCAAAAGCACTGCTAAGATCGGCAAAACAAAGGAACATATGACCCTTCCTTGCTATTGTATATTTGCTTATTATTAAATTAAGGTTTATACATTGTTCCAGAGTACCAACCCCAGGCCTGAATCCCAATTGAGCCTCTGTGAGTATATGGTTTTTGGTTGCCCATAATTCTAATCTTTCTAGGAGTACTCTTCCCAGCAATTTGACAGAGGTATCTAAAAGTGAGGTTGGCCGATAGCATTTGGGGTCACCTCTATCTCCGTTTTTGAAAATAGGAACAATTATGCTTTCAGTCCAAGATGTTAAAATATATCCCTTTGTCACACTCAGAAAGACTTGGGTCAAAATAGTGCACCATAGATCGATATATGTCAAATAGGCATCTACTGGCACCCCCTTAGGGCCTGGTGCCTTCCCTTTCAAGCTTCTTACCATAGCAGATTTCACTTCCCCTATACTAACTGGTTCCAAAAAAGGTGGCTTTATCTCAATTATCCCAATATTCGATGTGTGAGTAGTCAGATTATCTGGATTAAAAATTAAGCCAAAATGTGAAAGCCATTCTGATGATGGAACGTGTACTGGTATTTGGGGTACATCATAATTTTTTAGGAATGGTTGATTAATTGTTTTCCAGAATAAAGTACTATCTTTCAATGTCGTTGCTTGCTCAAGATTAGCCCATGCCCTGGCTCTCAGTTGTGCCTTCCTCGTCATTAGTGCATGTTTGTAGTTAGAGCGTTTAGTAATTACCTCTTCCCTATTTCTTGGTTGAGCCTGCAGGGCTTGTTTTAATTCCTGGCTTGCTAGTGAACAATTATGATCAAACCACCCCACTTTTTCACTCTTTTTGTACCCCAATGTTCTTACCAGGCTTCCTGCAATGGCATTTCTAAACTGGTTAAAGTATTCTAAGATCTCATATGGGCTTTGGTTTAATTCTGTACATGTAAGAATTTCTTGACAGTGTCGTGTCACAACTTTTTTCATCACATCTATTTCATTTACCCCAGTCCATTTAATTACAATACCATTTTCCCTTCTTATGCCTATATTCATTGCCAATCGCTCACCTATATTAAAGGGTTTAGCCAATCTCATAGTTAATAACAAGGGGTGATGATCACTATAGATGGTTGGCTCAATCTTCAGGGATTCACCCATATCCATATTACTCTTAGACATTAATATATGGTCAATTAATGAGAAATGTCCTCTTCCCATAAACAATGGGAGCTTCATTCCTTTAAGCCCGTCTTGTTCCATCAATTCTAAATCATATCTAAATAATATCTCATTCAGTGCCATTCCGTAATTGTTATGCAAAAAGTGCGATTGTGCGTTCCCTCCATCGTCGACAAATCCACATGTCTTTCCTATAGTATTCTGGCATGTCCCAATGTTGAAATCTCCGACCCATATTATTGTATAGCTTGAAGTTATATCCTTTACAAAAGTTTGTAAATCTTCCTGAAGAGTCGATGCCACTACTCTATTGGTGCCATCAAATTTATTATTGTAGTAGTTTATTAAAACAATCCCTAAAATTCCATCTATCCGAAAATATAAAAACTGATAGTAAGGGGAATCAAGGGAGGATTTCACCAATATATACGGTACCAATGTTGAGATCAGTATTGCTAATCCTCCCTTTGCCCTACCGCTAGTTGAGGCAGAAGCTGGGGTGGAGAATATGGCATATCCTTCAATAAAAAAGGAACCTGTGTGCCATGTCTCTTGTAGGCAGATTATATGTGATGAGCTTATTATGGTCTGCCATTCCTTCTCAACCATTTTTGTCTTTACTCCAGCTATATTCCATGACATGAGTATAATTAAGTCTCCTGCTAAGGACCTCCCATCTGACTCAGCATCACCATTACAGCTTGAAAATTGTGGAATGGGGGCTACAGTAATAGGTTGTAATTTGCCAGGTAGCAAGATCTCTTTTCTACTCATGTCCTCCTGCTGTCAATCCAAATCCTCCATGTTACTCAGGGGAGCGATTCGATTGGAACACTCTGGTTTGTTATACCTCTCCAAATTACTGGGTGTTTTCCCTGTGGCCCCCGTGTCTCTTGTGCCTGAAGTATTCAACATTCTGTAAAAATATCCTAATGGAACGGCCATAATCTCTTTTGTCAGATTTTTACAAGTTCGATGTCTTATATCCAAGTCTGCTAGTAGTTGACCCACAAAGCGGGGATTACGAAAATTAACCACAATGCAATCTCCCTCTTCTTCCTCCAAATATCCCACCCAATCAACTCTTCTTGCATATAAGATTTCACAAAATAGTATATCTGGTGTACATATATTCCCTGCCACCCAGTGTACTACTTTGTTACATAAATCTGCCCAGGCCTCAATGATGTTTGGTCCCAATTTAGGAAAAATTTTAAGAATGATTGTATAGGGTGTAGCATCTGGCGGTAATTGTAATACCTCTTTCGCAGGTCTATTTCTAGTCAGGGACTGGCATCTATGATTTCTATCCAATTGCTCCATATGATTGATCATGGGTTTCTTAGACAAGGAAATTTCTTTCTGTATGGGGTGCCGATATTCTATACTTCTTTTGTTAGAATCTGCTTTCCCTGTCATTGCACTATTCCTTATATCTACAGCCGCTTGGCTCTCATTTGATATAGTGTCACAACCATGGGACAAAATTTCCGCTTTAGTCATTGAATTAACCCTTACTTCTATCTTAGTTATACGTTTTTTTATCTCTTTGAATTCTAACAATACTTTTGACTCTATCTGGTCTAGCTTGCCATGCAGTTTCTTGAAAAGGGTTTCCATACGTTTTTGTAAGGGACCATTGTTGTCTGGTGATAGTGCTACTGCGTGACCCCCATGCATTTCAGTTACTATTTTGCTACCTTTAGAAAACTGTGAAGATGGTGGCATAAACTTAGATTTAGTAGTCTGGCTACTTCTTTTTTTCTTTGGTGGTGAAGGAATTTGGTCATCTGTACTGTTCAAGGAATCGATTTCTTCTATTATGTCTGTAGGTAATAAAGGGCCTAAGGAAAATCTAGGATCCACCCCAGTACATTTTTCCTTTGGGGATTTTAGTTCAGATATTAAACCCTACAGCCTCAGTGCTCACTTCAGTGATTGCCTCATGTAAGACATTGTTTGTTGCCACTAAACGTGCTTCAGCATTAATAATTTCTTCATTAATTTTCCCCATTGCATCTGTGAGATAATTAGTGATTGTATTAGCACTTCTCTGTTTTTTTTTATTGATACCGTTCCCTATTTGGCTTTGCTTTCTTTTCCCCAATATGTATATTACGTATATGGGTTACTATATTAAACACCCTTATCTAGTCACGACAAAATATATGCAAATCACTAAACCGGATATCATCAGAATGAGTTCAGCCCAACCTCCTCCGGGCTCTGGCAGGCACGAGGCAGGAGCGCGAAAGAAGTTATTATAGGGCTCCTGCCCCTGTCCACAAAGCCGGTACCAACTACAAGTGCAAAGCGGGAGTGCAAGAAATGAGTTATTAGAGGGCTCCTGCCCCTGTCCACAGAGCCGGCACCAGCTGCAGCTCAAAGTCTTAGGCGTCTCCTCGTGGCCCTATAACACGCTGGATAATGTGGTCCATATGAGGATCAGTCTGGGAAAGAGCACGTCCCTACAATATGTAGGTGCAAAACCAGTAATTGCCAACAAAATTAAGATGTCAGGGGGGTGGCCCAGCCTCTGTCAGGCGCTGACAGGCGCAGGACGAGCCCGCCCTTGGCCCGGGCTTTGCCCAGGTGCAGCCAGCGCGCGTCCCGCGGGGCGGGAGCGCGAGTTTATTTTTAAAGGGCTCCTGCCCTCGATGTTGCTGCCGCCTCCTCCCTTTTGGACGCGCTTCCCGCAGGACGGGAGCGCGAGATTAGCTTTTAAAGGGCTCCTGCCCTTGATATTGCTGCCTGCCGCCTCCTCCCTTTAGACGCGCTTCCCGTTTGCGACTCAAGTCCTGTGTCCCTACTGGGAAGAGACTTACTGTGCAAAACGAGGTGTTCTATCACATGTTCCAATGAAGGGATTGAGGTGCAGACAAACAGTGTTGATGAAGGGGAAGACGGACAGACCTCAGAGCCTGAGACCGAGACCACAGATGAGGAAAACCCGCTGATAAGCTTTTTCCAAATGTTCACAGTGACTGATCTGCCAGCAGATTTGCAGGGGATGGTAAAGGAGAAAGTTTGGGATTTGACAGGAAAGGAAGTGGGACTGATAAAAGGAGTAGAACCAGTTTGGGTTATTGGGAAGCCAAATGCTGTGTTTCCCCAGGTACCGCAGTACCATATGACGCACAATGTCCTCATACAGGTAACACAGATAATTGCAGACTTCGTGAAACAAGGGGTCTTGAAAGAAGTGATGAGCAGTCCATGTAGTTCACCTATAATGGGACTGAGAAAGCCTTGTGGGAAACTTCAAATTGTTCAAGATTTGAGGAAAATTAATGACATAATGGTGAAATGTTGTCCAGTTGTGCCAAACCCAGCTGTGATTATGTTTCAGGTTCCATGCAATGCAGAATGGGTCTCAGTTGTTGATTTTTCCCAAGCATTCTTTTTGGTACCTCTTCATGAGGACAGCCAATTTCTTTTCAGTTTCAAACTCTTGGACAAGGTTTACAGTTGGTGTCGAATTCCCCAAGGGTTTTTGGAATAACCTTCCATCTTCAATCAGATATTGAAGAAAGATTTGGAGTCATTGGAATTGCCTTTTCAATCGACTCTAGTGCAGTACATTGACGATTTATTGATTGCATCCAAAACGAGAGATGATTACAAGTACGATACCATTGCCTTACTAAACCACTTGGGAAAGAATGGGCATAAGGTGTCCCCAAAGAAGCTGCAATATTGTCAGAAGGAGGTGAAATACTTAGGTCATCTGATTGAGAAGGGGTTGAGGAAAATATCCAAGGAAAGAGTGACCGCAATATTGCAGATGAGTCCTCCCACGACACGGAGAGACTTTAGGATGTTTCTTGGAATGGTGGGCTACTGTTGTCAGTGGATCCTGAATTTCTCAATTATCTCCAAGCCATTGGTAAGACTGATGGTTAAGGAGGTTAAGGATGGCCCAGACACCATAACCATGTCAGAGAAAGAGATGAGGGCGTTCATTGAGCTAAGGGAGTATATGTGCAGGGCTCCAGCTTTAGGTATGTCTGATTACGTGATGCATGTTCTTTGTCTGTCCTGGCACAGGTCCATGGAGGTGCAAACCGACCAGTAGCATATTTTTCAGCTACTCTGGACACAGTCGCAGCAGCCTTGCCAGGTTGTCTGCGTCCAGTAGCAGCAGTTCGTCAAAGCCTCACACAGTGTGAAGGCATAGTGATGGGACATCCTTTAACAGTCATGGTCTCACACTCAGTTGAGATTTTGTTAACCCGTACCAAAACGCAGCACATGACAAATGCAAGATTGACAAAATATGAAACGATCATATTGGGGTCACCAAATGTAACTCTACAAAGATGTACAGTGCTGAGCCCGGCAACTTTGCTTCCCAATGAAAATACAGAAGTTGAGGATGAAGTAGACCATGATTGTCTTGAGGTAACAGAACTGTGCATCAAACCAAGACCTGATATTAAAGATACCCAATTGGAAGAGAATGACTACATTATCTGGTTCATGCTTGAGAGACGCAGTAGGAGTGCTGAGAGCTGGATACGCTGTGTGTATGATCACTGGTATCTTGGAAGCTTCCTGGCTTGAAAGGGTGTACTCTTCTCAAGTGGCTGAGTTGGTTGCTCTTACTAAAGCATTCCATGCGGCCGCCGAATTAAAAGTGACTATCTATACTGATAGCAGATACGGATTTGGTATTGTCCATGATTTTGGTCAGCTGTGGTCACAGAGGGGTTTTCTAACCTCTTCTGGTTTCCCAGTGAAAAATGGTGAAAGAATTAAGGAGTTGTTGCACGCGATTCAGTTACCTCAGGAAATTACCGTGGTGAAATGCAGCGCTCATGTGAAGTCACAAGACGTTGTTTCAATAGGAAATGGATATGCGGATCAAGTCGCAAGGTTTTGCGCATTGAACTGTATATCGTTCAAGGATCAATGGGAATTGTTGCCTGAAACAGAAAATTAGACATGCACAGGTTACGCATTAAGGGTGGTTGACACGTTAGAGGAATTGAAGTTGTTGCAGGGACGTGCCAGCAGAGATGAGATACGCTCTTGGCTTAAGATGCAATGTGTACAAAGACCAGATGATTTGTGGGTATCAGACAAGGGGAAGATGGTTTTGCCGAACAGTCATCTGTCACAGTTTGCAAGGTTTTACCATGGTTAGGCACATATTGGGGGACATGCCATGATCAGATTGTTCAAAATTGACTGGATTAACCCGAAATTCATACAAGCTGCAGAAGTGATTTGTCACAGGTGAATCATCTGTCAGCAAATGAATGCGGGGAAAGGGACAGTGGTGAATTTGAGCCACATTGGGAGAGCAGGAGGTCCATTTAGCAGAATGCAATTGGATTTTATCGGAATGCCTGTGTGTGGAGGTTTGAGATATGTGTTGGTGATTGTGTGTATCTTTAGTCACTGGAATGAAGCTTACCCTACACGCAGAAATGACAGCCTTACGGTAGCAAAGCTGCTACTCAGGGAGTTGATTCCACGTTTCGGGTTTCCGATCTCTTTAGAATCAGATAGAGGAAGTCACTTCAACAACGAGATGGTTAAGCTATTGTGTGCAGCATTCAACATTGAGCAGAAGTTGCATGGTAGTTATCGCCCTGAAGCCTCAGGATTAGTGGAGCAGATGAATGGTACCTTGAAGTCGAGAATGGCAAAGATGTGTGCAGCTACAAATTTGAAGTGGCCTGATGCGTTGCCCTTAGTGCTAATGTCAATGAGAAACACACCCAACAAGAAAACAAGACTGTCTCCTCGTGAAATTCTCATGGGCCGAGCTCTGAGACTTCCCACAGTGCCTGCAAATGCTCTTGTGAATATCATGAATGGTATGGTGTTGGACTACTGCAAGGGTCTGGTTGACGTGGTCCGCCCTTTATCTCACCAGGTGGAAGCTACCACATTGCCACCGATAAATGATCCAGGTCACAGTCTGAAAGCTGGTGACTGGGTTGTCATCAAGAAACATGTGAGGAAGTCGTGTTTGGAGCCACGTTGGAAGGGGTCATATCAAGTAATACTGACATCTACTACTGCTGTGAAGTGTCCAAACAGGATCCATGCCAGTCACACAAAAAAGGTGGCGTGTCCAACTGATGAGGAAATTGAGTTGTCGAAAATAACAGCTACAGAAAAGGAAGTCTCAGGGCTGTAGAGTAATCAAAGGGAAACTGAGACGGAAGGAGAGCCTGTTGAGGATGGCTTTGTCACTTCAGTAAGAGACGAGACCCAGAGGGGTGACAGTGAGCCTATCTCAACTGAGGCACCAGGAGGACTGACCCAAAGAGAGGTTCTCCCAGAAGCAGACGGACATGGGTTTGAAGTAGAGCCCCTGAAAGACCCAGAAGGTGAAGGAGTTGAGGCAGAAGAAAGTCAGAGTGTCCAGACTCCTGAGAAAATTGCAGGTCCATCGAGAGAGAACACCATAGAGTCAGAGGAGGGCCACGAGCTGCCACAGGGAGGATGAAAGACCAAGGAGACATTGAAAGGAGATAAGTGGCCAGAATCGCAAGTGACAAAAGGAAAGGTGGTTGTTGATCAAACGATAGAGGAAGAAGTTGATACTACAAGGAAAGAAGATCTCAGTGAAGGAGAGTTACAGGGAGAGCGTAAAGAAAGAGAGTAGCAAACCAAAGGTACGCAGGTCCTGAATGGGGAAATGCAACATCAGCTGAGTGGCAACAAGAGTTCCTGGCATTCTGCTTTGATCGAGAAGTCCTAGGTCAATACTATGGTACCTGAGTTTGGCCAGAAGGAAAAGAGACTGTGCTAATATGAAAATTGAGCAAAAAGAAGGCTGAGAAGAGAGACTGCTGAGTTACCGGATGTGACACTGTTAACCTGAATTGATGTTTGAGAACTGATTTTGACAAGCTGCTAACTGAAATTGACAGGTATCCTGGGAGTGACTGTGGAAGCTGTAAATAATTGTTGCAGAAAGACTTTTGCTTGCTTTAATTTACTGAGAAGAGAAAAATAAATAAAAAATAAATGTTAAACCATCCTCAGTTGGTTGTTGTTTGCATTTATAGCACTTTACTTTCTGATTCTTTTCAGATCATGGCTAACACTAGAGATGATGACAGGGAAGTAGGCATTGTAAATGTTTGGGTGTTGTTCTGGGTATTGTGTGTGTGATATTCATTATAGTTCTGATTGTGGGTAAGCTTTTGATAGATAAGGATGAAACTAAAAATGCTACAGTTCTTGAGACTACTGCTTCACTAACAGCTTGGGAGAGATTCGTGCAGGATACAAGATATTTGCATGAAGGAACTAACACAAAAGGGGAACTATTTACTAATGTTTTCTATTGCTTGCTGACCGAGTATGTTAACACTATGGATGCGAAAAATTGTTATGTGTGTGCACAGATTCCTGTTTCGGTGCAAGAGGGAGTTACCTATCATAGTTTACCTTTAACCTATGGGATAAGCTGTAGTCTGTTACTAACCCGATTCTATAACCAGGAGGTGATACAATACTTTTACTCTAATCGCGATCTTGTGTTTTGTTACGTGCCTATCATAGAGGATCTAAATAGTGTAGCAAAATACTATGCCGTAAAATTTATTAAAGGGTTCTTTGAGGCGACATTAGCTATTAGTACATCTTATGCACACTGCAATAACCTGACATGTTTGCTTACACCTGTAGAGAAAAGCTTTTTAGATCACACGGAAGATAGAAGAAGGACTTTAAAGGGGAAGTTAGAGAAGGGATTGCAACAACGTTCCTTCATTGGTAGTGAGAGCTATAGTGCAGTTAAGGGACAAGGGAAATTAGCTTTAGATGCACTACACGTAGGCAAGCTTTGCATAACGCGACCTATGTCATATTATGATAATGTGTTTGTGGGAACGAGTGAATGTAAGCATGTGTTTTTGTTTCAGGGTAAGTGGACGTTCATGTTAAATGGACAGGATCCAGCGATCCCTGGGATCTATTATATATGTGGACTTAATGCTTATTACCGTCTTCCAAAGGGATGGAATGGGACATGTTATTTGGGGATAGTTTTCCAAAAAATATATAAATTAGAGGATTTGAAGAAGTTTCTTAAATTGTCTGAATTACATCGTACTAGACAAAGGAGAGAGACTGCTGCTGGTGTAGTAGGAGACATATTTAGAGCAATGATTCCTTCAGTGGAAGTTATCTTGAATTCATTAAAGATTCAAAAGTTGTCTACTATTGTGGATAACATGCTGACAAATGTTAAAGGAGCTATACTCATGATGGATACTGAACTGGCTGCGGGGAGGGCTATGACTCTTCAAAATAGGCTTGCTTTAGACATTCTTTTAGCAAAAAATGGCGGAGTCTGTAAGATGCTTAATGAGCGTCACTGCAGTGCCTACATACCTGACAATGGTAATGAGATTAGAAGTATGCTTACTAACCTAACAAGAGATAGTACATATTTAAAGGAACTGAAAGAACCTGGAGTTTGGGAAAAGGTTGGAAAGGGACTTGCTAAGGTGGGAAGCTGGTTTAGTAACATTTGGCATGGGATATTGGCAAAAATAATACAGGGAATATTGATTGTTTTAGCTTGTTTATTTGGATTATGGTTATCATGCAAAATTAGTAAAAGAATTAGAGCAAAATTGGCAAAACATAATACGAGGAGGGAAGAAAAGAAAAGGGAGAAAACGTTCAGAGCAAAATATGGAAAGGCAAATGTGGGGGAAGAAATTGAGATGAAAGAACTTAGAAGATGAACAAATTGTGATGGAAAAGGGATTTGTGTGATGACAAGAGTCATCAGAGGAGGGATTGTTGGAGTGTGACCTTTAAAATTTATATTATTATGATAATGTTGCAAATTAATGTATAATGAAGCTGCATAGAAAATGTGTTAGAGTAATACTAATGCACGCGTTTGAAATGTGCCCACGGGGTGTGGCCACCAATGTATATGATGACTAATGAAACTGATTAATAATTAATTAATAATGTATTCATGTATGATTTTGTATTAGCATTAAGAGTTATTTATTAAGGTGTTGCTAAATTACTCACTAGCCCTTAGTTAGCAAGGGTTCGGGCCTAGCTGCTTGTTCTCATATTACCTGTGTTTTCTAATGTGCAATGTGCTGTTTTACTGGAGGACATGAAGCTGTACTTTTCCAGAAGCTAGAGAGATGTGTGTAACCATAGTATATACTTCCTCATGAGACCTGAGTTGCTCAAGGAGGCATTCTTGCCGAATGCAACAGTGTAATTTGCAACAGGTACAAGGTTGCCTAAACCAAGGGAAGACAATGGAACTACTCACTGGAGTGACTAGTGTAACTTTTCCTACCTGACATTCTACCCGTTTGAGACGTCAATCACAGGAGCCAATAAACTGCATGAGAACTGTCTTAGGTGAAAATTCTAGTTAGGTGAGCGACGGATTATTGGACAAAGATAACGGTGCACCAAATATTGCCCAATGGGAAATTAGAGACTTGTTCGACAGATTTGATATAATGGAGTGACACAAGGAGAAATCGGCCATTATCGAGCCATTATTAGTTTGCCATTATTGAGCCATTACTGGTCTTCACCCTGCTACTCTTGAAGCTGTTATTCTTCTTAGCTATCCTGAGAGACTTTGGGGGTCATTATGACCCTGGTGGTCAGTGTTAAAGCGGCGGCCAACCCGCCAACAGGCTGGCGGTCCAAAAAATGGAATTCTGACCCTGGCGGGAACCGCCAACACAGGCCGCCGCTTTAACACTCCGACCGCCACGGCGGCACAAACAAACAGCGCGGCGGTCACCGCCAACAGCCAGGCGGCAGACAATGTACTGCCCACCCTATCACGACTCACCAATCCGCCACCTTTTCCGGGGTGGGAGCCCCGCCGACAAAAACACGGCGGAAACAGACATTTCCAATGGAAAACGCTCACCTCGACACACTCCACGCGGAATCGGGACAGCATGGAACCGGAACTCCACATCCTCCCAGCCATTGCCTTCCTGCTCTTCTTCCAGGATCACGAATGTCGCCACAGACGACAACGGTGAGTACTGCACCTACGACACAGGGGAGGGGGGAGGAGGAAAGGTTACGGGCACACACATACGCCACAAACCCACCCCCACCCTCACCCCCACCGAAATACCTACACACCAATGCAGATTAAAAAGTCAGAGTGACACCCCCAAACCCCCAAAACAAAAATGCAAAGACAAAAGGCAATGATTGTAAAAAAGAACTATATTATAGCAATAATTAAGTATAGCGAACTTAGCAATATATAAAGAATTATTACACATCTAGAACTCCATATATACAAGTAGCAAAAGTCCGGCACAGTATTGCAAAGTCCAAATGTCCGTGGGCCAATGTGCAGCAACACATGGGCAAAGCCCACACACGAGATCGAGTCCATTGGAGAGAACACTGCTGGGTCATCACAAAAATAAAATACAGGCACCTCAGGGGGAA
The DNA here is from genome assembly GCF_031143425.1 of Pleurodeles waltl. Lineage (NCBI taxonomy): Eukaryota > Metazoa > Chordata > Amphibia > Caudata > Salamandridae > Pleurodeles > Pleurodeles waltl. Next base: position 1,053,020,069 of record NC_090440.1, read on the forward strand.
GGGAAGGGGGGCACCTCAGCCACATGAGTCCACGACGCCAGATCCACGAAGGGCCTCCATGCCCACTGTGCCATCCTGGGGGGTGCAAAGCCACAGTCCATCAGGTGGATTACAGAGTCCACTGGTCATGGAGGAGGCATGGTGGGCAGAGTGCCCCGTGAAGCCCTGCCCGACACAGATCCGGGCCTGCCAATGGGCCAGCGGTGCTTGACAGGAGGGCCCAGCGGAGCGGTGCTTGACAGGAGGGCCCAGCGGAGCGGTGCTTGACAGGAGGGGCCCTGTTCAGCGGTGCTCCTCACGGCGGGGCCCTGTTCAGCGGTGCTCCTCACGGCGGGGCCCTGTTCAGCGGTGCTTCTCACGGCGGGGCCCTGTTCAGCGGTGCTCCTCACGGCGGGGCCCTGTTCAGCAGTGCTCCTCACGGCGGGGCCCTGTTCAGCGGCGCTCCTCACGGCGGGGCCATGTTCAGCGGTGCTCCTCACGGCGGGGCCCTGGTCAGCCGTGCTTCTCACAGCGGCCCCTGGTCAGCGGTGCCTGTCTTGTGTTTCGAGTGAACCACACCTGGCCAATACTTCCCGCTCAGTGAGCATCAGACCTTTCCGTTGCGTGGCCCTCCTGTGATGGAGTCCTGGGGCCCTGGGTCTCCTCCGATACCCCCAGAATGGGGCTGGTGGGGCCCTCATGGCCAGGTCGGCTGCTCCCTGCCTTTTGCGCTTTGCTGCCCTTGCCCTCCTTGGTAGACTCTCCGTGGCCCTTGGCTCCCTTACCCGATGTGGCAGGTGACGGTGCAAGGCTACCCTCCTTGGGGGCAGGCGTATCAGGCCTGTCGCGCCTGCCCTTCAGTTTTTTGCTCCTCTTCCCGGGGGGGGGGCTGGCTGTGCCTTTGCTGCTGGCCGATGTCCCTGCCCAAGGAAAGGGCGGACTCCAAAAACCAGGCACGACGTTCTTGGGAGTTGCTGGGCTGGTGGTGGCTGAGGTGTTTTTGGAACTCTTACGAGATGGAGGGGGTGGGTCAGGTGAGGAAAAGAGGTTCACTTTAGAGAGGAATAGTTTTTTAGGAGCAATGGGAATGGTAGCTGGAGTGGGTATGGGAGTGGAGGAAGAAGATGTGGTTGTAGGAGAGTCAAGTCTGGTGTCTTTGGGTGCAGGTGCTTGGGCTGGAGGCTGTCGTGAGGTGGATGGCTGTTGGTTGGGTGCCTGCCTGCGTTTGTGTGGTTTGGAAGCGGGGGTGACAGACACACTGGGAGAGGACACAGGGGACGTGTACATGGCAGTGGGGTGGTGACTGCACGTGTGCGGACTGGTCTGGAGGGTGTGCTGGTGATGGGTGTACTGGCTGATGGTGGTGTGCATGCAGGTGTGAGTGTAGACGTCACAGGGAGGGAGGAGGGAGACGAGGAGGTGGGGGACACAGAGGAGGTAGTGGCTGTTGGCATGTCTGCATCTGTATGTTGCTTGGGTGAATGCTTGTGTGTTCTGTGGTGCTTATGTCTGGATGAGCTTCCCTTGGGTGTTGAGGTGTGTGCAGGCTGGTCTGTAGGTGTGGATGGGATAGGCAGAGGAACAGGGGAGTGGGACTGGGTGGAGGGAGTTAGAAGAGGGAGGCTGGAGACAGGGAGAATCGCTGCCGTCAGTGCTGAGGCCAGAGCGTTGAACGATCGCTGATGGGCAGCCTGGCCCGAATGAAGGCCCTCCAGGTATGCATTGCTTTGATGCACCTCCCTCTCCACACCCTGGATGGCATTCAAAAGGGTAGACTGCCCAACAATGAGCGTCCTCAGGAGGTCAGGGCCTGAGGTGCCTGGGGCGAAGGAGATGGCCGCCTTCCTGGCCGTGCGGGCACGGGCTGAAGGCCGAGGGGCTGCTTGGAGGGCGGTGCTGGTGCGCTGGGTGGCGGCTGTACCTGTAGTATCGGTGGGCACAGATGTTGTCGCCACTGCAAGGGAGCTCCCATCCGAGGACGTGTCGGTGTCACTGACATCTGCACGGGTCCCCGTGGTGGAGCCCCCCTCGCCCTCCGTCTCACTGGTCATGTCGGAGTCCGTTGCATGGCCCTCCGGGGCCATGTGAGATGCAGCTCCCTCTTGCGCCGATGCCACTTCTCCTCCGCCTGATGATGCTAATGCACACATTCACAGAAAAACAAAGAAAATGGGGGGGGGGGTGGAGAAATAAAGACAAGTTGAGTGCATGCATTGGGGACACCGTTGGCGGAGAGGACAGACACAGAAGCCCCCTGCACTACGCTGCGCACTTGGGGTACACTACTCATTCACTGGGACATACCCTACAAGCCTATGGGCGACAACTGCCCACACAGAATACACAGGTCCATGAATAGCGTTACTAGGCACCCTACAGAGGTGGGGGGCGGGGGCACAGGACCATACCTCACGGAGGGGCCTAGCCTACAGAAATCGCCCTGGCCTAGGGATACCCACAGCCCTCCTCCCCCACCCATCATGGATCATTTCAAACTACGGTGGAGCAGGGGCAGTTCAAGGTTGGACAGGGTGAACAAGTGGGACAGTGGGATGACATCCGGGGGGATCCGTGCATGGCGGGGGTCTTGACATCCTACTCTGTCTTCTTCCTAGATCTCAGGCCTTTCTTGCGGGGTGGTTCTTGTTCTGCAGGGGGTGGGGTCCGGGTGGCCCGTTGCAGTTGTGTCGGGGCATCCTGACCACTAGCGCCGGCAGAGGTGGTGGGCTGTTCTTCCTCCATGCTAGTGGCAGGGGCCCTTTGGGCGGCTAAATGGTCCCGCAATGTGGTGACAATCTGGTTGAGTGCCACCACGATTGTACCCATTGCGGAACTGATGCTGCGCAGTTCTTCCCGGAACCCCATGTACTGGCCCTCCTGCATGGCCTGGATCTCCTGGAACCTGGCCAGGACCGTCGCCATCGTCTCTTGGGAGTGGTGGTACGCTCCCATGATGGTGGTGAGGGCCTCTTGGACAGTGGGTTCCCTAGGCCTGTCCTCCCTCTGTCGCACAGCAGCCCTCCCAGTTCCCCTTTGTTCCTGGGCCTCTGTCCCCTGGACGGTGTGCCCACTACCACTGCCCCCAGGTCCCTGTTGTTGTTGGGGTGGTGGGTTGCCCTGGGTGCCCTGTAGTGGTAGACACACCGCTGCTTGACCTGTCCTGGAGACAGAGGCATGGGCCCGCTGGGTGGGTGCTGTGCTGGGGTTTCCAGAGGGGGGTAGGTCTGCTGTGGCCTGTGGCTGCCTGAGGGGAACCGACTGTCTAGAGGTCCCCGATGGTCCGGGCTGGTCATCAGGTTCTAGGTCGACAGAGCTGCTGTCATCACTGGGGGCCTGTTCTGGGGGTGGGATGGACATTTCTGGACCCTCCGGGCCGGTGTGTTGGCGTTCGGGCCCTGCAGGGGTAAAAGAGTATGGTTATTGCTTCTGTGTGTGCCATGGCATGCGATTTGTGGGTGCCCTTGTCCCCCAGTGCCGGCATTCCCTTGTGGGAGGAGTTGTGAGGGTGGTTTGGGGGGGGGATGGGCAGTGGTCATGCTTAGGTGATGGGTGTCCATGGTTTGTGTTGGCATTCAGGGGTTGGTGTTGGTTTGGGTGGGTTGTGCTGGTGAGACATTAGCAGGGAGGATATGTGCTGGGGGGTTGGGGGTGAGGGTGGGGGTGTGGGTTGGCATGCTGGTGGTTGGGGGGGGTGAAGTAGTTGAGATTAGACTTACCAGAGTCCATTCCTCCGCCTACTCCAGCGAGGCCCTCAGGATGCAGGATGTTCAAGACCTCTTGCTCCCATGCTGTGAATTCGGGTGGAGTGGGTGGGGGTCCGCCGCCAGTCTTCTGTACAGCGATGTTGTGTCTTGACACCATCGTCCGCACCTTCCCCCGTAGGTCGTTCCAGCGCTTTCGGATGTCTTCCCGATTTCTGGGATGCTGTCCCACAGCGTTGACCCTGTCGACGATCCTTTGCCATAGCTCCGCCTTCCTGGCTATTGTGGTGTGCTGCACCTGTGTGCCGAAGAGCTGGGGCTCTACCCTAATTATTTCCTCCACCATAACCCTGAGTTCTTGGTCCGAGAACCTGGGGTGTCTTTGGGGTGCCATGGGGTGGTGTGGATGAGGTGTGGGGTGGTGTTTGTGGTGATGAGTGTAGTGGTGTTTGGTGTTTTGTGCGTAGATGTAGTGTGGGGGATGATGTTCGGTTCCTGTGTGTGTTGTGGTTTGCGTTCCCTGTGCTCTCCCTCTGTGTATTGCGCCTTGTCTCTGAATTTCGATTTGTGGGGGTTTGTGGGTGATGTGGGTGTGTGTTTTATATCGTATTGATTGTGTGGGAGTGGTGTTTGTATGTGTATCAGGTGTGTGTATTTGTAATTGTCCAATGTGGCAGTGTTTTGTAGATGTGTGTGTATTTTGAGTGCAGCGGTGTGTACCGCCAATGGGATACCGCGGTTGAAAGACCGCCGCGTGGATTCGTGGGTCGTAATGGCATGGGCGTATTTCTGTTGGCGTGACGGTGGAGGTTTGGTCATCTCCAGTTTATCGCTGACCGCTGATGTGGCGGCCTTCAGTGGAGGTCGGGTTTTTGGCGGTTTGGCAGTTGTGGGTCAGAATGACCCTGGCGGGTTACCGCGGCCGCTGCGGTGTTATGGCGGTCTTCTGACCGGCGGTAACTGCCTTTTACCGCCAGGGTCGTAATGACCCCCTTTGTCTTTAGCTGTTTGATGCCCTAAACCATCCTCGCCGTACCCCTTGCCTGATTTGCACTTCTCCTCCTTATGAGGGAAGAGCCCTTTGCTGTACCTTGCTGAGCCTGACCTGCTTACCCTGGCTGATGGCGAATCAACTGCTGTCCTGAGGACGAAGACTGTCACTGTATGCCGCCCCGTTTGGATGGGTAACTATCTGATGATGAATTGTAATTGTCTGTTTGCCTTTTCTTTCTAGGTACCAACTGCTCTTTTGATAGAGGCCATAGTTTTTCAAATTTGTGTTACTAACTTGTTTTGCATGAAGCCCAACATGCTGATGCTAATTAGAGGTTAGTTAAGGAGTTCACGAAATTGGGTGCAAATAGACAAATGACTGAATCTTTGCTTTGTTGAATAATGTACTAATATTACTTTGCTAAAGTTTGATACATGTTGACTTTGTGTTTTGTTCTAATGTTTATGATCTTTGCATTGATAAAATCTTATTTGAGTTGCCATATTGTAGTTTAGTTGAGGTGCTTATTGGTATTTAGACTAATGAATATGCTAGTAGGTTGTAACTAATAGGAAATAAATATCCAAAATCGTACTAGATGTGTGTGGTTATTCAATGGCTAAAAGGTCATGGTGTGTTTCATTCTTATTAAATGTCAATGATTAGTGTTATTGATTAGTTATTGCGAATATTGATTTGGTTATTGATGTATCTGTTGGGATGTTAAATAGATATCTCGTTCTGAGGAGTCTCCAATCAGGGGCAAAAGATTCATTGGCCTAAAATGTGTCCCATTGTAAGTAAATTATCAAAGCTGGGACGTGTTATCAGTTCTAGTAGCAGAGGACGGTTTAGGCCCTTTGAGGGCCCTAGGATGAGGGACCATTGTTTGAAAATTGATTCTGAGATAATGCAAATTGGAGAGATGATGTGCCCCTAAGTCCCAAATGACTTTCCCAGAATCTCGGAGCTTGTCAAGTGAGGTGGGAATGTTCTCGGCGTTCTAGTGGTAATGTGAGTGACATAGGGTTTGCGCTTGCACCTCTTATATATACCGCAGGTGACTTGTGAGGTTTGTGAGAATTTTAGGCCAGGTGATGTTTTAGTAGGAGTGGGCGTACTTCGCAGTATGAGAGTAGGGAAGTCGGCGAACTTCATATGAGTGTGGCGCTTTGTGCTAAAAGAAATTGTCCACGTGGTTGTTGGTGATTTACAGACCCTGCGTGGTCTAAGACCCTGAAGTATATTGATGGTTTATGTTGTAATTTGCGTGGTTTAATAGGTCAATCGGGTGTGGTTGACGAGCCGAGTTTGAGTCAAGGTGAGTGAATGAAAACTTCAATGGAGATTTGGGGAGTTCTAAAGTGCACTAGGATGAACTACAGTATTGACAAGTCGAGAGTAGAATTTGCGGGTCAAATTTTGCTTGCGAATGCGGGAGCCGAGAAGGAGAGAGTAGCGGCCGAGGCTTGAAGTGAAATCTCTGTAAAGCTCTGAAGCGATTGTGTTACCCTTCCTGTAGTAAACTGGCAAATTTTAGTTTGTTAGTGCTCGCAATATATTGCATTCGTTTTTGTGCGAATTGAGAGTGAGAAAGACAAGCCGCAAGACTTTGTCAGCCGCAGTGTGTGTGAGTGTGACGTCATTGGAGCCACACTGGGATGGGTCAGTTAGTGAGAAGGGTCGCGCACGGATTGGCAGCCGTCCGTGAGAGGCAATTGGTTGAGAAGGTGGGCAAAGAGAGTTCTGGGAATTAAAGTCAGTTCCTGATTCAATTGTAAACAAAATAAAAGACGTAAAAATGAAGTTTTTCAAGGTTTTAAGGAGCGCTTTGAGGGGGGATGTGTACATTACCACAAGTGTGGGGGAGCTTACACCACCAGAGGATACTCCGGCTTATGCCGTGATGGAGGAGAGGGATTTGCGGCATGTCTTTGGCTAAAGCAATGGTGCAAATTAACAGAAAAGGATGGGAGTTTGACGTTTCCGGAGAACAGATAGTTCAATATAATGATCTTAGAGAATTTGCGGAAGGCGTTAACTGAGCAAAAGCCGCCTCCGAGGCCAGCACAGTTTGAGGCATTAGCAATTTGGGAACTGATGGCCGTACGTCAACGGCAACAAAAGTTTGAAAGGAGAATGAGGAAGGCAGAAAAGACACTAGCGGAAGCTAGGTGGGATAGTGAGCACAGGATGTGGAGAAGGGAGATAATAGATGGAGTAAGGATGTTTCTGGCAATAACTAAAAAAGTTGGCACGCAAGGAAGAAAAGCCACTTGTTAGACGGATAAAGGGTCTAGCAAAGAAAAGGAGACTAAAAAGTCCTGGGCAGATGACTCAGATGATGATGAGTTTCTTAATCAGTTGCTGCATGATCGACCACTGCCATATGCCATAGATGATAATAGACCAATTACAAGCGCAGGTCCTGTAAATTCTACACAGAGTCAGGGAACCCCAAATACAACACAGGTAAATACAGTTGTGACGCCAGCTCTGGTACAGAATAGCATTAGTGGGTCTACTGCTCCAGAGATGCAGACACAGTTGAAGCCACCACCAGTTCAGAGGCTTTACCCTGATGTCCCGATATTAGAAACAACTACTAGTTTGATGGTGCCGTCAGATACGGCATATGCGAGACCAAAATTAGTGCAGATTGAGCCAACTCCACTTTTACTGCCCCTTCACAGCAACAGATGGCTCCGAATTGTGCCTCAGGCGCGGGACCGCAGTTAGCTACAGCACCGAAGATCAACCAGAATATGGGGGCTAATGCTCCACAGGGTTTGGGAAGCAGGCAGTCGCCAGTCGCTATATCCTTACCTATTACAGTTGGTCCACCAGTACCATTGTATGCACAGGCGAAGTCTGACGTACGTGATCAGGGAGTCATGACCCAAGAGGTGACAAGAGGAGGGTTCACAGGAAGCCCTCAAGCAATAACTCCAGCGTAACAGACAATAGACAGATCTAGATCCCTGTTAGACTTCAGTCCGATAGGGGTGCCTCCAGATACCATGAGACATTCAGGTTTGGGACTGCTGACTCCGCAGATCTCAAGTGCAAATGTACCACAGACACCGATGATGCAGGCTGGTAATATCTCATTGCAAGGGTTAACAGCGCAACAACTGAATGAATGGTTGGATAAGTTAAACTCACCACAGACTACTCCTGCAACAGCAGAGCGGTCGGAAAGAGAGGAGTACCTGAATTTTGTGAGGTTGTGCATGGAAGCAGCTGAGCTAGTTGAAGGAAGCATGGGAGTGAACAGACTAAAGTCGTACACTGAAGCAGAGTTGAGGTATTTGTGCCCAAAGATAACTAAAGAAGTGAGCAAAGTGCACCGAAGATTGGCGAACTTAGCAGATAAATACGATGTAGACTTCGACAATACTAAACATTTGAAGAGGAGTTACAGGTTAGACTTCGAGCCTAAAGATTTTGATCACATGAGGTCTACTGGAATGAAGGCACACCTTAAAGACATTCTGCAGAGCGCCCAGGTCTGGGGAGCCTTAGAGAAGTGGGAAGGCAGATGGGCAAAGAAAAGAGATAAAAGGAAAAGCAACTGCTCGGAGCAGCAGCAGGCAAAATCAGTGCCTGACACTGGTACAATAAAAGCGTACCCCATGAGAGAGACAGCTGGAGGGGTTCTTGTCCACGTACCATGGTCTAGAGTTGACATTTTGTCATTCACAAATGACTTTCCCAGGTTGAGAGAGAAGCCGATAGAGTGGTATCAGCCGACAGATAGGTTTGTGAAGCTTGCGAAGTGTCTTTGGGAAGACCTGAATACCCTGTTTGAGATTATAGTTCCAGCTGATTTGTGGATTGAATGCAAGAGGAGTGTTGATTGGCCGACAGCAGCACCGGCAAGGGACAGTGCTACAGGAGCACCGTCTCCTGATGTAATGAGGTACTACTATAAGGTGATTGAGTTTTTGAAGCAGAAGGTGTCGCCCCAAAATACCGATTAGCAAAAGATTGATCAAATGGCACAGGAAGCCAAAGAGTCGATACATGCCTACTATGAGAGGTTGTTGAAAGCGTTCAAGCACTACAGTGGTACAGAGGTCATAGAGGCAAAGGGCATGAATCACCTTGTGTTCAGGTTTGTTGAGGGGTTGAGACCAGAGATTAGCCAGATGATTAAGAGTCATTTGATCTGTTGGCAAGCGAAGCCGATTGATGAGGTGTTACAGTATGCGAAATACTGTAGTGACGAAATTGAGTTGAAGCAGAGAAAGTTGAAGAAGAAAGTGATGGTGATGCAAATTAAGGCAGCGCAAGCAGGGATGCAGGGAAATGGTTTACAGCAGATGGTGCAACAGCCGCAAGGAAACGGGATGCTTCCGGCGTAAGTGAAGGGCAGAGGTCAAGGAGGTTTTGTGAACCGTGGTCCAGATTTGAATACTGTAGTAGCACAAAACGATGTGCAGGGGATGAAGAAGGTGTTACCGTGTCATGCTTGCAGGGGCGTCGGACACTGGAAGCGGGAGTGCCCGATGATGATGCAGGAGGGTATTGTTCAACAAAGCAATGATGTCAATGCATTCCAAAATGCTAAAGGACCAAGGATGAGAGGTCCTCATCTGAACTTCCAGAATAACATGGTTCAGATGCAGGGTCTCCAACCATGCAACAAGTGCAGATGCCACGTGTACAACCAGTACAGATGCAGCAAGTGCAACAGCAGATTCCCGAGGTACCTAGACAGCAAATGTAGTTGCCCTTAGCACCAATGGGACAGCAACAGGTGATGCTTCCTCAACAGGTCACAAGTCAAGGAATGAGTCAAAACAATGCAGTACAACAGTTCCCATTGCGTGGTGAGAATGGAATAAACGATGAATGGTCGGATGAGAGTTCAGATAGTGAGGAGTGTAGACTTGCAGCGTCCCTAGAAGTAGATCAGAGAGGGCCCTATGTGCAAGGGAAGGTGATAGGTCACAAAGTTTCATTCTTGGTTGACACAGGAGGTACACGCTCAACAGTCTGAAGCGCAGAGGTTCCGAAATTGCCCCTTTCGGGACGCTCAATAAAGGCAGTAGGAGTGGCAAATCAGCTCCTGACTAACCCAATTACTGATCCGTTCAGGTTAAGATTGGTAACTTTCAAGGATTGCACAGATTTGTGGTTTGCGACTCAATTCAATTCAAATCAATCTTTATTCGGATTTTACTCCATTAAAGATAAACAATCTCTTTAAGACGATAACAAATTACAGTAAAATACTTCAAGAAAACATTACTGATAAATAAATAAATAAAAAAAACTTGCTACTACAAATTGAGGAATTATTCATTCTCATACCGAACATTTTCTAAGTACAACAGCTTTTTCCTTTGTTCTATGGCATTTTGGATACATTTTATCATTGCATCACATTTCTCATTAGTATCCAATTTACATAAGTAGTTAAAAGCTTCTTTACAATAAAATAGTTTGTTAATAATAAGTAAAGGTTTTAAAAATTGCTTCCTAATATTGTGATAAAATTTACAAGATATAATAAAGTGCATTGTGGATTGTGCAAATTGTCCCACACAGGGGCACTGCAGTAGGCTTTTTCTCCAAATCCTCACCTTTGTGAAAGCTACCAAAAAGTGCAACATTCTAAAACGCATTCGAGTCAGATAAAATCTATCCTGGATGTTTACTACTTTCAACAAATAATTGGCATTACCTCATTATTTTCAGTCATGTAAAGTGCTACTGTTGACTTCCCACATTCTCTATTTTCTCTATCACTAACCCTCCATGCCATAAGTTGATTTTTCAAATTTTTCTTGCTAAATTGGAGGATAATGCCTGGATTGTCCAAATTTGGAACTAGATTTATACCTTTCAACACATTTTTTAAATGCATGAACCATGGAATTCTATCCCAATATTCTAGTGTAAGGCAATCTTTAATAATCTTTTGGGTAAAATGCGTCCCTTCTTTAGACCATATACCATGCCAAGCCAACAACGCATTGGTGTATATTAGATCTTCCACATAAGGGCAACCCAACTCCTTGTGTACCATAAATGTGGAGGTGGTATTTGGAACTGCAAGTAGTCTGCAAAAGAATTTATTCTCTAGCACTTGTAATGAACGGATCTCGGGCATCGAACCCCAAAGGGCGGAACCATACGTAATGCTGTTAACTGATTTACTTTTGTAGATTTGCAGCATTTCCCTTAGGATTTTATTGCCAATTCTTTTTGAGAATCTAAAAACGGCCTCGGTTGTCCTAACATACTTCATCTTGATAATTTCTAGATGTTGTTTCCAATGACCCATATTAGAAAACTGTATACCCAGATATGTAAATCCATTCACCTCTTCACATTTATAGCCTTTGATAAAAAAAGCTTTCTTCCTGACCTTTCCCTGTCCACAAGTCATTACAACAGTTTTACTCATATTCAACAACATATCTCTTTCCTCCATAAATTCCACAAAGCCCTTGATTAACCGCTGCAACCCATTTGCAGTTCGTGACAGCAGTACAGCATCATCTGCATATAAAAGGACTGGGATAGAGCATTCTCCTATTTTAGGGGTATCAATTTCCATATTTTTTAAATGGGCATCTACTCCATTTATATATAGGGAGAATAGAAGAGGCGCCAAAACACAGCCTTGACGTATTCCTCTCCCTATCCTAAAACCTGGGGTACACTCGCCATTTCTTCCATATCTCACCCACGCTGTTAGATGCTTATATAATAGAAACTTATTATATCTAAGGATGCGCCCATATCTGTTAAAACTTTCCACAGCTTAGCATGGTTCACCAAATCAAAAGCACTGCTAAGATCGGCAAAACAAAGGAACATATGACCCTTCCTTGCTATTGTATATTTGCTTATTATTAAATTAAGGTTTATACATTGTTCTAGAGCACCAACCCCAGGCCTGAATCCCAATTGAGCCTCTGTGAGTATATGGTTTTTGGTTGCCCATAATTCTAATCTTTCTAGGAGTACTCTTCCCAGCAATTTGACAGAGGTATCTAAAAGTGAGATTGGCCGATAGCATTTGGGGTCACCTCTATCTCCCTTTTTGAAAATAGGAACAATTATGCTTTCAGTCCAAGATGTTAAAATATATCCCTTTGTCACACTCAGAAAGACTTGGGTCAAAATAGGGCACCATAGATCGATATATGTCAAAAAGGCATCTACTGGCACCCCGTCAGGGCCTGGTGCCTTCCCTTTCAAGCTTCTTCCCATAGCAGATTTCACTTCCCCTATACTAACTGGTTCCAAAAAAGGTGGCTTTATCTCAATTATCCCAATATTCGATGTGTGAGTAGTCAGATTATCTGGATTAAAAATTAAGCCAAAATGTGAAAGCCATTCTGATGATGGAACGTGTACTGTTATTTGGGGTACATCATTATTTTTTAGGAATGGTTGATTAATTGTTTTCCAGAATAAAGTACTATCTTTTAATGTCGTTGCTTGCTCAAGATTAGCCCATGCCCTGGCTCTCAGTTGTGCCTTCCTCGTCATTAGTGCATGTTCGTAGTTAGAGCGTTTAGTAATGACCTCTTCCCTATTTCTTGGTTGAGCCTGCAAGGCTTGTTTTAATTCCTGGCTTGCTAGTGAACAATTATGATCAAACCACCCCACTTTTCACTCTTTTTGTTCCCCAATGTTCTCACCAGGCTTCCTGCATTGGCATTTCTAAGCTGGTTAAAGGATTCTAAGATCTCATATGGGCTTTGGTTATATTCTGTACATGTAAGAATTTCTTGACAGTGTCATGTCACAACTTTTTTAATCACATCTATTTCATTTACCCCAGTCCATTTAATTACAATACCATTTTCCCTTCTTATGCCTATATTTATTGCCAATCGTTCACCTATATTAAAGGGTTTAGCCAATCTCATAGTTAATAACAAGGGGTGATGATCACTATAGATGGTTGGCTCAATCTTCAGGGATTCAACCATATCCATATTACTCTTAGACATTAATATATGGTCAATTAATGAGAAATGTCCTCTTCCTATAAACAATGGGAGCTTCATTCCTTTAAGCCCGTCTTGTTTCATCAATTCTAAATCATATCTAAATAATATCTCATTCAGTGCCATTCTGTAATTGTTATGCAAAAAGTGCGATTGTGCGTTCCCTCCATCGTCGACAAATCCACATGTCTTTCCTATAGTATTCTGGCATGTCCCAATGTTGAAATCTCCGACCCATATTATTGTATAGCTTGAAGTTATATCCTTTACAAAAGTTTGTAAATCTTCCTGAAGAGTCGATGCCACTACTCTATTGGTGCCATCAAATTTATTATTGTAGTAGTTTATTAAAACAATCCCTAAAATTCCATCTATCCGAAAATATAAAAACTGATAGTAAGGGGAATCAAGGGAGGATTTCACCAATATATACGGTACCAATGTTGAGATCAGTATTGCTAATCCTCCCTTTGCCCTACCGCTAGGTGAGGCAGAAGCTGGGGTGGAGAATATGGCATATCCTTCAATAAAAAAGGAACCTGTGTGCCATGTCTCTTGTAGGCAGATTATATGTGATGAGCTTATTATGGTCTGCCATTCCTTCTCAACCATTTTCGTTTTTATTCCAGCTATATTCCATGACATGAGTATAATTAAGTCTCCTGCTAAGGACCTCCCATCTGACTCAGCATCACCATTACAGCTTGAAAATTTTGGAATGGGGCTACAGTAATAGGTTGTAATTTGTCAGGTAGCAAGATCTCTTTTCTACTCATGTCCTCCTGCTGTCAATCCAAATCCTCCATGTTACTCAGGGGAGCGATTTGATTGGAACACTCTGGTTTGTTATACCTCTCCAAATTACTGGGTGTTTTCCCTGTGGCCCCCGTGTCTCGTGTGTCTGAAGTATTCAACATTCTGTCAAAATATCCTAATGGAACGGCCATAATCTCTTTTCTCAGATTTTTACAAGTTCGATGTCTTATATCCAAGTCCGCTAGTAGTTGACCCACAAAGCGGGGATTACGAAAATTAACCACAATGCAATCTCCCTCTTCTTCCTCCAAATATCCCACCCAATCAACTCTTCTTGCATATAAGATTTCACAAAATAGTATATCTGGTGTACATATATTCCCTGCCACCCAGTGTACTACTTTGTTCCGTAAATCTGCCCAGGCCTCAACGATGTTTGGTCCCAATTTAGGAACATTTTTAAGAATGATTGTATAGGGTGTAGCATCTGGCGGTAATTGTAATACCTCTTTCACAGGTCTATTTCTAGTCAGGGACTGGCATCTATGATTTCTCTCCAATTGCTCCATATGATTGATCATGGGTTCCTTAGACAAGGAAATTTCTTTCTGTATGGGGTGCCGATATTCTATACTTCTTTTGTTAGAATCTGCTTTCCCTGTCATTGCACTATTCCTTATATCTACAGCCGCTTGGCTCTCATTTGATATAGTGTCACAACCATGGGACAAAATTTCCGCTTTAGTCATTGAATTAACCCTTACTTCTATCTTAGTTATACGTTCTTTTATCTCTTTGAATTCTAACAATACTTTTGACTCTATCTGGTCTAGCTTGCCATGCAGTTTCTTGAAAAGGGTTTCCATACGTTTTTGTAAGGGACTATTGTTGTCTGGTGATAGTGCTACTGCGTGACCCCCATGCATTTCAGTTACTATTTTGCTACCTTTAGAAAACTGTGAAGATGGTGGCATAAACTTAGATTTAGTAGTCTGGCTACTTCTTTTTTTCTTTGGTGGTGAAGGAATTTGGTCATCTGTACTGTTCAAGGAATCGATTTCTTCTAATATGTCTGTAGGTAATAAAGGGCCTAAGGAAAATCTAGGATCCACCCCAGTACATTTTTCCTTTGGGGATTTTAGTTCAGATATTAAACCTACAGCCTCAGTGCTCACTTCAGTGATTGCCTCATGTAAGATATTTTTTGTTGCCACTAAACGTGCTTCAGCATTAATAATTTCTTCATTAATTTTCCCCATTGCATCTGTGAGATAATTAGTGATTGTATTAGCACTTCGCTGTTTTTTTTTATTGATACCGTTCCCTATTTGGTTTTGCTTTCTTTTCCCCATTATGTATATTACGTTTATGGGTTACTATATTAAACACCCTTATCTAGTCACGACAAAATATATGCAAATCACTAAACCGGATATCATCAGAATGAGTTCAGCCCAACCTCCTCCGGGCTCTGGCAGGCACGAGGCAGGAGCGCGAAAGAAGTTATTATAGGGCTCCTGCCCCTGTCCACAAAGCCGGTACCAACTACAAGTGCAAAGCGGGAGTGCAAAAAATGAGTTATTAGAGGGCTCCTGCCCCTGTCCACAGAGCCGGCACTAGCTGCAGCTCAAAGTCTTAGGCGTCTCCTCGTGGCCCTATAACACGCTGGATAATGTGGTCCATATGAGGATCAGTCTGGGAAAGAGCACGTCCCTACAATATGTAGGTGCAAAACCAGTAATTGCCAAAAAATAAAGATGTCAGGGGGGTGGCCCAGCCCAGCCTCTGTCAGGCGCTGACAGGCGCAGGACGAGCCCGCCCTTGGCCCGGGCTTTGCCCAGGTGCCGTCCGCGCGCATCCCGCGGGGCAGGAGCGCGATTTTATTTTTAAAGGGCTCCTGCCCTCGATGTTGCTGCTGCCTCCTCCCTTTTGGACGCGCTTCCCGCAGGGCGGGAGCGCCTAGATTAGCTTTTAAGGGCTCCTGCCCTTGATATTGCTGCCTGCCGCCTCCTCCCTTTAGACGCGCTTCCCGCTTGCGACTCAAGTCCTGTGTCCCTACTGGGAAGAGACTTACTGTGCAAAAGGAGGTGTTCTATCACCTGTTCCAATGAAGGGATTGAGGTGCAGACAAACAGTGTTGATGAAGGGGAAGACGGACAGACCTCAGAGCCTGAGACCGAGACCACAGATGAGGAAAACCCGCTGATAAGCTTTTTCCCAATGTTCACAGTGACTGATCTGCCAGCAGAATTGCAGGGGATGGTAAAGGAGAAAGTTTGGGATTTGACAGGAAAGGAAGTGGGACTGATAAAAGGAGTAGAACCAGTTCGGGTTATTGGGAAGCCAAATGCTGTGTTTCCCCAGGTACCGCAGTACCATATGACGCACAATGTCCTCATACAGGTAACACAGATAATTGCAGACTTCGTGAAACAAGGGGTCTTGAAAGAAGTGATGAGCAGTCCATGTAGTTCACCTATAATGGGACTGAGAAAGCCTTGTGGATAACTTCAAATTGCTGAAGATTTGAGGAAAATTAATGACATAATGGTGAAATGTTGTCCAGTTGTGCCAAATCCAGCTGTGATTATGTTCCAGGTTCCATGCGATGCAGAATGGTTCTCAGTTGTTGATTTTTCCCAAGCATTCTTTTCGGTACCTCTTCATGAGGACAGCCAATTTCTTTTCAGTTTCAAACTCTTGGACAAGGTTTACAGTTGGTGTCGAATTCCCCAAGGGTTTTTGGAATAACCTTCCATCTTCAATCAGATATTGAAGAAAGATTTGGAGTCATTGGAATTGCCTTTTCAATCGACTCTAGTGCAGTACATTGACGATTTATTGATTGCATCCAAAACGAGAGATGATTACAAGTATGATGCCATTGCCTTACTAAACCATTTGGGAAAGAATGGGCATAAGGTGTCCCCAAAGAAGCTGCAATATTGTCAGAAGGAGGTGAAATACTCAGGTCATCTGATTGAGAAGGGGTTGAGGAAAATATCCAAGGAAAGAGTGACCGCCATATTGCAGATGAGTCTTCCCACGACACGGAGAGACTTTAGGATGTTTCTGGGAATGGTGGGCTACTGTCGTCAGTGGATCCAGAATTTCTCAATTATCCCCAAGCCATTGGAAAGACTGACGGTTAAGGAGGTTAAGGATGGCCCAGACACCATAACCATGTCAGAGAAAGAAATGAGGGCGTTCATTGAGCTAAGGGAGTATATGTGCAGGGCTCCAGCTTTAGGTATGTCTGATTACACAAAGCCTTTTGTCCTGTTTTGTCATGAACGTGATGCATGTTCTTTGTCTGTCCTGACACAGGTCCATGGAGGTGCAAACCGACCAGTAGCATATTTTTCAGTTACTCTGGACCCAGTCGCAGCAGCCTTGCCAGGTTGTCTGCGTGCAGTAGCAGCAGTTCGTCAAAGCCTCACACAGTGTGAAGGCATAGTGATGGGACATCCTTTAACAGTCATGGTCTCACACTCAGTTGAGATTTTGTTAACCCATACCAAAACGCAGCACATGACAAATGCAAGATTGACAAAATATGAAACGATCATATTGGGGTCACCAAATGTAACTCTACAAAGATGTACAGTGCTGAGCCCGGCAACTTTGCTTCCCAATGAAAATACAGAAGTTGAGGATGCTGATGATGTAGACCACGTTTGTCTTGAGGTAACAGAACTGTGCACCAAACCAAGACCTGATATTAAAGATACCCAATTGGAAGAGAATGACCACATTATCTTTGTCGATGGTTCATGCTTGAGAGACGCAGTGGGGGTGCTGAGAGCTGGATACGCTGTGTGTATGATCACTGGTATCTTGGAAGCTTCCTGGCTTGAAAGGGTGTACTCTGCTCAAGTGGCTGAGTTGGTTGCTCTTACTAAAGCATTCCATGCGGCCGCCGAATTAAAAGTGACTATCTATACTTATAGCAGATACGGATTTGGTATTGTCCATGATTTTGGTCAGCTGTGGGCACAGAGGGGTGTTCTAACCTCTTCTGGTTTCCCAGTGAAAAATGGTGAAAGAATTAAGGAGTTGTTGCACGCGATTCAGTTACCTCAGGAAATTGCAGTGGTGAAATGCAGCGCTCATGTGAAGTCACAAGACGTTGTTTCAATAGGAAATGGATATGCGGATCAAGTCGCAAGGTTTTGCGCATTGAACTGTATATCGTTCAAGGATCAATGGGAATTGTTGCCTGAAACAGAAAATGAGACATGCACAGGTTACGCATTAAGGGTGGTTGACACGTTGGAGGAATTGAAGTTGTTGCAGGGACGTGCCAGCAGAGATGAGATACGCTCTTGGCTTAAGATGCAATGTGTACAAAGACCAGATGATTTGTGGGTATCAGACAAGGGAAAGATGGTTTTGCCGAACAGTCTTTCACAGTTTGCAAGGTTTTACCATGGTTAGGCACATATTGGGGGAGATGCCATGATCAGGTTGTTCAAAATTGACTGGTTTAACCCGAAATTCAGACAAGCTGCAGAAGTGATTTGTCACAGGTGTATCATCTGTCAGCAAATGAATGCGGGGAAAGGGACAGTGGTGAATTTGAGCCACATTGGGGGAGCAGGAGGTCCAATTAGCAGAAAGCAATTGGATTTTATCGGAATGCCTGTGTGTGGAAGTTTGAGATATGTGTTGCTGATTGTGTGTATCTTTAGTCACTGGATTGAAGCTGACCCTACACGCAGAAATGACAGCCTTACGGTAGCAAAGCTGCTACTCAGGGAGTTGATTCCACGTTTCGGGTTTCCGATCTCTTTAGAATCAGATAGAGGAAGTCACTTCAACAACGAGGTGGTTAAGCTCTTGTGTGCAGCATTCAACATTGAGCAGAAGTTGCATTGTAGTTACCGCCCTGAAGCCTCAGGATTAGTGGAGCAGATGAATGGTACCTTGAAGTCGAGAATGGCAAAGATGTGTGCAGCTACAAATTTGAAGTGGCCTGATGCGTTGCCCTTAGTGCTAATGTCAATGAGAAACACACCCAACAAGAAAACAGGACTGTCTCCCCGTGAAATTCTCATGGGCCGAGCTCTGAGACTTCCCACAGTGCCTGCAAATGCTCTTGTGAATATAATGGATGGTATGGTGTTGGGCTACTGCAAGGGTCTGGTTGACGTGGTCCGCTCTTTATCTCACCAGGTGGAAGCTACCACATTGCCATCGATAAATGATCCAGGTCACAGTCTGAAAGCAGGTGACTGAGTTGTCATCAAGAAACAGGTGAGGAAGTCGTGTTTGGAGCCACGTTGGAAGGGGCCATATCAAGTAATACTGACATCTACTACTGCTGTGAAGTGTCCAAACTGGATCCATGCCAGTCACACAAAAAAGGTGACGTGTCCAACTGATGAGGAAATTGAGTTGTCGAAAATAACAGCTACAGAAAAGGAAGTCTCAGGGCCGTAGAGTAATCAAAGGGAAACTGAGACGGAAGGAGAGCCTGTTGAGGACGGCTTTGTCACTTCAGTAAGAGACGAGACCTAGAGGGGTGACAGTGAGCCTATCTCAACTGAGGCGCCAGGAGGACTGACCCAAAGAGAGGTTCTCCCAGAAGCAGACGGACATGGGTTTGAAGTAGAGCCCCTGACAGACCCAGAAGGTGAAGGCGTTGAGGCAGAAGAAAGTCAGAGTGTCCAGACTCCTGAGAAAATTGCAGGTCCATCGAGAGAGAACACCATAGAGTCAGAGGAGGGCCACGAGCTGCCACAAGGAGGATGAAAGACCAAGGAGACATTGAAAGGAGATAAGTGGCCAGAATCGCAAGTGACAAAAGGAAAGGTGGTTGTTGATCAAACGATAGAGGAAGAAGTTGATACTACAAGGAAAGAAGATCTCAGTGAAGGAGAGTTACAGGTAGAGCGTAAATTGAAAAGAAAGAGAGTAGCAAACCAAAGGTACGCAGGTCCTGAATGGGCAAATGCAACATCAGCTGAGTGGCAAAAAGAGTTCTTGGCATTCTGCTTTGATCGAGAAGTCCTAGGTCAATACTATGGTACCTGAGTTTGGCCAGAAGGAAAAGAGACTGTGCTAATATGAAAAGTGAGCAAAAAGAAGGCTGAGAAGAGAGACTGCTGAGTTACCGGATGTGACACTGTTAACCTGAATTGACGTTTGAGAACTGATTTTGACAAGCTGCTAACTGAAATTGACAGGTATCCTGGGAGTGACTGTGGAAGCTGTAAATAATTGTTGCAGAAAGACTTTTGCTTGCTTTAATTTACTGAGAAGAGAAAAAAAACGAAAAAAAAACGTTCAACCATCCTCAGTTGGTTGTTGTTTGCATTTATAGCACTTTACTTTCTGATTCTTTTCAGATCATGGCTAACACTAGAGATGATGACGGGGAAGTAGGCGTTGTAAATGTTTGGGTGTTGTTGTGGGTATTGTGTGTGTGATCTTCATTATAGTTCTGATTGTGGGTAAGCTTTTGATAGATAAGGATGAAACTAAAAATGCTACAGTTCTTGAGACTACTGCTTCACTAACAGCTTGGGAGAGGTTCGAGCAGGATACAAGATATTTGCATGAAGGAACTAACACGAAAGGGGAACTATTTACTAATGTTTTCTATTGCTTGCTGACTGAGTATGTTAACACTATGGATGCGAAAAATTGGTATGTGTGTACACAGATTCCTGTTTCGGTGCAAGAGGGAGTTACCTATCATACAGGGAGTGCAGAATTATTAGGCAAATGAGTATTTTGACCACATCATCCTCTTTATGCATGTTGTCTTACTCCAAGCTGTATAGGCTTGAAAGCCTACTACCAATTAAGCATATTAGGTGATGTGCATCTCTGTAATGAGAAGGGGTGTGGTCTAATGACATCAACACCCTATATCAGGTGTGCATAATTATTAGGCAACTTCCTTTCCTTTGGCAAAATGGGTCAAAAGAAGGACTTGACAGGCTCAGAAAAGTCAAAAATAGTGAGATATCTTGCAGAGGGATGCAGCACTCTTAAAATTGCAAAGCTTCTGAAGCGTGATCATCGAACAATCAAGCGTTTCATTCAAAATAGTCAACAGGGTCGCAAGAAGCGTGTGGAAAAACCAAGGCGCAAAATAACTGCCCATGAACTGAGAAAAGTCAAGCGTGCAGCTGCCACGATGCCACTTGCCACCAGTTTGGCCATATTTCAGAGCTGCAACATCACTGGAGTGCCCAAAAGCACAAGGTGTGCAATACTCAGAGACATGGCCAAGGTAAGAAAGGCTAAAAGACGACCACCACTGAACAAGACACACAAGCTGAAACGTCAAGACTGGGCCAAGAAATATCTCAAGACTGATTTTTCTAAGGTTTTATGGACTGATGAAATGAGAGTGAGTCTTGATGGGCCAGATGGATGGGCGCGTGGCTGGATTGGTAAAGGGCAGAGAGCTCCAGTCCGACTCAGACGCCAGCAAGGTGGAGGTGGAGTACTGGTTTGGGCTGGTATCATCAAAGATGAGCTTGTGGGGCCTTTTCGGGTTGAGGATGGAGTCAAGCTCAACTCCCAGTCCTACTGCCAGTGCCTGGAAGACACCTTCTTCAAGCAGTGGTACAGGAAGAAGTCTGCATCCTTCAAGAAAAACATGATTTTCATGCAGGACAATGCTCCATCACACGCGTCCAAGTACTCCACAGAGTGGCTGGCAAGAAAGGGTATAAAAGAAGGAAATCTAATGACATGGCCTCCTTGTTCACCTGATCTGAACCCCATTGAGAACCTGTGGTCCATCACCAAATGTGAGATTTACAAGGAGGGAAAACAGTACACCTCTCTGAACAGTGTCTGGGAGGCTGTGGTTGCTGCTGCACGCAATGTTGATGGTGAACAGATCAAAACACTGACAGAATCCATGGATGGCAGGCTTTTGAGTGTCCTTGCAAAGAAAGGTGGCTATATTGGTCACTGATTTGTTTTTGTTTTGTTTTTGAATGTCAGAAATGTATATTTGTGAATGTTGAGATGTTATATTGGTTTCACTGGTAATAATAAATAATTGAAATGGGTATATATATTTTTTTTGTTAAGTTGCCTAATAATTATGCACAGTAATAGTCACCTGCACACACAGATATCCCCCTAACATAGCTAAAACTAAAAACAAACTAAAAACTACTTCCAAAAATATTCAGCTTTGATATTAATGAGTTTTTTGGGTTCATTGAGAACACGGTTGTTGTTCAATAATAAAATTAATCCTCAAAAATACAACTTGCCTAATAATTCTGCACTCCCTGTAGTTTACCTTTAACCTATGGGATAAGCTGTAGTCTGTTACTAACCCGATTCTATAACCAGGAGGTGATACAATACTTTTACTCTAATCGCGATCTTGTGTTTTGTTACGTGCCTATCATAGAGGATCTAAATAGTGTAGCAAAATACTATGCCGTAAAATTTATTAAAGGGTTCTTTGAGGCGACATTAGCTATTAGTACATCTTATGCACACTGCAATAACCTGACATGTTTGCTTACACCTGTAGAGAAAAGCTTTTTAGATCACACGGAAGATAGAAGAAGGACTTTAAAGGGGAAGTTAGAGAAGGGATTGCAACAACGTTCCTTCATTGGTAGTGAGAGCTATAGTGCAGTTAGGGGACAAGGGAAATTAGCTTTAGATGCAAGACACGTAGGCAAGCTTTGCATAACGCGACCTATGTCATTTATGATAATGTGTTTGTGGGAACGAGTGAATGTAAGCATGTGTTTTTGTATCAGGGTAAGTGGACGTTCATGTTAAATGGACAGGATCCAGCGATCCCTGGGATCTATTATATATGTGGACTTAATGCTTATTACTGTCTTCCAAAGGGATGGTATGGGACATGTTATTTGGGGATAGTTTTCCAAAAAATATATAAATTAGAGGATTTGAAGAAGTTTCTGAAATTGTCTGAATTACATCGTACTAGACAAAGGAGAGAGACTGCTGCTGGTGTAGTAGGAGACATATTTGGAGCAATAATTCCTTCAGTGGGAGTTATCTTGAATTCAATAAAGATTCAAAAGTTGTCTACTATTGTGGATAACATGCTGACAAATGTTACAGGAGCTATACTCATGATGGATACTGAACAGGCTGCGGAGAGGGCTATGACTCTTCAAAACAGGCTTGCTTTAGACATTCTTTTAGCGAAAAAGAGTCTGTAAGATGCTTAATGAGCATCACTGCTGTGCCTACATACCTGACAATGGTAATGAGATTAGAAGTATGCTTACTAACCTAACAAGAGATAGTACATATTTACAGGAACTGAAAGAACCTGGAGTTTGGGAAAAGGTTGGAAAGGGACTTGCTAAGGTGGGAAGCTGGTTTAGTAACATTTGGCATGGGATATTGGCACAAATAATACAGGGAATATTGATTGTTTTAGCTTGTTTATTTGGATTATGGTTATCATGCAAAATTAGTAAAAGAATTAGAGCAAAATTGGCAAAACATAATACGAGGAGGGAAGAAAAGAAAAGGGAGAAAACGTTCAGAGCAAAATATGGAAAGGCAAATGTGGGGGAAGAAATTGAGATGAAAGAACTTAGACGATGAACAAATTGTGATGGAAAAGGGATTTGTGTGATGACAAGAGTCATCAGAGGAGGGATTGTTGGAGTGTGACCTTTAAAATGTATATTATTATGATAAGGTTGCAAATTAATGTATAATGAAGCTGAATAGAAAATGTGTTAGAGTAATACTAATGCACACGTTTGAAATGTGGCCACGGGGTGTGGCCACCAATGTATATGATGACTAATGAAACTGATTAATAATTAATTAATAATGTATTCATGTATGATTTTGTATTAGCATTAAGAGTTATGTATTAAGGTGTTGATAAATTACTCACTAGGCCTTAGTTAGCAAGGGTTTGGGCCTAGCTGCTTGTTCTCATATTACCTGTGTTTTCTAATGTGCAATGTGCTGTTTTCCTGAAGGACATGAAGCTGTACTTTTCCAGAAGCTAGAGAGATGTGTGTAATCGTAGTATATTCTTCCTCATGAGACCTGAGTTGCTCAAAGAGACATTCTTGCCGAAAAGCAACAGTGTAATTTGCAACAGGTACAAGGTTGCCTAAACCAAGGGAAGACAATGGAACTACTGACTGGAGTGACTAGTGTAACTTTTCCTACCTGACATTCTACCCGTTGCAGACGTCAATCACAGGAGCCAATAAACTGTGTGAGAACTGTCTTAGGTGAAAATTCTAGTTAGGTGAGCAACGGATTATTGGACAAAGATAACGATGCACCAAATGTTGGCCAATGGGAAATTAGAGACTTGTTCGACAGATTTGATATAACGGCGTGACACAAGGAGAAATCAGCCATTATCGAGCCATTATTACTTTGCCATTATTGAGCCATTACTTGCCTTCACCCTGCTACTCTTGAAGCCATTATTCTTCTTAGCTATCCTGAGAGACTTTGGGGGTCATTTTGACCCTGGCGGTACGAGACCGCCAGGGCTAAAATGACGGAAGCACCCCCAACAGGCTGGCAGTGCTTCCTGGGGTATTCCGACCGCGGCGGAAGCACTGCGGTCGCACCGCCGGAGCCGGTGGTATACCGCCACATTTGTCCCAGTGGTGATAATCCGCCTGGGCAGCGCTGCTAGCAGCGCTGCCCAGGGGATTACGAGTCCCCGACCGCCAGCCTTTTTCTGGTGGTTTGAACCGCCAGGAAAAGGCTGGCGGTACGGGGAGTCGTGGGGCCCCTGGGGGCCCCTGCACTGCACATGCCACTGGCATGGGCAGTGCAGGGGCCCCCTGACAGGGCCCCATGCAGCTTTTCACTGTCAGCTATGCAGACAGTGAAAAGCGTGACGGGTGCAACTGCACCCGTCGCACGGCCGCAACACCGCAGGCTCCATTTGGAGCCGGCTCCCATGTTGCGGCCCAGCGGGGATGTCAAAATGGGCACCGCAGGAGTGCGGCTGCATTGGCGCCCGCCCGGCGGTTACAGCTTGGCGGGCGAAAGTTGTAATGACCCCCTCTGTCTTTAGCTTTTTGATGCCCTAAACCATACTCGCCATACCCGTTGCCTGATTTGCACTTTTCCTCCTTGTGAGGGAAGAGCCCTTTGCTATACCTTGCTGAGCCTTACCTGCTTATCCTGGCTGATGGCAAATAGACTGCTGTCCTGAGGATGAAGACTGTCACTGTATGCTGCCCCATTTGGACGGGTAACTATCTGATGATGAATTGTAATTGTCTGTTTGCCTTTTCTTTCTAGGTACCAACTGCTCTTTTGATAGAGGCCATAGTTAGATGTTTTCTAAATTTGTGTTACTACATTTTTTTGCATGAAGCCCAACATGCTGATGCTAATTAGAGGTTAGTTAAGGAGTTCACGAAATCGGGTGCAAATAAACAAATGACTGAATCTTTGCTTTGTTGAATAATGTACTAATAATACTTTGCTAAAGTTTGATACATGTTGACTTCGTGTTGTGTTCTAATGTTGATGATCTTTGCATTGATAAAATCTTATTTGAGTTGCCATATTGTAGTTTTGTTGATGTGCTTATTGGTATTGAGACTAATGAATATGCTAGTAGGTTGTAACTAATAGGAAATAAATATCCAAAATCGTACTAGATGTGTGTGGTTATTCAATGGCCAAAAGGTCATGGTGTGTTTCATTCTTATTAAATGTCAATGATTAGTGTTATTGATTAGTTATTGTGAATATTGATTTGGTTATTGATCTATTGGTTGGGATGTTAAATAGATATCTCGTCCTGAGGAGTCTCCAATCAGGGTCAACGAGTCCCATTGTAAGTAAAGTATCAAAGCTGGGACGTGTTATCAACTCCTGGTGGCTGTCACTCCTGGGCCCCTCGCCTAAACCAAACAGAGTAGCTACGAATCTTGGTTTTTTAATAAACAATACTTTCTCTATGACAGACAAGGTAAATGCAACATGTGGAAAATGTTTTGGTCTTCTCAGCTTGCTGAATAAGTATTTTCATTGAATCTTGGTAGGATGGAGAAGGACAGTCACTCAGGCATTAACTATGAGTAGGCTGGTCTATGGGAATGCTTTATACCTAGGAATGGCTGACCTCCTAGTTACTCCCTTGCAATCTATCCAAAACAAGGAAGTTAGACCTATTTGTAAAAGTACACAAAGCAGCCCGGCTTCTGCCTGCTTGAACTCACACCACTGGCTTCCTGTATGTAAGAGAGACAAATTCAAGCTACTATGGGGGTCATTCCGAACCCGGCGGGCGGCGGGCACCGCCCGCCGGGCGGAAACCTCCAAAAGACCGCACTGCGGTCAAATGACCGCGGGGGTCATTACAACTTTCCCGCTGGGCCGGCGGGCGATCTCCAAAAGATCGCCCGCCGGGCCAGCGGGAAAGCCCCTGCAAAGAGGAAGCCGTCTCCGAATGGAGCCGGCGGATTTGCAGGGGTGCGACGGGTGCAGTGGCACCCGTCGCGATTTTCAGTGTCTGCAAAGCAGACACTGAAAATATTTGTGGGGCCCTGTTAGGGGGCCCCACGACACCCGTTCCCGCCAGCCTCTTCCTGGCGGTATAAGCCGCCAGGAACAGGCTGGCGGGAAGGGGGTCGGAATCCCCATGGCGGTGCTGCAAGTGGCGCCGCCATGGAGGATTCCCTGGGCCAGGGGAAAACCGCCGAGAAACCGCTGGTTCCCCTTTTCTGACCGCGGCTTTACCGCAGCGGTCAGAATGGCCCGGGAAGCACCGCCAGCCTGTTGGCGGTGCTTCCTCTGCCCTCCACCCTGGCGGTTTGAAACCGCCAGGGTCGGAATGAGGGCCTATGTCTTGCTCAGAGGGCACTCTGCGATACTGAGCCAGTCATTCTATGTAAGCAAGTTGCTTGCTATAAGTTAACAATGCACTTCTCTCCTCTAACCTATCTATGGTGATGGACAAGCACATTAAAAAGCTAGAATGGGTGGATGCTCCTTCAACTATCTAGAAGCAACTCGCTAGAATTCTTTGCCTCCTGATTTCTAACTTACCTCCGACCTCTTCACATTTCAAAAGATGCTGAGGACTTGAGGCCAGATGTACGTAGGGAATGGTTTGTGATTACCTAATAGCACATTTGTGCGGTTAGCTAATTGGTAATCGCAAACACAAATGGACTAAGTATATTTAAATCTTTTTGTGATTCCCAGTGGGTTGCAAATAGACCTAACTCATTAACATTCATGAGGTAGGTCTCGGTTTATGACCCATTGGAAATGGCAAAAATCACAGTGATGGTTTCATCCTGGGTTCAGCGGAGCGCCATGTCTGTGACTGCTTTTCAATAAAACATTTTTTTTAAATGCAGCCTGTTTTCCTTAAAGGAAAACATGATGAGTTTCAAAAAGAAAAATTAAAAGTTTTCTTTTCATTTTTTAAGAGTAGGCAGTGGTGCGTGGGACCGCTACCTGCTCTTAAAAATACTGTTGCAACCATTCTCAAAGTGGAAGGAGTCCTTTGGGCACCCCTTCCCATTTGTGAATGGGTTACCACCAACTTGAAGTTGCAAAACATTTGCATATACCACTGCAATTTATAACTAAGAAGGGATGCCCTGAACACGCCCCTTCCTAATACCGAATCACAAACCATATTTGCCATTCGGTAATAGATTACCTGAGAATCAGGCTGTTTGCGACCGCAAAAATTCTACGTACATCTGGCCCTTGGTTATTTCCCCTACAATAGTTTTGAGTGCCATGTAATTCGATCCAGCGCTGGGATATACCCTAGGGGGTGACTGTAGTGCTTTATAAATACAGTGAGTAATACATAATAGACCTGCCAGGAGTCCTTAAGTCCGAGGTCTCTCTCAAACAGGGCCTAGACGTGATACTTCTTTTCCGCTTACATGTAGGTGGATCAAACTCAGTAGAATGTTCCGCTGTCGCAGGGTAATATCAGCGACAGGCAGTAGGACCCAGTCCATGATTTGTGAGAGGAGACCAATGGACCCATATTCTCCTGGATATTCTCGGTAGAAAATATGTTGACAATGAGTTCCATGGACCCTGGTGGTCTAGAGCTGCCCAGGCCAAGTTATTCGTCCACTCTAAAAATCACTGAAGTCAGATATGTCACCCTTATGGGTAGGGCTGTTTAATGCTTAACCATGACAAGGATACACTATGCCCTGCAAGACAATTTTAATAAAGTGTTAAAGGGAAATCTGCTAATAAAATAAGACAAATCAATTTGACACAGCAATATATGTTTAATCGATTTTCAGCTGGGAACAACAGGCAGTCTCAACATAGAGGCCATGACTGAAGTTCAAAGTTCTGGTTCAAACACCAGTAGCATTTATACTGTAAAAACACAAAAAACGGTGGTCAAAAGTTCAGCATTGACGTAAGCAACTACAAGCAGTACAGATAAGATAATAAGTGCCTCTGGAAAGAAGCACGTGCACTTGTTGGCCTCATTGGTGGGTAAGTTACACTGACGCCATTCACTATATCTATCTTTCTGCACAACAAGAGATTATGGTGGTCATTACAACCCTGGCGGATGGTGTTAAAGCGGCGGTAAGACCGCCAACAGGCCGGCGATTTTTTTTTTTATTACGACCGTGGTGGAAACTGCCAACAAAGACAGCCACTTTAACACTCCGACCGCCACAGTGGTACAAACAAACAGCATGTCGGTCACAGCCAACAGACAGGCGGAGGACAATGTACCGCCCACAGTATCACAACCTACCAATTCGTCACCTTTTCCGGGGCGGATTCACCGTGAACAAAAACACGGCGGAAACAGGACTTTGAAGGGAAAACGCTCACCTCTACACACCCCACGAGGAATCAGGATGCCATGAAACAAGAGCTGCACATTTTCCCTGCCCTTATCTTCTTGCTCCTCTACCAGGAGTACGAATGCCGGCGGCGAAGACCACGGTGAGTACTGCACGTACGACACAGGGGAGGGGGGAGGGAAAAAACAGGGACACACACACGCAACACGCAACACCCCCACCCCCACCCTCACCCACTACAACACACACACTAATACAGCGTGATACATTACAGTTAAACCCCCCAAACCCCCTGGAAGAACGCAAAGACAAAAGGAAATGAGTGTAACCATT
The DNA here is from genome assembly GCF_031143425.1 of Pleurodeles waltl. Classification (NCBI taxonomy): domain Eukaryota; kingdom Metazoa; phylum Chordata; class Amphibia; order Caudata; family Salamandridae; genus Pleurodeles; species Pleurodeles waltl. Next base: position 1,053,048,591 of record NC_090440.1, read on the forward strand.
GCAATATATTAAAATCCAGTACGCAAAAATATATATACACTATTAACAAATATATACACCAAGAATAGTAGTCCAGGTATTGCTCCATTGAAGTCCGTGGAACACTGGGCCCACACAGCATGGGCGAGGCCCACACTCAATACGCGAACATGACGGAGAGAACACTGCAGGGGCATCAGATAGCAATAAAAAAGGTACCTCAGGGGGAAGGGAAAGGGGGGGCACCTCAGCCGGTTGAGTGCACGATGCCAAATCCACGAGGGGGCCACATGCCCACTGTTCAATCCTGGGGAGTGCAAAGCCACAGTCTCTCAAGACTCTACAGTGGGTGGTTTGCCCACTTTTCAATCCTGGGGAGTGCAAAGCCACAGTCTCTCAACTCTCTACAGTGAGCGGGTTGCCCACTGTTCAATCCTGGGGAGTGCAAAGCCACTGTCTCTCAAGTCTATACAGTGGGTGGTTTGCCCACTGTTCAACCCTGGGGAGTGCAAAGCCACAGTCTCTCAAGTCTCTACAGTGGGTGGTTTGCCCACTGTTCAATCCTGGGGAGTGCAAAGCCATGGTCTCTCAAGTGGATAACAGTCTCCACTGGTTCTGGAGGGGGCTTTGTGCCCAGAGTGCTTCATCCTGCCAAGGACTGAGGTAGTGAATGTAAATCTCCACTGGTTCTGGAGAGGGCTTTGTGCCCAGAGTGCTTTATCCTGCCAAGGACTGAGGTAGTGGATGCCTTTCTCCACTGGTTCTGGAGGGGGCTTTGTGCCCAGAGTGCTTCATCCTGCCAAGGACAGAGGTGGTGGATGCCTTTCTCCACTGGTTCTGGAGGGGGCTTTGTGCCCAGAGTGCTTCATCCTGCCAAGGACTGAGGTAGTGGATACCTTTCTCCACTTGTTCTGGAGGGGGCTTTGTGCCCAGAGTGCTTCATCCTGCCAAGGACTGAGGTAGTGGATGTAAATCTCCACTGGTTCTGGAGGGGGCTTTGTGCCCAGAGTGCTTCATTCTGCCAAGGACTGAGGTAGTGGATGCCTTTCTTCTCTGGTTCTGGAGGGGGCTTTGTGCCCAGAGTGCTTCATCCTGCCAAGGACAGAGGTAGTGGATGCCTTTCTCCACTGGTTCTGGAGGGGGCTTTGTGCCCAGAGTGCTTCATCCTGCCAAGGACTGAGGTAGTGGATACCTTTCTCCACTGGTTCTGGAGGGGGCTTTGTGCCCAGAGTGCTTCATCCTGCTCGTGGCGGACACAGTAGCGTCAGTGCCCTTGGCGCTCATGGGCCAGCGGTGCTTGTGGCTGCGGTGTCCTTGGCAGCGGTGCTTGTGGCGGAGGTGTCCTGTTCAGCGGTGCTTGTGGCGGCGGTGTCCTGTTCAGCGGTGCTTGTGGCGGAGGTGTCCTGTTCAGCAGAGCTTGTTGCGGCGGGGTCCTTGGCAGCGACTCAGCTGCTGGTGGTCCTGTCTGGCCCAGCGGGGCTGGTGCTGGCGGTCCTGTCTGGCCCAGCGGGGCTGGTCCTGGCGGTCCTTTCTGGCCCAGCAGGCTGGTGCTGGTGGTCCCCAGCGGGGCTGGTGCTGGCGGTCCTGTCTGGCCCAGCGGGGCTGGTAGTCCTTTCTGGCCCAGCGGGGCTGGTGCTGGCGGTCATGTCTGGCCCAGCGGGGCTGGTGCTGGCGGTCCTGTCTGGCCCAGTGGGGCTGGTTGTCTGGCCCAGTGGGGCTGGTGCTGGCGGTCCTTTCTGGCCCAGCGGGGCTGATGGCGGTGGCCTCCTGGGCAGGGGGGATGATGGTGGTGGCCTCCTGGGCAGCGGGGCTGATGGCGGTGGCCTCCTGGGCAGCGGATGGCAGTGGCCTCCTGGGCAGCAGGGCTGTTGGCGGTGGCCTCCTGGGCAGCGGGGATGATGGCTGTGGCCTCCTGGGCAGCGTGGATGATGGCGGTGGCCTCCTGGGCAGCTGGGCTGATGCTGGTCTTCTCCGCCGTGCTGCTCTTACCAGACTTGCTGAGTTTCTTGCGCACCTTCCCCACTTTGGAAGGTGTCGCAGCTGACTCCACACTCCCACCTGTACTCCTGGGAGCGGATTTGGTGGCTGGAGTCTTCCCCTCTCCTGCAGGGCACTGGCCAACTTTTGATGCTTGACAGGTGGGGGACTGTCGGTGCTGTGGCTTCTTGCCACACTGGCTGCCCTGCTGCCTGGTGCACTCCAGAATCCGGTGACTACTGGCACCACTGGTCCCGGAGGTGTGCCTGAGGTGCTAGGTTGGGACCTGGAGAGTCGGGCCCTAGGAGACTGACGGGGTGGGGGAGGTGAGGGAAAGAGGTCAAGGGTGGACAGGAAAAGTTTCTTGGGAACAGTGGGACGGGTAGCTGGAGGGGATTTGGGAGTGGAGGAAGAGGTTGTGGTTGTAGGAGGTGTTCGTTTGGTGACTTTGGGTGAAAGTGCATGCGCTGGAGGCTGTCGTGAGGTGGATGGCTGTTGGGTGGGTGTGTGCCTGCGTTTGGGAGGTGGCGTCACAGACACACTGGGAGAGGACACAGGGGACGTGTGAATGGTAGTGGGGTGGTGACTGCACGTGAGCGGGGTGTGGTGGTGTGTGTGCTGGTGATGGAAGTAGTGGCTATAGATGTAGTGCATGCAGGTGTGAGTGGAGACGAGACTGGGAGGAAGGAGGGAGACGAGGAGGAAGGGGACACAGTGGAGGCAGTGGATGTTGGTGTGTCTGCATGTGTGTGATGCTTGCGTCAGTGCCTGTGGGATGTGTGGTGCTTATGTTTGCCAGAGCTTCCCTTGTGTGTTGATGTGTGTGCATGTTGGTCTGATGGTGTGCTTGGGGTAGGCTGAGGTACAGAGGTGTGGGTCTGGGTGGAGGAAGTTGGAGGGGGGAGGCTAGAGACAGGGACAATAGCTGCCATCAGTGCTGAGGCCAGAGTCTGAAAAGCTTGCTGAAGGGCTGCATGACCAGAATGAATGCCCTCCAGGAATGCATTTGTTTGTTGCAACTGCCTCGCTACACCCTGGATGGCATTCAAAATGGTAGACTGCCCAACAGTGAGGGACCTGAGGAGGTCAATGGCCTCCCCACTGAGGGCAGCAGGAGTGAATGGGGCAGGGCCTGAGGTGCCTGGGGCGAAGGTGATGCCCACCCTTCTGTGTGAGCGGGCATGGGGCAAAGGCTGAGGGGCTGCTGGGAGGGCGGTGCTGGTAGGGGGGGTGGCGGCTCTACCTGTAGATGCAGGGGGCACAGATGTGGCCGCCACCACAAGGGAGCTCCCATCAGAGGACGAGTCCGTATCACTGGTCTCAGCTCCTGTCCCCGCCGTGGAGCTCCCCTCGCCCTCCATCCAACTGGTGAATTCCGAGTCCGTAGTCTCGCCCTCCAGGGCCATGTGGGATGCAGCTCCCTCCTGCTCCGGTGCCACTGCTCCTCCGCCTGATGATGCTAATGCACACAAGAACAGGGAGACCACAAAAAGGGGGGGTGGGGCGACAGAAGAAAGACATGTTGAGTGAATGCATTACCGCTACCGTTGGCGGACACGACAGACACAGAAGCCCCCTGCTCTACGCTGCGCACTTGGGGTCCACTGTTCAATCCCTGGGAGCCTGACTAGGTGTAGTTGGCACTGTACACAGGTGGGGTGGGGTGGCACAGGGTCTGCCAGAAGAAGGGGACCTAACTAGCACACTCGCCCTGGCCTAAGGAAACCCACAGCCCACCTCCCCCACCCAGGCACCTCCACTGCGTGCTGAATCAGCTGAATGAGAGTGTACTCACCCCCTTGTGGCTGCTGTGATGCCCTCAAGCGCCCATCTAACTCCGGGTACGCCACCGCCAGAATCCTGAACATCAGGGGGGTCATGGTGCGATGGGCACCCCTCCCACGTTGGGAGGCCATCCCCAGCTGGGCCTCCGCCGTCTTCTTGCTCCAGCGGCGAATGTCCTCCCATCTCTTACGGCAGTGGGTGCTCCGTCTGTGATAAACCCCCAGGGTCCGGACATCCTTGGCGATGGCAAGCCAAACATCCTTCTTCTGGTTGGCGCTGACCTACAGGAATTGTACAGGGGAAAAAGAAAAGTTATTACCAACTGCACCGTCACAGTCATTGGCCCCCATCCCTACCCTTGCACTCACCGTCGTTTCATGCACGCCTCAATCTCCCCCCCCATCTTTCATCCACCCCACTCCACACATGCATAGCCCATGCAGCATGCTCCCAGTGTACTTACCTGTTTGTCTGGAGGTCCGTAGAGTAGCGTGTACTGGGGGAGGACCCCATCCACGAGTTTCTCCAACTCCTCCGGTGTGAAGGCAGGGGCCCTTTCCCCAGACGCACGAGCCATTGTCTCTTCCAGACTGAGGTCACAGCAGCACTTGCAGTGTAGGTCCTCTCCTGTCGAAAATCAGGTATCGAGTGATTGAACAGATAGAAAATTGCAGTCACGTCCGCGGCGGTGCATACCGTCACCGCCGGCGTACATCGTCATTGGCTCCTGGGACCCATAGGGCCCAATGTTAACCAATGCAGAATTGCGCTGCGGTCTTCGACCGCCTACCGCGACGGTGTACAACGCCAGCGCAGTTACCTCAAATCCCATTGTCCCACTTTACAGGTCAGGCAGCTGCCATTTCAGGGGCCCAGATGGCTTAATTTTTAACTGCGTCACACATACCTAGGCCTTGCCGCAACACTCATACATGCAAATTTCGGATTATGAATCGTGTTCTGTGTGAGCTGTGGGTGCGTACCTCTGAGTTGGTTGACTCTGTGCTCGCTGTTGTCCTTCATAGGCACCGTCCGCTGGGACATGTGAGGAGATGGCGGCATCCTCCGGTGTACAGACCGCTGGTGGACCTGTTGACAATGGAGGAAAGACATGTGATCATCACCTACAGGCTTGATCGTGCCACAATCCTGGAACTGTATGCCCAGTTGGAGCCAGACCTGATGTCAGCTATCCGCCATCCCACAGGAATCCCCCCTCTAGTGCAGGTGCTGTCAGTACTCCATTTCCTTGCAAGTGGGTCATTTCAAACAACAGTGGCCATAGCATCAGGGATGTCCCAGCCTATGTTTTCCAACATGTTGTCCAGAGTGTTGTCTGCCCTGCTGAAACACATGCAGAGCTACATCGTTTTCCCTCAGGTGGAGGATTTGCCTAGAGTGAAAGGTGATTTCTATGCCCTGGGGCATATCCCCAACATCATAGGTGCCATTGATTGGACACATGTGGCTTCGGTACCCCCGCAGGAGTGAACAGGTGTACAGAAACTGGAAGAGTTATCATTCGATGAATGTGCAGATGGTGTGTTTGGCCGACCAGTAAATCTCCCATTGTAATGCCAAATTCCCTGGGTCAGTGCATGACGCTTACATCCTGCGGAATAGCAGCATCCCTTATGTGATGGGGCAACTCCAGAGGCACCGTGTGTGGCTATTAGGTGAGCACCTGGAAGCAAGTCAGTGGGAATGGTTGTCTGGGTCTGGGGATATCCCTACAGGTTAGTGTGTGTCTATCAGTTGTCCCTCGCCATTTGCAGGTGACTCTGGTTATCCCAACCTGTCATGGCTAATGACCCCAGTGAGGAATCCCAGGACAAGGGCAGAGGAACGCTACAATGAGGCCCATGGGCGAACTCAGAGGATTATAGAGCGGACCTTCGGCCTCCTGAAGGCCAGGTTCAGGTGCCTCCATATGACAGATGGATCCCTATTCTACTCACCAAAGAAGGTGTGCCAGATCATCGTGGCCTGCTGTATGCTTCACAACTTAGCTTTGCGACGACAGGTGCCTTTTCTGCAGGAGGATGGTCCAGATGGAGGTGTTGTGGCAGCTGTGGAGCCTGTGGGCAGTGAAGACGAGGAAGCAGAAGAAGAGGACATCGACAACAGGAACTCGGTGATCCTGCAATACTTCCAGTGAGACACAGGTAAGAATACAAACCTGCATACTACATGTACTTTAACACTACCATCTCTCTACTGTCTGTCGTTTTTCACCCAGTGTATGGTCACTGAGTTGTCACTTTCCCTTACAATTTCACAGATGTGGCTCCCACTGTGTAACATCTGCTTTGTTTCCTCATGGACTAGAGCTGTGTGACATAGTTATGTTGACATTACAATTGAAAGAGCATTTTGACACTGTAATTGCTAATACACTATTTCAAAATCACAGACAGAGTCCAGATTGTTTTGTGCTTTAAGCGTGTTTATTTAAGTGCTCAATATTGGAGGGTGCTGTAAAATGGTGAGGGGCGATGGTGGAGGAATGTCCATGGCAGAGTCCAGTCTATTAGTCTCACAAGTGCATTGCTCAAATGGGCATAGGAAGTGGAGCCGGGGCAGTTTGAGGATGGACAGGGTGACAAGGTGGGACAGAAGGATGACAATCAGGGTGGTCTCATTTCTTGGTGGGGGTCTTGGCATCGTTCTCTGTCTTTGTCCTGGATCTCAGGGACAGTTTGCCGGGTGTTTCTCCCTCAGCAGGGGTTGGGGTGCTGGTGTGGTGGTCCTGTGGCGGTGCCTCCTGTCCACTTGCGCCGGCGGAGGTGGTGGGCAGTTCATCATCCAGGCTAGTGTCAGGGGCCCCTTGTTGTGCCACAGTGTCCCTCCTGGTGTTGAGGACTTCCTTTGGCACCCCTATGATGGTGCCCAGGGTGGAATTGATGGATCTGAGTTCCTCCCTGAAGCCCAAATACTGTTCCTCCTGCAGCCGCTGGGTCTCCTGAAACTTGGCGAGTACCGTTGCCATCGTCTCCTGGGAATGATGGTACGCTCCCATGATGTTGGAGAGGGCCTCGTGGAGAGTGGGTTCCCTGGGCCTGTCCTCCCCCTGTCGCTCAGCAGCCCTCCCAGTTCCCCTGTGTTCCTGGGCCTCTGTCCCCTGGACCATGTGCCCACTGCCCAAAGGTCCCTGTTGTTGTTGGGGTGGTGGGTTAGCCTGGGTTCCCTGTAGTGGTGGAAACACTGCTTATTGACGTGTCCTGGGGACAAAGGTATGGGCCCCCTGGGTGGGTGCTGTGCTGGTGTTTCCAGAGGGGGGAAGCTCTGTAGTGGCCTGTGCCAGTGTGAGGGGAACTGACTGTCCCGAGGTCCCAGATGGGCCGGGCTGGTCATCTAGATCCAGTTGGACAGAGCTGCTGTCATCACTGTGGGCCTCTTCTGTTGGTGGTGTGGACCGTCCTGTCCGGTGACGTTGGGTAGGGGCCCTGCAGGGGTATAAAAGGATGTTTATTGCATCTGTGTGTGCCATGGCGTGCAATGGGTGGGTGACCGTGTACCCCAGTGCTTGCATTCCTGTGTGGGACCTTGTGTGATGGTGGTTTAGGGGGGTGTATGGGTATGTGCAGTGGCCATGCTTTGGTGATGGGTGTCCATGCTTTGTTGTTGCACGCAGGGCTTGGTGTTGGGATGTGTGGTTTGTGATAGTGTGACATTTGTGAGGAGTTGGAGTGATGGGGGTGAGGGCGAGGGTGGGGGTATGTGATGGCATGCAGGTAGGGTGGGGGATATAGTAGTAACGCATTGCCTTACCAGAGTCCATTCCTCCATCTACTCCTGCGAGGCCCTTAGGATGCAGAATCGCCAAGACTTGCTCCTCCCATGTTGTTAGTTGTGGGGGAGGAGGTGGAGGTCCGCCTCCAGTCCTCTGAACCGCAAGGTGGTGTCTTGAAACCACGGAACACACCTTCCCCCGTAGGTCGTTCCTCCTCTTCCTGATGTCATCCCTATTTCTTGGGTGCTGTCCCACTGCATTAACCCTGTCCACTATTCTTCACCATAGCTCCATCTTCCTAGCTATGGAGGTGTGCTGCACCTGTGATCCGAATAGCTGTGGCTCTACCTGGATGATTTCCTCCACCATGACCCTGAGCTCCTCCTCAGAGAACCTGGGGTGTCTTTGCTGTGCCATGGGGTGGTGTGGGTGATGTGTGGGGTGGTGTGTGTAGTGATAAGTGGGATGATATTTAGTGGTGTGTTGTGTGAGGTGCGTGGAAGTTATGTGGGTAATGGTATTGTGTGCCTGTGGATGCTTGGTAGTAGTTTGTAGTGTCTCTCTCTGGCCTTCTTTCGGTATTTTGGTCGTAGGGGCTTGTGGGTGACGTGGGTGTGAGTTTTATATTGTAATGGGTGTGTGGGAGTGGTGTGTGTATGTGTATCAGGTGTGTGTATTTCGAATTGTCCAATGTGGCAGTGTTTTATCAATGTGTGTGTATTTTGAGCGCGTGGATTCGTGGATCGTGATAGTGTGGGCGTATTTCTGTTGGCGTGACGGTGGAGGTTTTGTTTTCGCCAGTTTATCACTGACCTTTTGTGTGGCGGACTTGTGTGGGTGTCTCGATTTTGGCGGATTCCGAGCAGTGGGTCGTAATAGCTGTGGCGGAATTCCGCAGCCGCAGCGGTGTGTTGGCGGTCTTCTGCACAGTGGTAAGCGGCTTTTACCCCCAATGTTGTAATGAGGTCCTATATGTTGCGTGCTGCTCATGGTAGCCCTGCCTTGAGCAAATACTTCTCTGACCCTTACACAGTTCCCCTTACAATGATATGAATGGCTTGTGGTTTTTAGGATCCTTGCACTAAGGCCAGATACACCCTTTTGTTCCACTCTGTACGTGCTAAGTGAAGATCTTGAAAGTGACAGTTGGTGCAGCTCCAAAAAACTAATTCTAATGTGGCTTTGTGCCTCTTGTGTGTTTCAGCACAGCTACCTTAACATTGTAGCATGTGTCTAAGTTTCCTAAGTAATAAGTGTTCGTTTGTCCTAAATATGACCTGCCTTTTCTATTGAACACACAGTCTGTCTTTTTTTAACATGTCATGTATTAAGCCTTTCACTACTTACATTGGTTTACAACTATCTCTAGCCTAAAATCTTTGTATTGGGATTTGGGGATTTATGTTTGTTTGTATGTGATGTATTCCTGTTCTTCCTACATCAAAAGGTTCCAGGGTAATGGCTAAATTACAGAGATCAATCAAGGTAATTGATTCAGCCAGAGCATCCTGCAGTTAAGGATAACCCCCCTTAAAACACGCACTAACGTCGGCATCCGGCAGCAGAAAGAGGCAACCAAACGACCTCACTGCTGGGCTAGTTACTTGTGCACTGTCTAGGCAGAAACTCCGAGGTGTGCCATACATCATTTGGACAACAGCCATTACAGCAGTAAAACACCCCAGGTGACACACTCAGCAATGGGGCTTTCTGGTGCTTGGAGTCACAGAAAACATTTGCCTGGTGCTGGGGCAAGGCTTGAGCTCCCCCTAGAGGAAATACAAAAACGGGTCGTGGAGCTGGGTGTGAAATTCACACCATATGATGAGGAAGGAAGGCCTGACGAAAGAGGCGGGGTCAGCGCGGCATCTTCCGGATACGGAAAGATCAAATCAAATCAAATCATTAACATTTATAAAGCGCGCTACTCACCCGTGCGGGTCTCAAGGCGCTAGGGGAAAAAGGGGGGGGTTATCGCTGTTCGAACAGCCAGGTCTTTAGGAGTCTCCGGAAAGCGGAGTGGTCCTGGGTGGTCCTGAGGCTGGTGGGGAGGGAGTTCCAGGTCTTGGCCGCCAGGAAGGAGAAAGATCTCCCACCCGCCGTGGAGCGGCGGATGCGAGGTACAGCAGCGAGTGCGAAGCCAGAGGAGCGGAGGAGGCGGGTGGGGACGTAGAAGCTGAGGCGTCTGTTGAGGTATTCCGGTCCCTTGTCGTAGAGGGCTTTGTGTGCGTGGGTGAGAAGTCGGAAGGTGATCCTTTTGCTGACATGGAGCCAATGCAGGTGTCTCAAGTGTGCGGAGATGTGGCTGCTGCGGGGTATGTCGAGGATGAGGCGGGCCGAGGCGTTTTGAATGCGTTGCAGGCGATTTTGGAGTTTGGCTGTGGTCCCGGCGTAGAGGGTGTTGCCGTAGTCCAGGCGGCTTGTGACGAGGGCGTGGGTCATGGTTTTTCTGGTGTCGGCGGGGATCCAGCGGAAGATCTTGCGGAGCATGCGGAGGGTGAGGAAGCAGGCGGAGGACATGGCGTTGACTTGCTTGGTCATGGTGAGAAGAGGGTCCAAGATGAAGCCGAGGTTGCGGGCGTGGTCTGTGGGGGTCGGTGCGGTGCCGAGGGCCGTGGGCCACCAGGAGTCGTCCCAGGCGGACGGGGTGTTGCCGAGGATGAGGACTTCCGTTTTTTCAGAGTTCAGCGTTAGGCGGCTGAGCCTCATCCAATCTGCGACGTCCTTCATACCCTCTTGTAGGTTGGTCTTGGCACTGGCGGGGTCCTTGGTGAGGGAGAGTATAAGTTGGGTGTCGTCGGCGTAGGAGGTGATGATGATGTCGTGCTTGCGTACGATGTTGGCGAGGGGGCTCATGTAGACATTGAAGAGTGTTGGGCTGAGTGATGAGCCTTGGGGTACGCCGCAGATGATCTCGGTGGGTTCTGAGCGAAACGGAGGGAGGTAAACTCTTTGGGAACGGTTTGAGAGGAAGGAGGCGATCCAGTCCAGGGCCTGGCCTTGGATCCCGGTGGAGCGGAGGCGGGTGATTAGGGTGCGGTGACAGATGGTGTCAAAGGTAGCCGAGAGGTCGAGCAGAATGAGGGCGACTGTTTCACCGTTGTCCATCAGGGTTCTGATGTCGTCAGTGACTGAGATGAGGGCGATTTCAGTGCTGTGGTTGGTTCGGAATCCGGTTTGTGAGGGGTCGAGCAGGTTGTTGTCTTCCAGGAAGGTGGTCAGCTGTTTGTTGACGGTCTTCTCTATTACTTTGGCTGGGAAAGGCAGAAGAGAGATGGGGCGGAAGTTTTTTAGGTCGCTCGGGTCAGCCGTAGGTTTCTTTAGTAGGGCGTTGACTTCGGCGTGTTTCCAGCATTCGGGGAAGGTAGCAGAAGAAAAAGAAGAGTTGATGACGGTCTGGAGGTGCGGGGCGATGATGTCGTCGGCTTTGTTAAAGATGAAGTGCGGGCAGGGGTCCGAAGGGGCGCCGGAGTGGATAGAGTTCATGATGGATTTGGTTTCTTCTGTGTTGATGTGGGACCAGTTGTTGAGGGTGATGGCCGTGGATGCCGGTTCGGTGGTGTATGGTTGGGTCTGGTGTCCGAAGCTGTCGTGGAGGTCGCTAATCTTGCGATGGAAGAAAGTGGTGAGGGATTCGCACAGATCCTGTGAGGGCGTGACGGCGTTGGCGTTGGCGCTGTGGTTGGAGAACTCCTTGACGATGCTGAAGAGTTCTCTCCTGTTGTGTCTGTTTTTGTCCAGTCTGTCGGTGAAAAAGTTCCTTTTGGCAGCGCGGATCAGGTGGTGGTGTTCGCGGGTAGCGTTCTTGAGGGCGGTCATGTTGTCAGCGGTGCGGTCCTTGCGCCAGGCTTTCTCAAGGGCGCGACAAGTTTTCTTTGATTCTTTGAGGGTGTCAGAGAACCAGAGAGGTTTTTTGGTGTTGGTCTGTCGATGCGTGCGTTTGAGGGGAGCAAGGATGTCTGCGCAGTTGGAGATCCAGTTTGTGAGGTTGAGGGCTGCGTCGTTGGGGTCGGTGGTGAGGGTGGGTTGGTTGGCGGCGAGTGCGGAGAAGAGTTGCTCTTCGGGGATCTTGTTCCACTGTCGACGAGGGATGGGTTGGGTGCGGAGGTGGCGGGTCTCGCGTCGGAATGTGAAGTGGACGCAGCTGTGGTCGGTCCAGTGTAGGGCGGAGGCGTGGCTGAAGAAGACGTGTTTGCTGGCGGAGAAGATGGGGTCAAGCGTGTGTCCGGCAATGTGGGTGGCGGTGTTCACCAGTTGTTTGAGGCCGAGGTTGGCGAGGTTGTCGAGCAGGGTGGTGGTGTTGGGGTCGTTGTTTTGTTCCAGATGGAAGTTGAGGTCACCTAGGAGGATGTAGTCCGGCGAGGCGAGGGCGTGCGGGGAGATGAAGTCGGCGATGGCGTCGCTGAAAGGGGCGCGTTGGCCGGGAGGACGGTAGACGAGGGATCCTCTGAGGGTGGTCCTCGGATCGGTGCGAATCTGAAAATGCAGGTGTTCAGCAGCGAGAGGGGTGTCTTCGGTGGAGGTGGTGACGCTGATGGAGCCTTTGAAGACGATGGCGATACCTCCTCCTACCTGGTTGGTGCGGTCTTTTCTGGAGATCTTGTAGCCTTCGGGGATGGCAGTGGCGATGTCAGGGGCCGAGGAGGCGTTCATCCAGGTCTCCGTGATGAAGGCGACGTCCGGTGCTATGGAGTCCAGGAGGTCCCAGAGTTCAATGGCGTGTTTGTGGATGGAGCGAGCGTTGACTAAGATGCACTTGAGGTGGTTGATGGCGCGTGGGCTTGTGGTCGTGGTTGTTGCGTGGTGGAAGGTGCGTTTGCAGGAGTTGCAGGCGAAAGGTCCATGGGTGCGTTTGGGGTGAGCTTGGAAGCAGGTGTTGGAGCGTCCTGGGTTGAGGGCGTGGAGGGTGGTGGGGTCGTAGCGGGTCAGCGGGGCTTGGGAGAGCTGGGGACCAGGGGTCGTGGCGCTGGGCGCGGGCCAGGCGCAGACGGGTTTGCCTCTGGCGCGCCTCCGGCGCGCCAGTGGCGCGCCCGCTGCGCGGGGGGGAGGGGTCAGGTGGGGGCGAATGGGAGCTGGGGGGCGGGGGCGTGCAGGAGGTCGCGGCGGGAAAGCGCGAGGGAGGGGGGGACAGGTAGAGTGAGAAGAGCTGGGGGAGGGGGGTTTAAGGGTGGAGGGGGGTGAGTGTTAGGAGGTTTAGGAGATAAGGGACAAAGATAGGAGTAGGGTTGAGAAGATAGGGGAGGGGGGGTTGTAGAGGTGGGTGAGGGTGAGAGGTAGAGTGAGAGGATAGGAAGATAGGTAATAGAGGGGGTGAGGGAGGGGGGAGAGATAGAGAAATAGATAGAGAAAATAGATAGGGAAATCGATAGATAGGGAAATAGATAGAGAGATAGGAAGATAGGAGGAGGTGGAGAGTGAGGGAGTTAGATAGTGGGATTGAGAGATAGAGAGATAGGTAGATAGGAGGAGTGAGGGAGGTAGATAGTGAATGGGTTAGATAGGAGAGATAGAGAGGGGGATGCGAGTGGGGGAGGGGGATGAGGCAGGAGCAGGAGGGCAGGCGCGGGGAGAAGAGGACGGAGGAGGCAGAAGAGCCGAAGACAAGAAGAACAGAAGACAAGAAGAACAGAAGAACAGAAGACCGGAAGGAGAGAAGAAAGGAAGATCAGAAGACCGGAAGGAGAGAAGAAAGGAAGACCGAAAGAACAGAGAAGAACATAGAAGAACACAGAAGAACACAGAAGAACACAGAAGAAGATACAGAAAAACAAAGAACAGAGGGCAGAAGACCACAGAAGAAGATGAGGAAGAAGAGAAGAAGAGTGAAGACGGGGGAAAGAAGAGTACAGAAGAAGATTACAGACGAGGAGCGAGGAGGAAGAACAGAAGAACAGAGAAGAAGAAAAGAAGAAAAGAAGCAGGAGCAGGAGAGAGGGTGAGTAGCGCGGGGCAGAGCGAGGGGCTGGGAGGGTGGGGGTACATACTGTGAGGTGGGTCTCAGGAACTCAGGAACCTGGAGGAGCTGCAGCGGCAGGGGGAGCGACCTACCCTTGGGTCAAGGGTCGCTACCACTGTCGCGCAGCGGCCGCCATATGAGGTAGGAGGCTGGCCTGATCTTGGCCTGGTCTTGACCAGAAATGCGCGCCTCCTCTATCTTGAGGCACTGTGGATGCTGTACTCTGCCCCCTCGCCCTTCCTTCGTGCATCCTGCGTCCCGCGTTGTCAGTTGGGCAAATGTAGCTCTTTGGAGGCACCAAGACAGAAGAAAGAGTCCCGCCTTCATTGACCTAAGGCACTGTGGATCCAGCAGTCCGCCCCGCTGCCTCCGTTCAACGTCTTCTGCAGTTTTAGCTCATTGTGTCTGCGTCAAATGCGTTTAAAAACCTTTGCTTTTGGGGGTGGTGAGAGATTGTTTTTATTTTCCTCGGAGAACTCTGTTCGAATTTTCAGAGACGATTCGATTTCCTCGTTGCTCTCTGTTTATTTAGGAGTTGACTGTCCTTTTCTACTGGCAATACTATTGGTTTGTTTATGAGTTTGACAGTTCAATTTAAGGGCCTTTCCCTTTTCTTTTACGAATGCTAATTATTCTTGGCCTTTATGAATTTCTTTGTATTTTCGAGTTCGAGATTTTATAATAAAACCTTTTAACCTTTTTACCTCATTGTGTGGCCCCAGTGGGGTTCAGGCTCCCACAAATACACCTTCATTGATAATGTTGTCCAATCTCCCTGTCATAGACCTACTTCATTGCCTATGGGGAAATGAAATGTGATTCCTTCTGATATAATAAAATTGCTCTTTTGATGTACTCAATGTCCCTTTCTTCTATTTTGTTCTGTTTTCACACAAGATCATATTAATTTTGAGTGACATCAGACTTCTGGTGATAATCTTAGAAATATGTCAAAAGATCCTTGGTGAAACTGGGTTGGATAGTCAGCTCCTAACTAAACACACAGGCCCAGATTTATCATACTTTCACGCAACGCAGCAAGCCACCTTGCTGTGCTGCACTGTGTGAAACGAAAAGTGTAGGAATGCACCGCATTTAATATTATAAAGCACATTTATGTTCTTTCCTTGTGCTGGGACACTTCTTCATTGTCCAGGGCCAATTTAGGCACCCTTACATCCTGATGCAAGGGTACCTGTATTGCAGACAAGATTGTTTTGTGCAGGAAGGGACACCTTTATGGACAAAAACAATACTCAAAGGCATTTTCCAGTTACTATGTATGCTGCAAGATGCAGCACATATAGAAAGAGGATAAAACAAGGAGAAGTAAAGATATTTTTCCTCGTTACGCCTCCTCTGGGTAGGTGTAGCAGTTTGACACACTCCCAGGCCTACTATTAATGGCAAATCTGGAAATGTGCCAAAATCTATTTGTGGATGCATAGAAACACCCACACTCCACCCATGGAACGCAAGGAAGGGGTTTGCGCTGCCTTGCATTTCTCTAGATTTATCAGGCTATATAGGGCCACTCAAGATGGCCTTGCATTGCTTGATAAATCAGATGTTAGTGTTGTGTCACCCTTGTGCCCCCTTGTGTGGCACAAGGGTGATGCAACACTATGATAAATCTAGCCCACAATGTGTAAGAAATGACCATAGATCTCCAATGCTCAGAATAACAATAGCATTCTCACCAATAGATGCTATAATCCTGGATAACAGTAATAATAATTAACAAATACAAGAAACAGAATAAAACTTCCTGAATGGAACGATTTACATGCAAGATACCTTGTTTTTTGTTTACCTTCACATTTTTATTTAAGGTTTTAAATGAAGCAACTTTCAACTTCTAATGCACCACCAAGCCCTGGAACATCCGTTACATGGTACAGTAAAAGTACATGCTATGATATATCCAAAAGCACTCTAACCCATGCCATTGTCTTCCATGTGTGCACCAATTCTGGTCAAAGAACACATTCAATGGTCCAGACGTGGTGGTGGGTGTAGCCTGTAGAAGTAGTCCACACAAGGACATATAGAGCAACGTGACACACTGATGTGCTTAGTGGTGTGCAAGCTCAAACCAATAGACAATGCGTATCACAGGGTAACAGATCAATCGGACAATGTTGGCACCGTGGCCTTCCCTCTGCCACCCATCCCCTGGGCTCTCTCAACATGCTAGGTCAGATACATGGTAAAGGGTCCCAAAATAGCTCTTGGGTGGATTTGAACAACATTGATGACCACTGTTCACCCAGCTGTTCCTCACAGTATTGAACGTCTACATAGGGTGACATAAGGTGAAAGACTCCAGCCCCAATGCATTGCCACCCTGCCGTTAGCTAGCAATAGCATCATAGCGGCGAGCTTACATATTCCTGCTGGGACATCTTTACTATATCCCAACAGCCTAACAAGAGGGCAGCGCTGAGTGCAATTATACTTTATCTTATCAATGCAATTATAGACTAGCATCCATAAGTCAGCAAGAGTGCGGGACCTGTCCAGGATAATTGCAAAAATCCTGTGACAACCCAAGTCTATGAGCATCTCTGGAGAACGAAACATTTTATGAAGATATTTTGTATGCATCAGACCCAGCCTATAGTTAGTGACAAGGTTCCACTCTGCTCATTGCAGAACCCACATTGTTCATCTAATAGTTCACTGTCAAACACCATCTGCCATGCAAACCTAGCTCTGGGGCTAGCCCCTGGAATCCTGTCTTGCATTGTGAAATACAAACGAAATAGCAGTCTTCTAGGAATGTCAGAAGAGGGGACAATGACCAAAGCACGCAGCTGTGGAGGTGGCTTTATAAATGTATTGCGCAGCTCCCAACACGTGACAGCAGTAAAGAACCATGTAGTGAAGTTACGGTGTTCCCTCACTGCTTGCAGTGTAAAAAAGTAATTGTCAGAATAGAGATCTCCCATTACCAACATGCCCAAGCATCTCAGTCGTTGGCACACCCATGTGTCGTTTGTGAGTGGCAGCATTGGGTTCTGAGTCAGTGGCAGTCTGTAAGCAGTACAAGCAACTCAGCCATGCCTGGTGGCACAGCTGATCTTAAGCCCATGCTCTGCAGCTAACAATGTCGATCTGAGAGCAGAGCACAGAGTTTAGTGGGTACGGTCTAGCGTTATATGTCTTGATTGTGATGTGTGGTTGGAATTGCGTTGGGTAAACTCAGTGGTATGCATACTATGGGGCATATTTGCAAGCCCCTTGCACCACCTTGCCTCGCCCTAGCGTAATATTTTTATGCTAGGGTGGCCTTTTCTTCGTGCCAGATTTACAAAGTGGCGTAATGCGTGCATTGTGCCACTTTGCAACCCCTTGTGCCACATTATGCCTGTGTCAGGCATAATGTATGCAAGGGGGGCAGTCCGACGCAAGGAGGGCCAAAAAAAAGGAGCAGTGAAATGTACAATATTTCACTGCTCCATTTTTAAAGTAATATTTAATGCTTGTTCAAGGCAGGCATTAAAATGACTCACCCATACTAACCCATGGGCCTCCCTGTGCTTTTCTGCACTACCATCAACATTTTTTGTGGTACTGCAGCCAAGCGCCACAATAGCATGAAAAATGTTGACGCTATTGTGCTAACGACCGCCATGATGTGCCATATTATAAATACGGCGCAACCAAGGTGCCATTAGGTGGCAGTAGGCGGACGTAAGAAAAGTGGTGCATTGGGAACGATGCGCCGCTTTCTTGTAAATCTGCAACTATGCACTTTTATGCACAGTAAAAGTAAAGGTAGAAGTCGGGTGCACATAAGCTTCCTTGTTCAAATGGTTGTGTGTGCACCTCTCAGGTCATCCTTACCAATAGATGCTATTATCCTGGATTACAACAATAATAATCAACAACTGCAACAAACAGAATGCAACTTCCTGAATGGAGACGATTGACATGCAAGATACATTTTTTTTATTTATGTTTTCTTTCACATTTTCTAATTAAGCATATAAATGAATCAACTCTCAACATCTAATGCTCCACCAAGCCTTGGAGCGGCAGTTACATAGTACAGTAAAAGTACATGCCATGGTAGATCCAAAAGCACTCTACCCCATGCCATTATCTTCCATTTGTGCACCAATTCTGGTCAAACAACACATTCAGTTTTACAGTCGTGGGTGTAGCCTGTGGGAGTAGTCCGCATAAGGATCTCGGCTGCTTTCCTGCCCAGCTAGGCCCACTAAAAGGGATCTGATTCTGTCAAAGAAAGCCCTCATCAGAGGGATCAGGATGTATACAAAAAGGTACAACAACTTTGGTAACACCACCATTTTTGCGAATGCTATTCTGCTGGCAATGGACAGTGGCAATCTAGTTCAGTTCGGTGCCAGCTCCTCCAGCCTGCCATAATTTCGTTGCCACACTACCTCAAGGTCTCTGCTGACATGTATCCTCGGGTACTTGATATGAGTGTCTGCCCAACTCAGAAGGAACTCAACATAAACTCCAAATGTGCTAGGAGTCAAGGGGAAGAACACCGAATTAGAACAATTAATGGTGATGACTGCCACCCTGCCAAATCTTATCAATTCCCGAATGACCGGTGAGATATTTGTTTCCAGCATGTTGTCAGTGTAAATGGAGCATACATGGAGACAATCAGTCTCCTAGAAGTATAGTTTAGTATGGTGTTAAGTAGTGGAACCGCAATCGGTTCCATTACTATTGCAAACAGGATAGGTGAAATTTCCACATCCAATAGGAATTGGCGGTAACACAATGCCATTTATGTGGACACAGGCTGTAAGCTGCACATATAGTAGTTTGATCCACTGAAAAAACATTCCGCTGAGACCAAGGTGTTCCAAAAGAAGGAACAAGTACGGCTATTCTTGCGGAACAAAGGCCTTTGCGGCATCCAGCAGGACAGCCGTCTCCTCTAGTTGTAATTCCAGTGTGTGAAGGAGTGCAAACAAATTGCTCAAATTATGTGCAGCTAGGATCTTATTGTCAATAATGATCATAGAGAGTGTCAGTTCTTAATTTAAGCCGGTGGTTGCTGGTGGGGGGGCACCTGCAGTTATTTCTCTAGCATTTCTGTTTTTATTTCATCACCGGGTCTGTCAGAGTATTGGGTGATGCCACCAAGATATGATCTCCCCTCCATGCCAGTCTGAGTAAGCTCCGACAGCACTGGTGCATAATGTGAATGCATGTCAAGTTGCTGATGGTCTGACATAATAGTCAGCAACTGCTGAGCCACTAGAAGAAGGAGGATTCACAATTTGTGGGTCCAAGATCACACTGAAGTTGCCACCTTAAACACAGCAACTCTCCCCAGATGAGGGAAGACCACTTTTAAATAACTGGGGGTGTGAATCTACCACACTGCCACTACCACACTGCTGCCAACATCATCAACTGTAATGTCGCCGTGCGACCCGCTCCCATCAATTTCTGGTCTGGTTTTGGCTCTCTCTACCCCTGGCAACAGCTGGTCGGATTGCCTTAACAAAAATGGTGATGCTCCCCTGCTACCATACTTTTATACCACTTCCATACACTTTACTTAAGTTGCACTTTAAAGCCACAGATGGCTTTCTCCAGGAGCTGATCTGGAATGGAGGACGACCAAGAGTGGCCCTATCCACCCTGAAACAGCAACCGGGCAAGTGAGGATGTGGAGAACCCAATTTTGAGCTCTTTTGTTTAACAGTGCAAACTGAGTGGCTATCACAGTAGCTGGCACGATTGAACTTGGGGGAGTTAGGCAATGGCAAGATGTCAAGTAAGATTGACCTATTAGCCTGCTGGGTTCTCCAACCCTCTACAGCAGTGGTTCCTAACCTCTTGACTTCTGTGGACCCCTGCTTTATCATTACTGGAACCTGGAGACCTCAATGAATCATTATTGGAATCTGGGAACCCCCCACTAAATCATTACTGAAAGCTGGGGACCCAATCTGTTAAGATTATTTAATTTTTTAATGAGTCGTGTGTAGGAAAGTGCCATCTTGTCTGGCATGTTACCCCCATTTTTACATTTATGTCAGTTTGTTTTTGCCTGTCTCACTGGGATCCTGCTAGTCAGGACCCCAGTGCTCATAGTTTGTGGCCTGAATGTGTGTACTTGTGTAGTGACTAACTGTGTCACTAAGGCTCTGCTAACCAGAACTACAGTGCTTATGCTCTCTCTGCCTTTAAAATTGTCACTATAAGCTAGTGACAATTTTTCACCAATTCTAATTGCCACACTGGAACACCCTTATAATTCCCTAGTATATGGTACATAGGTACCCAGGATATTGGGGTTCCAGGACATCCCTATGGGCTGCAGCATTTCTTTTGCCACCCGTAGAGAGCTCAGACAAATCTTACATAGGACTGCCACTGCAGCCTGAGTGAAATAACGCACACGTTATTTCACAGCCATTTTACATTGCACGCAAGTAACTTATAAGTCACCTATATGTCTAAGCATCACTTAGTAAAGGTTAGGTGCAAAGTTACTAAGTGTGAAGGCACCCTGGCACTAGCCAAAGTGCCCCCACATAGTTCAGGGCAATTTACCCGGACTTTGTGAGTGCGGGGACACCATTACATGCATGCACTACATATAGGTCAATACCTCTATGTAGCTTCACAATGGTAACTCCGAATATGGCCATGTAACATGTCTAAGATCATGGAATTGTCCCCCCATGCCAAATCTGGTATTGGGGTGCCAATCCCATGCATCCCCAGGGCTCCACTATGGACCCCGGGTACTGCCAAACCATCACTCTGGGGGTTTCTCTGCAGCTACCGCTGCTGCCAACCCACAGACAGGGTTCTGCCCTCCTGGGGTCTGGGCAGCCCAGTCCCAGGAAGGCAGAACAAAGAATTTCCTCAGAGAGAGGGTGTTACACCCTCTCCCTTTGGAAATAGGTGTTAAGGGCTGGGTAGGAGTAGCCTCCCCCAGCCTCTGGAAATGCTTTGAAGGACACAGATGGTGCCCTCCTTGCATAAGCCAGTCTACACCGGTTCAGGGAACCCCCAGTCCGTGTTCTGGCGCGCAACTGGACAAAGGAAAGGGGAGTGACCACTCCCCTGTCCATCACCACCCCGGGGGTGGTGCCCAGAGCTCCTCCAGTGTGTCCCAGACCTCTGCCATCTTGAATCCAGAGGTGTGAGGACACAATGGAGGCCTCTGAGTGGCCAGTGACAGCAGGTGACACCAGAGACCCCTCCTGATAGGTGCTTACCTCACTAGGTGGCCAATCCTCCTCTGAGGGCTAATTAGGGTCTCTCCAGTGGGCTTTTCCTCAGATAACGACTTGCAAGAATTCACCAGAGTTCCTCTGCATCTCCTTCTTTGACTTCTGCCAAGGATCGACCGCTGACTGTTCCAGGACACCTGCAAAACCGCAACAAAGTAGCAAGAAGACTTCCAGCAACGTTGTTGTGCCTTATCCTGCCGGCTTTCTCGACTGTTTCCTGGTGGTGCATGCTTTGGGGGCTGCCTGCTTTCATCCTGCACTGGAAGCCACGAAGAAATCTCCAGTGGGTCGACGGAATCTTCCCCCTGCTCCAGCAGGCACCAAACTTCAGCATCACTGGTACTCTGGGACCCCTCTCATCCTGACAAGTGTGGCCCCTGGAACACAGGTGGTGGACCCAAGTGACCCAGACAGTCCAGTGGCCCAACTGTCCACATTTGGAGGAGTTAATCCTGTGCACTGCGTGAACTGCATCTGCTAGTGCTTCTGTGCACTTTTGCAAGGAATCTTTCGTGCACAGCCTATCCCAGGTCCCCAGCACTCTGTCCTGCATTGCTCAACATGCTGAGTTGACCTCTGGCTTCGTGGGACCTTCTTTTGTAGTGTTGAGATGACCACCATGCTCAGTTTTCTTGAACCCATGTTCAAGTACTTCTGCAGGTGCTGCCTTCTTGTGTCTGAGCTCTCTGCATTGCTGAGGGTCCCCTCTGTCTCCTCTTCCAAGTGGCAACCTCCTGGTTCTTCCTGGGCCCAGGCAGCACCCTTTTTCTTCAACCGCAACCTTTGCAGCTAACAAGGCTTGTTTTGCAGTCTTTCTCCAAAAAAACAACTCTGCATCCTCCAGCACTCCGTGGGACATCTTCTACACAAAGGAGAAGTAACTAACACCTTTTGTTGTTGCAGAATCTTCAGTTTCTTCCATTCAGAGGCAGCCATTTTGCACCTTCATATGGGGTTTAGTGGGCTCCTGCCCTGCGGACACTTTCACAACTCTTGGACTTGGTCCCCTTCCTTTGCAGGTCCTCAGGTCCAGGAATCTGTCTTCAGTGGTTTGCAGTCTGTTGTGGTCTTTGCAGAATTCTCTATCACAAGTTTAGTGTGTTTCTGGGGAAGTAGTATCACTTTACTCCTACTTTTCAGGGTCTTGGGGGGGTCTTGGGGTGGACACCCTTAGTGTTTTCGTACACTCCCAGCGACCCTCTACACACTACACTAGCCTAGGGGTCCATTTGTGGTTCGCATTCCACTTTCAGAGAATATGGTTTGTGTTGCCCCTAGGCCTATTGCCTCCTATTGTATTCTAGAGTGTTTGCACTATTGTCTAACTGTTTTATGTACCTGATTTTGGTTTGTGTGTATATTTTGTGTATTTTACTTACCTCCTAAGGGAGTATATCCTCTAAGATATTTTTGGCACATTGTCACTAAAATAAAGTACCTTTAGTTTTAGTAACTTTGAGTATTGTGTTTCTTATGATGTAGTACCTATATGATATAAGTGGTATAGTAGGAGCTTTTGCATGTCTCCGAGTTCAGCCTAAGCTGCTCTGCTTTAGCCATCTCTATCAGCCTAACCTGCTAGAACACTACTAATCTACTAATAAGGTTTAACTGGACCTGGCACAAGGTGTAAGTACCATCAGGTACCCACTATAAGCCAGGCCAGCCTCTGACATTTGTGGCCCCCCTGAGGAGGCTTCATGGACTCCCTGTGGTCCCCATACCACAGGCTGGGAACCGCTGCTCTGCAGTACGGAGCACCCCACCTTGGTTACAAAGCAGCACAGCATTGCCACTGGTGAATTCTCCGCCACACTTTAGACCCGAGGTCTCCAAACATTTTAATGCTGCGCCCCCCCTGTTGAAAAATAAAAATCATTGGGCCCCACCTCAGAATTGTTCACAATTACTTTATAAAGATGACAATGTTTAAATATGTCTAGACCTATTTAAACATTGCAGGTAAGTAATGTTACCTTTTTAAAAATGCAATAACATGCTTCTGCTTAAAGCAAAGGCCTGTTATCTTTATAATGCTGCTTTTGGCCAGAGTCTGGTGCCCCCCCTGGGATCACTTGAGGCCCCCCTAGGGGGGCCCGCCCCCCAGTTTGAAGACCTCTGCTTTAGACACTTCAACCTACACATCCAACATCCCTGTCTCACTATACTCGGGCCAACTTTATGGCAGTGTGACTGGTGCGGACGCACTGGGTTCCTACCTCGGGAGTGGGCACTGACCTCGGGGTGGGGAGGAGGCTACTGTGTATAGAAATAACTTACAATTTAAAAACACCTGCTGTAGAGTTCCCTGTGCGTCAACTTTCAGGCAGCAATAAAAATGTCAAGATGATTCTTGTGATTAATGTTGCTGCAAGAGAGAGAGATGGAGTTTTGTCTAGTGGCAGTTTTGATTTGTCATAAAGTAGCGCAGAGGGTTAATATGCCTGCTGCAAAGAACGCGTACCGTCCGGATCACAGATCTGTATTTGTATCTGTGGATAGCTGAGTGTATTACTGCTTTTGTCACAGAGATTCTTTTGTTACTGCAGTTCAAAAGACACAGAATCTAATACAGAACAGTGACTGTTACAAACTGTCATCAAAGAGCTGCATTCAACTGCATAAAATCAGATTTGGATGTAATGTTTTTATTCCACGGTCTTTTATTATCTCTTCCTAATGTTGCTAAAAAGGGGTCCCCTGGATAGATATACATTTTTTAGTAAAGCCAACCTTTACCAGTGCTTTAAAACAAGTTGAATGAATGTGAGAGTGGGCTATTGAGAGATGAGGGGCATTTTTGCCTGGTGGTAGTGAGGGAATCCATGGATGAAGTCAAGGGGGAGGAGCGCCAAAAATGATTGTCGCACTGGTAACATTAACACTGAGCAGATCAACGAAGAATAGATGGGATCAAGCTGACCTCACCTTAGTTAGGAATATTTAAAAACATAATGTATTAATCCCTCTGCATAGTGGAACTGCAAAGACTAAGAATGATAACGGACAAAGAGGTGTCTTCCTTGAAGGCCTTGGTGCTTTCCAATGCCCGATGGTAGAGCAGCTTCAGGCTTCCCTCTTGTGCCGGGACTCCATTGCACAGGAGTCGCCTCGAGACACTTTTGCCGGACTGCCACCTGACTGTGTAGACTGTGCAGGGCCTATCGCAGGTAGAGCAAAGCTGTCGCTGAGGAACAGCCAACAGTATCACATCCAAGTTACTTGTCCAGCCACAAAAGGTGGTTCTCTTAGGCTCTGTGTGCTCTGGCTATCAGGACTCAGGTGCACTGGCCTCTGCACAAAAGTCTTTGGGTGACCAGTCTCTGTCCATGACCTTAGTGCTTCCAGGTGCCTGTCGCGAAACTGCCTCTGACACATCTCTCTGGTTGGAATTTCTCTCTCACTGGAATTCCCTTGAAGCCCTTGCCCCTGGATTGCCACAGGACTGCGTGGGCTGTGCAGACCATTCGGAGGCCATGCTAAATGGGTCACTGCGGAACTCCCAACAGGGCCGCATCCAAGCCTTGTGCAACCCTGAGGGTGGATGGCCCAGTGGTTGGGTATGCTCTCTTTGGCAGGTCTCCAGTTCACAGAGCTCACAGGAGGTTTTTGGGTGGTCAGCCTCCCACCTTGCCAGGAATGCCTTGTCAACCTCTGGTCTTTTCACTGACATCGGCTCCACTCTGGTGGTGCATGCCTCCTTAGGTGGTTTGGGTAATGCACCTAGTAAAGATAACGATCTTAATATCTGATACTTTGATCACCAGGTGGCAACTTCTTTCTTGGAGAAGGGATGACTTGAGGGACTTCATAACCACATGCGGTTCTTGCTTGGCGCATGTAGTTGGCAGCAGGGATGCCATCGATGTCAAGCAGCCAATGACAGGTGGATGGACAGTCGCATTAAGAAGTGTGGGACCTGGACGCGGTTTGCACTTGCTGGCGACTTACAGTTGATCCACCTGCGGAGCTATCTCCAGTGACGTCTGTGCACCCCAGTGACTGGCTTGTGTTGATAGATGTCCTCTCCAATGCTGGCTCAAGTCCTTAGTCCTATCACTCGTCTCCCTTATCTCTTGCGCACCTGTGATATTCCTGATCTTCTGTGTGACAGCCTGTCACACATCTCTCTTCTTTGATCCTTCATGATATGTCGTCGTGCCACCCGGTGGCTCCCTTGTGTTGATAGATGCCCTCTTCAATGCTGGCATGATTCCCCTCTCCTCTCGCTCTTCTCCTTTATCTCTTGCCCACCTGTGGTATTCCTGGTCTTCTGTGTGACAGCCTGTCACACATCTCTCTTCTTCGATCCTTCACAACATGGCGTTGTGCCACAATCCTCTCTCCTCTCCTTTCTATTATTGAGTTGGCGTTGCACCACGGGTCGCATGTTGCATCACATGGCTCTCTTGCTGGTTGTGTGCTGCACCTCAGATGGTGCATTGCCTTCTGTTGCAGTCTCTTGCAGGCTTAGTCCTGTCAAATAGGACTTGATTCTTTCTCCTTGCAGACCTCTGGCAGGCCCTGTCCCATCCTGGATCTTCTTGGTGCACCGCTCCCTGACTAGAGGGTCACCTCTTTCTACCTCCTGTCTTCACTCAAGGGTGAACCTCTTGTGCCTCTAGACTGTGCCGTTGTATCGCTTGCTCTCGCTTCCGTTTGCTTGGCAGGGTTGGTCACTTCTCGTGACAAGCTCACTGATGGACCAAAGGTGGCCATCTGGTGCTCAGGTGTGGCCGGCTGGCGCATCGTCTTCCAATTGGCATTTTGTCTAGTCTTGTGGGACTCTCTCTCAGGCACCTGCAGGTGATGTCCAGTTTGTGGGTGTGGCCATCTGCGCACCTCTGACTTTGCGCTTATAGTGCTTCTTCCTAGGTGCCCTCCACTAGCGCTTGGCGTGCCTGTTCTCCAGGCCTGCGGTGGTGACTGCAAATCTTCTTGCTGGTGGTGGCGGCTGACAGCCACTAGGGGCTTCACACGCAGCGTCCAGTGTTCCTCATGGCCAGTCTCTGCAAGCAGCTGATTGAGGCAGCGCATGGCTCCTCTCATGCTTTCACTGTAAATCCCTGTGTGGAAGAGGGGACTCACGTGAGCCAGTCGTTCATATTAGTGCAGTCCATTTGGCTGCCACTTGGTGGCGCTGCGGTGTTCTTCTGCCTCGCAGTGGCAGTTATTCAATACCTGCAAGCTGTGCGGGGGTAGGAAACACCGAAACGGGTTTGTGCAGACGCCTCTATTATGCTTGGCTGTCGAGTGGTTTTACTAAATATTAATGTGCTATAACCAGTCGGGGCTGCCTTGCACCATTCATTTTCAGTTGTAATGCGTACGGGTGACTGCCAGGTGGCGCAGCAATCACTTCACGAGGTCACGGCAGCCTTCCCAGATGCTGCGGGCCTCGCAGGTACTCAAGGTTTGGGTATTCACTTAGGGCGGGTCTAGCATGGGCCGCCTGCTGCCAATGTGGATGTTTCCCTACTAGGGCCCACTCCACAGGTAAGTGCAGTTCTTTTTTTTCCTATACAGCCGCACAGTAGGGAGGCGGGCAACCTGCACTCTGTGCTGTGGGGGCCAGCCCTCTCGATAGAGAATGTTGTGGGCCGATCCCCATTCCTTTTGCTTGCGGGGGACGTTGTTGCCTGTTGGTCACTTCCCCCGGCAGCACCCTTCTGCCCATTCCGCTGCCTCTCTGCTGGCCGGGGCCCCAGATGTTACTTCGCCGGCAAGGGAGGCCTATATTTTCTCCCTATGTGTAAATGGGGTTGGGGTTGTGTTGGCGGCTTTCATTCTACATGCCAGGGCAGTATGGGGCAACTCCTAGCACAGGCCCTCACATCCCTTGATGAGCGCACCCTCCATCGTGACTCTGTCCCTCGAGCTATTGTGTTCTTCTCCCAGGCGACATATTGGAGACGACCAGTCTCTACCGTCTTCTTTCTGTGGGGGAGATACACAGTCACCTTCCTTTACTTGGTGGCAGTAGACTTTCACCAGGGAGTGCACAGCCTTCTTGGTGCTTGTCCGTGCTTTGATCCTTTCCCCAGTGCAGGCTTACCCAGGGGGTTTCTCTCTCTACCTGTGCAGTTGACATAGCACTCAGTTCTTCACACACCGTTGAGTGATAGTAGCCTTCCAAGTAGGTGCTGCCACGAGCCGTGCTCTTTGCTTCAGCTGGCAGGGTGCTTTATTCTGGCTCATGGCAGGAGGGGGCTGCAGGGGCATGAGCATGCGGGCGACTGCACGGCCTTACTTGTGGACACCAATGTGCGCACTCTATGGCCTTAGTAGCTGTCGTTCTGGCAGCAGGTGCAGTTTGCCTTGGGCACAGGCTACACTCCCCCCCTCGCCAAAACTCAGGGCTGCTGTGCAAACACGAGGGTCCAACCTGCTCGTCACCAGTGTAGAGTTGGGGGCCATAGGCCCTTGTGCTACTTCAAGAAGTCACTTGGACATAGCATGGTGGTTACTGTAACTGGCCTCGGGCACGTGCACCTGGACCCTTTTATTTGCAGGCCCACCTGACTGGTGACACCTATGATGGACGGGTGTATGGTGAGTGTGAAACCAGGCATCGAGGAGTGGCTGGTGGAAGCACGTCCTCTGGAAACATGAGTCCAGTCAGACTCTACACGCACCTGTGTTTCTTCAAATCAGATTTCAGAGCAATTGTCTCACACTGCCCCTGTATTTATCTTCTTGGCTGCCTCCGGTCATTTCTACAACATCTCACACTTGTCTAGGGGGTGGGTTTTCTCAAACTTGGCAGTCAAGTATTGGGGCGACGCAGAGTATCTGATGGTCTGCGGCCAGGCCGTGAAAAGAAAATGGCGAGGCATTGGAAATCAACATAGTGATGAAAGCATTGCCCTGTGGATGAGACTGATGTTATTCTGAATTACTTTAATGGAACTCAGTACAGAGTCCTAGTTTTTTTGTTTTTTAACTTTCAGATTGCTGCTGAGACTTTCTCTTTGACAATCCAGATGTATATTGACTGATGTGCCACGGCAGATATTTGTAAAACTCTGCCAATTTGAACTTTTTCCTTGCATGATTTGGATGAGTGTATCTATCTTCCCATCACTGCTGTTTTTTCGATGTGCATAGCAGCGCGCAAGCTCTGCTCTTCTCGACATGTTGTAGTCTATTCTGTGAGCTTGCACCACGCCCATCTCATGCCCATCACTTTCATTCATTCCTGGGCCTGCCTTTCAAAAATTCCTTGATGTGGTTGGTAAATGCTTTACATTTGGCTGCCTAGAGGCTGGTTTGTTACTGCCTTGCAGACTGACCTTGTTATATGGATTATTGCACGATCACCCACATACATAGGCGTGAGAGAACTACTTTCCTCTTATGTCTCACCCCTTTGCATCACGCGGCCATGGCAGTTTCAAGCCAAACTCCATCAGAGGTATTAAAGCGCTTTGCAGGTGCGCCAGTTACCTAGCGAAGCTCTTAAAGTTTAATTAACTGGGCGTCAGCTCCGGCAGCAATACAACGTGTGTTTTTTTGACTGTCCACGTGTAAGTAAATATTTCGAAACCAACAGATTGCAAATCAAAGGTTAAATTACTTTTTTTGTCAGTTTCTATAAAACCCGAACTCGGTCCAAGGGCAAACGAATAGAGCTTCAGGGCTGACCAATTTATGTGGCTAGAAAAGTCCAGTTTACCACGCCAAAAGTTTTAACTCAAGCAAATGCGAGACCTATTACATTGCAAATGCCTAGGATGGAATTCTGCTGACCCGGGACAGTTGGCAGTATTTTTTGCAACAAAAGAATAATCTATTTGTGAATAATTCTCGCAAGAGAATGAAACCCATACCTGGGTTCAACAACAACTTGTTGTTAAATAGTGCTTAAAAACGTAACTGTGTCATTTGTATGACTGCAAAGAACATGTGTTTTGATTACCTAATTAAATGGTACTGAAATTAACTGCTGCAGATAGAAGTTGGAGTTCGTCTTGCTTGCTTTCAAATTCTTGACCTGCTTGCCACCAGAAGATGTCAGTAGTGGGCTCTAAAGTCACAGGGCTATCTTGCTGGCACGTAGGGAACATTTTCTGACACATATCAGCATGACTTTGATCTATTACCAGGCGCTTAATTAGTTCCTAACATTTTGCAGTCTGAGAAAATGGCACTTCAATGAGATGTGTGTTTTTTACAGTGTAAAGTTACAATATTAAGCCTAGAGATAAAGGTCTGACGCATATGCTGACTGTTACAATATAATCTATGAGAAACTATGCAGTGGTGAAAAACTGACAGATCTATTAGCAAACATTTGCTGCCTGGCTAATGCAGAGTGGAGCGTTATAGAATTAATTTTTCTTTGTGGCAAAATGGATTGGGAAACTAAACTAAAACACGTATTTTAAGGGAGCCGTAGACAATTTAACTAATGCGTTTTAATTTAGAAATGATCAAGTAAAAAGATTTTGACATAGACAGACCCATAGTTTACATTACATAAAGGGGAGGAAGTACATTTCATCCGTTTCTCAGTGTGTAAAAAGTAGCCTTTGTGATACTACCATTTGTTCCATTCCATTTTAAACGTGAAGCAAAAATGGTTCAGAATTTGATCTTTTCAGCACAGTTGCAAAGTCCAGGATAAATTGAGCCAAATGTAATCATTTCTGATGGTTGGCCTGGTCAGAGGGTGAGAACTTCTAGGGCCTTGTCATGATCTCGTTATTTTCCTGTACCGTCACTTTAGGTTTCTGTGCGTTTCTTTGTCCATTTTACAGCGCATACATTAACCCTAAAGTTATCTGAATAAGTGCAGACCATAGAACCCAGGAACACGTACGTCAATTGCCTCTTCCAGTTTCTGAGCTCTACTGTCAGCCGCACATGCTTTAACGGAAAAAAGAGAAACGCACAGATCCCTTCTGCGTTGGTACAATGTAATGAACAGGGGAGGCGATTTATCAAAGTTTCAGGCAGTGCAACGCCACAAGTCACCTTCCTGCTCTGCAGTGCTCTACGTTAAAGGGAGAGGGCCAGAATGAGCCATATTCAACATTATATAGTGCATTCCGCCTTGCGCCAAAGCAGGCACCCTTGCACTGTGGTGCAAGGGTGCCTGCATTGTAGGCAGGATTGTTTTTGTGCAGAAAGGTGCACCTTCCTGCACAAAAACAATCCTCAGAGGCATTTTCCTCTTTCTAAGGGGCATATTTACATGCGCCACCAGAGAGTCACTTTTAATGACGCTTTGGTGGTACTGTGCACCTCACAATATTTACAAGGCAGCACTAAACCACTTTTTGTGGCTTAACGCCGCCTTGTAAATATGGGCCCATCCAATGAAGTTTTCTGCATCAGAGGGGCGTGCAATGGGTGTTGCTGTGTGTTTTCCACCGCAACACCCATTACTTTTGACGCTGCCCCAGATTTCAAGAAATAGTAAATCTGAGGCAGCACCAAAAACTAACGCCACTGCAGGGGAGGAGTTAGCATGGCACAAAAAGGAGAAATACTTTTATTGCTCCTATTTTTTTCTCATTTTCACATTTTGCAACACACATAGAAAGAGCAAAAGGCCACTATTGGTTGTCTATGTGCAGGAAGATGTCCCTTCTTTCACATAAACGACCATTCAATAATGACGATTTGCATTCTGAAGCACACATAGGAGTGACAAATCGCCATTATTGATTGGACACTTTCCTTCACATTAACAGACACTCTTGCAGTATAGTGCTAGGATGCCTGCTTTGACGCTGGCAGCAAAATTTAGCACCAGTGCTAGAGTAAGCATGGGGGTGTGCCCTATTTTTGTAAAGATGGCACGTCCGTGCGTTTTAGAACCTACAAAGTGCGGCACTGCCAATTTTACTGCAGCGCTGTGCTGCACCAGTTCCATGTAAATATGCCCCCAAGTGTGCTGCAGAATGCAGCACGCTTAGAAAAAAGGAAACAATGGAGAGAAATAAAGATAATTCTCCTCTTGTTCTTTCCTTGGGAAGCCATAGCTTTTTAAAGCATTCCTAGGTTTACCATTCTTGATAAATCTATGAATATGAATCTGTGGATGTGGCAAAATGCATGGGTGGATGCGTGGGAACATCCACACCACACCCATGTAACCAGGGCAGAGCATCACAAGGCAGGCAGCTGCCTTGCATTATTCCAAATTTACCAAGTCACACAGGGCTGTGCAAGGTGGAGTTGCGTGGCTTGTTAAATCTCATTCTGTTTTGCATCGCCTTGCGTTGCACAGTGGTGATGCAAAACATTGATAAATATGGGCCAGGATCTTTAACTCCTCACTTTTCATCCCAGTCCTTACTAATGAGGCTTTTGCCTTTGCTGTAGACCTTGTTAACTCTTTTCAAGAAGTACAATAATATTGGGCTAGGCTCAAGTTCGGAAGAACTCCACACCCCAGCACATAAATACTTGTGAGGGACAAACACTCCTGCAAATCCTGTTTTCTTTTGTCTCTAGTGAGACCTATAACTCCCACTGTAAAGTGTCTTTATTATTTGTATATGAGTTATTTAAATTACTTCTATAATCATTTAAGATCATGCTCCAGGATGTCTTTATATGAAAATACAAGATGTGGGATAGTAAGAACCACTCATATTTCTAGAGAATGTCCCTGCTAAGATTTTAATGTAGAAACAGCTTTGTGGGGTCAGTGCATATCACTTCTTTGGTGGGAAGATACATTATGGGCCTTATTTATTAGGAAATGGAGCAACTCTGTGCCGAAAGAAAGTTTGCTGCGCAGAGCTGCGTAATTTCCAGAACACAGGGAGGTTCCATATTTTCAAGAATATGGCGCATCCCTATGTTCTCCCCTGCGCTGGTGGTAAATCAGCTACCTAGCACCAAAGCAGTGCCATGGTGCAAGGGTGAGTGTGTTACAAGGGTGATTGTTTTTGTGCATGAAGGGACACCTTCGTACACAAATACAATCATTAATGGCGATTTTCTCCTTCTATGTGTGCTGCAGAATGCAGCACACATAAAAAGAGCAAAATATTATAAGAAATGTTTTTCTCCTCATTGAACCACTCTAACGCTACCCCTGGGGTGGCATTCGTTTTTGGCACTGCCTTCAGATTTATGATTTCTCGTAAGCCAGAGGCAGTGTCAAAAACCAATGGGGATTGCGTGGTACACCCACAGCAACACTCATTTCACAACCCTTTGCCGCAAAAACTATTTTGGGATGGCCCACATTTATAAGGCAGCGTTAAGCCACAAAAATGGCTTAATGGCATTTTATAAATATGGTGCAGGACACAACACCACCGGAGTGTCGCAAAAAGTGACGCTCCGGTGGAGCAAAGGGCTTGAAAATAAGCCCCTATGAGTATTCTCTGAGTACAGGGAGACAGAGCTGGCTAAGCCAGTGGGGCTTCCTTCAGAAAATTAAAATGGGAAGATGCAGCTATGCTATAGCCAGTGTGTCTTCCATGGACGTCACACTGGAGTCGCCAGGAGTTTTAGCTGCAACCTCTGGCTTGCTCCTTGTGGCACCTGACACTGTTTTTGCAACCCCTGGCATGGGAAATCACAACTACAGAGCTAAAGGAAAACTGGGTTTATTCACGCACTGCATTTTAAATCATTTGTTGTTTCTTTAGCGTCACTAGAAAGGATTTGTAGGAGGCACACAAGAGGACCGCAGATAAAATCAGTGAGACCATCTACAAAGTGAAATCATTAGGATTGTGTGCATGTGTATAATATATATATATATATATATATATATATATATATATATATATATATATATATACACACATATATATATATTAACTCATGAATAAAAAAAGGCAAAAAAGATTCTAAAACCAAAACAAGATACACATTTATGTTCGAACCACACATATAAATTTATGTGGTACAAAAAATAGGTTTGTATCTCTTTTAGAGATTTATTGTTATTTTGTTGCTTTTTGAGTTCAGCAGTGTTACTACCTTAATGCAATTATGTCAAAAGTTATGAGCAACAA
This sequence comes from Pleurodeles waltl, assembly GCF_031143425.1. Taxonomy (NCBI): domain Eukaryota; kingdom Metazoa; phylum Chordata; class Amphibia; order Caudata; family Salamandridae; genus Pleurodeles; species Pleurodeles waltl. The sequence continues at coordinate 1,053,081,252 of NC_090440.1, forward strand.
CTTTTCAAACAACATCAGGGTCAAAAAGTAAGCTGATGCCACTTCCTGTGATAATGTCATCAGTGGTTGAGCGTTTGGATGATGTCACTTCTGCTACTTATGGCATTACAGTGGATCAATACATGTGGCACCTTCCCTATTTTTTGGTCTTGAAAGAGAGGGTTTTGTACTTAAAACTCACTGTTGGACCTGGCCCTTTTTGCAGGGTCAGACCCAATCGTTTTGCCTTCCTCCTTCTGTTTGTTTGACCTCTTTTTTTGGCTTTATGACTCTGGGCACTTTATCACTGTTGACCAGTGCTAAAGTGCATGTACTCTCCCTTCCAAATTTGGTATGATTGGCTTACACCTGATTGGCTTGTTTTATTTACCTCCAAGACCCTTGTACAGTGGGATCCCATATACCCAGGGCCTGCAAATTAAATGCTACTAGTGGGCCTGCAGCGCAGATAGTGCCCCCTACAGAAGTAGCCTTCCAAACATGTCTCAGGCCAGCCACTGCAGGGCCTGCATGCACTGTTTACAGTCACACTGACTTGGCAAGTCAAACTACTTGCCAAGGCCTAAACTCCCTTTTCATTACACCTAAGTCACCCCTATGGTAGGCCCTAGATATCCCTATGGGCAGGGTGCTGTGTATGTAAAAGGTAGTACATATGTCTTTATGTACTCCATGTCCTAGTAGTGACAAACAGCCTATTTAGTTTCTTACTGCTTGGAGGTCTGCTCCTCTCATAGGATTACATTGGAAATGCCCTGACATATGTTTAAGTGGTATCTTCTGATCTATGAGGAATAGCGTGGGCATGTTTAGTATGTTTGGAACGGTAGTAAGAAATGCAGAATACTGGCATAGGTGGATTTCCTATTACTATTGGAGAAATGCCACTTTTAGATAGTGAGCATTTCTTTGTGCTTATACCTCTGGTACTTTTGCAGCTTGACACCACTCCACATCTGGGGTAGCGTGACAGCTGGGCTTCATGCATATTTTCCAGACAGCCATCACACAGGGAGGGTGGAGGTGTAGCAGAAGTACATCTGCATGCCAAATGGTCTTCCTGGGTTGGGAAAGGTAGAGGAAGGACACACATGCATCTGTAAAGGCTGTGCCCTGTCCTCAACACAAAGGACTTGTTTACCCCCTACTGATGTCTGGTGCCACTGCTGAAGGAGAAGGGGGCATTCCTGGAACAGGTTAGTGCTGGTTGGAACTCCCCTCCCCATCTTTGTGGAAACTGAACAGAGTGAGTATAAGTACAGGGGGTTGTCCCCCACATTTGGAGACACTGACAGACACTAATGGACTAATGAACTGGACACCAGATGCTGCTGCAAGGACTTGCCAGGAACCGCCTTTGGACTGCTCTGCTGTTGTGCTGACCTGTGACCTGCTAAGTCACTGAGTGGGATTGACACTGCCTTTGAACCCTTGTGCTGGCCTGCTTGGGCCCTGCAGCCCTGTGCCCCCAGTCCTGTCTCCACGGGCTGGGTGGATTCCCACCCATTTTTCCCCTGGATTCTCTTTCCCAAAGCGTGGGGGAAGCACTGTGCCTCTTCAGTGTAGGAGCACTCAATCCTTATAATCAGCTTGTGAGGAGTGCTTTATTTCCGAATTGCCACCTTCTTGGCACAAGGAAGTGCCCATGTCACCCCGTGTCTGGCCTTCCACTCATCTCCGATGCAGAAGAGGTCGAGAGGACCTGGGGAACTAGTGTGAATGAACGCGTTCCCCAAGGTGTCCCCAGGGCACGAGCCGGCACCTGCTTTGGTGCTTCTACCACTGTGGCACAAGCCTCAACAAGAAGAGATGCCCGCTCTCCTGGGGTACTGAGGAGACTAAAGAAACCGGCTGGCCAGGCAGGAAGGAAGTGATTCCTGCCGGCTGGACAGGAGGGCTCTGTTTTGTGCCCCAAGCCAGGAGGCTCATTCAGCTTGTGGTGTGCGAGGAGTGATGGAGCCAGCTGGAGTCGCCCCGCCCACTCCTCGTAACACAAGGATAACCCAGAGAGGTGCCCCGTAAGTGTCATGGACTGGGCGTGGGGGCCTCATGCAGAGAGGACCCATTGTACCGGACCAATGGAGTAGGTGAGTAGGCCCTTTTTCCTCCCCCTGTGAGGTCACCCTACCATGTATGGAGGCCTTGACCCTCGGAAGATTCACTCTTGAGGCGTTATTGTTTCAGCAAACATATGATGGCTGGCAGGACGAGAGGAGACCTTCAACAGAGGTCCCATACCTGTCCAGCCCCCTTTGGTTACCGCATTACCCATTTAGAGTCATGGGAGTGCAGGAGCTCTCTGTCTCTTTATGGTGAGCTGTGACCCACTGTACTGTTTATAAAATAAGTGCAGGAGCGCTGTAAGCCTCATACAAGAGAGGTTGTCAGTGATTCTTGCTGTACTTGCCCAGCACCACGTTATTTTACCCCCATTGTGTATGTTGCATTCTTCATGTCCTGGTTCCTATTATGTATCGTACTTGCCATGTTGAGAGTAACAAGTATATTTTCAGGGCCTGTCTGATTTGCATCAGGAGGGAAATGTTGATGCTATGACATATGCCATTTAGAACTGTTTTCAGGATAGGTGCTTGTGTGTTGGTGATAATGATGACTTGCCATTTGGGAATGTTTCATTCTATGTGTATTTAATTTTAGTCATAAATTGCTTACCTGACTACTGCTGGTTTACGGAGTACTGGAGTACTCATTACGAGTGTGATAATATGACAACTGCTTGTGTAGCAGAGCATTACTGATACATGTCGTTGATGGTCTAATGATGTTTTGTGCAATGCAGTTTATTTTTATATAACTTGTAGTGGAGTTTACTTCTTGGTTTATTTATTGTGTCACTAGTGCTGTGTGTGTGTTGTGCAAACACTTTACACATTGCCTCTGGAATAAGCCAGGCTGGTTGTGCCAAGATAACAAGCAGGTGAGCAGGGGTTATTTTTGGTGTGTAGCTCTCTTGCCTTGACTAGAGTGGTGGTTCCTTTCTGGCTGAGGTGCTTACCTGAACACTCACTGTGAATTCTTGAAAGAGAGGAGCAAACATTCTGTGAGGCAGTGTATTTTTGCAATGTCTATGAGAGTCATAGCTGTGCAGAGCTAGTCTGGTGTTTCATCAAAGGAGAATTTATGTTTGTTATCTTTTTTAATAAAATAAAACCTTCTGAGTTCACTTATTTTACCCACTGGTTCACTTCTGCTCCTTGAAAGGCAATCAGCTGGAAAAGGGGGAAGGGGGATATTTAAAAACACAAAATCTTATGAGAATTCAGGAATGAGATTTGTTTCAAATAAAAGGAGGAGTTTATTTTGTAAGGTCCTCAATTATGGTGTTCCCTACCACGAAGCAAGAGTAAAATGGTGATTGCGAATAGAGAGGCCTATGGAAAGGGTCAGGAGGAGAGTTTGTGGGTCAGAAGGAGAACATCAGGCAGCAATATTATTCTCCCATATGATGTGCAGGAAATGGTGAATAAGTCAGTGGTGGCTGCTTTAAAAAAAAAGCAGAAACCTCCATGTAAGCAGTCCACAGTGGGATTCATTGTATGCTGCTTCTCATAATAATGAACAAAGAGGTCCCTATAAACAGGGTACATACTTAAGTGAACTGCTTACTCACATTAGACAGACATTACGTTTTCTAAAACCTTCTGCGAGTATGGAACATGATTTTTTGTGTAGTATCAGCAGAAAAAGCCTGATTCTCTGTAGATACATGCTGCTATTAGAATAGTTCTCACTAAAGAAAGGAAGGACATTGAGAAATTACTGTCTTTGTGATGTCTATCTGAAAGATACCAGTTGGACAATCTCCAAGAAGAGTTTGTGTCTTCAGTTAAAGTTGACACTCTGATGGTAGGATTGACATCTTAGTGCTCTATGAAATTGTAAAATGCTTCACTGTCAGATATGGTGGATAAAAAACTGGATGCAGCTGTGAAATGGGTCTATTCAGCTGCTAAATTTTCATTAAGAGCTTCGGATTATATTTTCTACACTGCCCAGTGTCTCTTAAGAGATTTCCAAGCTCTAATTGATGAAATACAAGAAAGTAGTAGACTGTACAGAGTAACTTGTGCTATGAAACAGCAGGCCCTGTTCTTAATGGGCATTTCCTTTGATTTTTTTGAGTGCTTCATCTTTTACCTCAGCCTCATCTGCAAGAAGACATATATGGATGTATCCATGGACTGTGGATGGCACACAAAAGGCCATGTTTAGCCATTTTCCTTTTACTGGTGTCGGGTTGTTTGGAGCCCATTTAGAGTATCTGATAAAGCATTCAGCTAAGGATAGGAAGTTGATAACACATCCACCTGGAAGAAGGTAGTGGTTTCATAATAAGATGAACTCTGAACCCCAAAGAGCATTCAGAGGATTTTTCAGCACTTTTGAGGTAGTGAGAGTGGTCGGGGTGTCCTTTACTCAAAGAAATCCCACTCTCGGCCATCAAGGTCCTCTGAGCAGCCTGGTCAGTAGTCCAAATTATGTTGTGAAAGTAGCAGGATAACAATCTCCTTTTTTTCAGTAAATGGGAAGAGTTCATCGCGAATGCCTGGGTATTTTGCATAATGCAGTGAGGGCTACAAAATAGAATTTCAAGAATACCAGAAAATACTCTCACTTTAACTTATGCCCTTTGAAATCCTCTGAAGAAGATTTGTTACAGAAGAAGGCCATAGTCCCAGTGCGGCAAAGGTAGAGCAGAAAGGGATATTGTTCCATACTCTGTGTGGTGAAATAACCTTCAGGAGAATATAGTTGAATCCTGGACTGCAATAAGCTGAATACTAATGTCCAGTGCATTCTTTTCAAAATGGTAACACCTCAAGTAATTCTTTTGTGCCTTGTTACATCTGCTAGATGACTATCTAGATAGTCCAGTCCACAAACAGTTTCAGAAGTATT